>NC_023165.2:13080000-13425000 GCF_000231095.2 Oryza brachyantha
CTGTCTCACAGCCTTCTTCTGAGCTTCGTCCTCATACTTGTACCTCACAAATGCGAACCCTCGTGAATCCCCAGTCCTGCAAACACAGATGCGAAGGAAAAAAGATGCGTAGGCCATCAGCAAAATTCATCACCAAAGGCCTCACAAAACGGTAGTCCCTCCATAGAAGATTATAGTTCTATTTTGTATTTGTATAAAAAGTCCTTAAGACAAAGACTTCGACCATTGATTACACATGAAAATAAATTTATGGTAACTATTGAACCGATGTTTCATGAAAGCTCCTTGAAAGATGATTATATTGTTGCAATTTCTATGCACTAAACAAACTTATAATTTGACTGATTATTGGTGAAAAATCTACAAAGATCGACTTTTCAATATATTATTATTAATAATTGTTTTTGTACGGATGGGGTACCTCCCATTCCCAACTGGAGAGGTCGAGGCGGTTGGTGTGTTCACCGGCGATCGCGGGGAATGTATATGTCGGTGACCTCGCCGCAGCTGTCGAATAGCGGGAGGAGGTCGTCGGCCGCCGTCCCTGCGGCATGGGCGCATACATGAGCAAAAGCTTTTTGGGGCAGGGAGGACGAGAAGGGAACAAACACAGTGCTGCCGCTTACGGAAGGAGACGTTGAGGACGAGGAGGGAGTCGGAGTTCGCGGATCGCCGGTGGGCCGGACGGAGCGCAGCATCTTCTCGGGCTCCGGTGCTGCGCCGCGGCGGCGGCGGACGGCAACCGGAAGCGGCGGCGCCGGGGGCAGCACGGCGGCTTTGCTGCGTGCTCCGGTTGGGCCTTGGGCCTGGTTGGTTGGCTCCTTTTCGATATTCTTGTTGGGCCTTGCTTTTTGTTGGGCCGGCTCCATTTCCTCTATGTTGTCTTTTTTTTTTCTCCTCAAATTTCGTCAGCAACTGTTGATCAAAAGTTAATCTAACCATTTTAACTTCTGATCTATAGGTCATACATCCTAACCATGTTAATAATGGAAATTTCGTATATCAAATCCAAAAATATTTTCTTTTGCCAGTCCGGTGCGTAACCTTGACTATCTAATTGAAATCCAAAAGTACCTGTTTTGTCTAATACATAGTTACTTTTGTCATGTGTTTAAGCACATGCATTGGTCAGTCATTATAAGCCTCTGGTCACTTAAAAGGTGGGGTAGGGAAAGCATTGTAAGAAAATATCATCACAAATTCACAACTTCTTAAAATTTTGGGACAGGTCAAAGGCTTTGTGGTGAAAGCAGCTCATCAGAAGAGTAAATATACTTTGTTTTTTTTCAGACATACCTCTAGCATCACACACATGCTACATGCTTACGCATGAAACGACTAGATGGATATCTTGTTGGATTTGAAAAGATGCGATATCTGATCGAAATTTCTACTGCTGTATTTGAACCTTAGATCCGAATGAAATTTCTCAATTTCCCATATGAGAATTTGAACATAATCTCTACGCTCTGTAGTTGTCCGTGGCTGTATTCAAGAACAAAAATGTGATTATGAGACCTATAAAACTCTCGAACAAAATGTACTCTTTTAGAGCCGATATACAACTTCCACAAGGGTAAGTAGGTACTGCTCTCAAGGACCCTCAGGTTGTAAAATTGCAAGGGTTCTCATTGTTGAGATCCAGAATCAGGTTCGTCTTCATCTGCAAACAGGAAACAGACCTACTTGAATTTGCAAGATCAAGCCATATTTTGTGTGTTTATATGAGCTGATATTTTTCAATGATATGTTTACATCTTCTGATGGTGTGGTTCCCTTTTTATATTTTTTCGGTGTAATAATGCAGCTATTCAGATCCACAAGGGAGTATACTGCAAAATAAAATTGCTACCTGTGGGCTGTGGCACCAGGACCTTGTAAAATTAAATTAGTATGCCTAGACTAAAACTTGAGAAATGAAAATGCAGTCGCTTACCAAGCAGATGAGACTGAAATCCGGAAGCGCTCAAGTGATGTGCAAGCTTTTCGCCCAGTTGCTTCTGCCAGTCTTTTGTTGCTTTGGCTTCAGGTGTTGCCCACACCGCAGCAGTTTTTCTCTCAAAGTCGACTGTGGCAGAGGTAACCTCAGGCTGCAAAAGTAAGTAATTAAATGTGAGTTACATACCAGGGTCAACTTTAGAGTGTTTAGAAGAAAATCCAAACGACATGATTACAAACAGAAAATAATTTGCGAATAAAATTTTTATATACGTATTCATAGCAATCTAAAAGCCAAAACTAGAAAATAAACTTCGGTGAGAAAACCTCAAAATCAACTCTAAATTTAAGGTTAAAAATTTAAATCTTGGGTTATAACCCAAAGCCAAAGCCAAAAGATGACCCTGATGTAACTGAAATATGTAATGGAGACAAGACAGGTTGTAAAAAAGTGAAGGGCGTGTCATGCATAATAGATATGAGTACAAATATGGAGTACACTAATAATACAAAGAGTTTAGTAACAAATATCTACTTCTGAGTTCCGAATTAAGCAAATTAAAAATCGACTCGTCCAAAGAGCATGTCTCTTCGTCAAGTACAGCAAACAGCGTGTGCAACTTGTTAATTCACAACAGCTAATATGCATTGCACAATCCAGAAGGACCAGAACCCAAGACAGGCAAGGCAACAGCTGCTCCGTTTTAAGCAAAGCACAGATTCCTGCAGCGATACATTTCATTGATCAATAGTTCAAAGATGGGTATGTACATAACTAACTTTGTTAAAGATTCCTGCAGTGTGCATGAACAATTTGCACAATTGCATTACACAAACGCTGAGTGTTGGTTCTTGTTACTGGGCTTCGATTAACCTGATGAACATATTCAATATTTTCGTTCATTTGGCCGGACAGTAATCTGCAATCGCTGTGCCACTAATCTGTTGAGACACAAAATCTGCATTCGTTGGTGTACTAGGAAACCCATGTGGGGAGATGAAGGATGAGGATCTCGTCGAACCTGGCTCTCGAGAATCCGCTTGACGGCGGCGGCGCATCCACCACACGACATCCCCTGCAACCAAATTAACCAATCCATTTTTACTTCCCAGAGTGAGGGACGCAGATGCGATGCATGCGAGAGTGAACCAACCGAACGAGCATGGAGCATGGATCGTTACGCACCCCGACGCGGAGCAGGATGACGTCTCCGTCCGCCGCCTCGGTCTCCTCGAGAGCGGCTGCCGCCGCGACGGCGGCGGCGGCCGCAGCATCGCCATCACCGCCACCGCCGCCGCCGCCGCCCCCGCTGCCGCCGGAGAAGCTGCCTCCACCGGAGGAGGAGGAGGAGGGAGGGAAGGAGACGGAGGCGAAGCCGCGGCGAGGACACGTGCGGACGGGCATCGCAGCCGCCGGGAGGGGGACGGCGGCCGCCGCCCTCGTAATCGCCGGCGGCTGAGGCTCCATGCTGCGACCAACCGCGCGCTCGCTTTGCGTGTGGCTGTGGCGGCCCACGTCATCCGGGGCGGGGTGAAGTAGCTCAGCTCGACTCGGTGGCGGGGCTAAACTTTGTTGTCTGGTGTCGTATCGGATGATTAGACATATAAACTAATAAAAAAACTAATTTTATAAACTAATAAAAAAACTAATTTCATAAATGAGGATTAACCTGCTAGACGGATTTTTTAAGCCTAATTAATCCATAATTAGAACATGTTTACTGTAGCATTATATAGGCTAATTATGGATTAATTAGGCTCATTATATTCGTCTCGCAAATTAGTCCAAGATTATATATGGATTTTATTTATAGACTACATTTACTATTTATAATAAGCGTCTAAACATTTGATGGGACAAGGAACTCCCTTGTCCCAAACACCACTAATAAGATTAACAGTGCAATGGTTGAATCACACGTATCACATCAAGCTGAATTATTTCATCAACGGTTAACCTATATGCCGTTCCATCTATGTGCCTGTAGCTTTACTCAATGGGATTACATTTACATATATAATTATTGTTTCAGCATGAAAAACAACTAAAATAAGTAGCCTATGCGTTCGAGATAATAAGTAGCCTAATTAACTACGCATCGCACACACCATTGGCACGCGCCGGCCGTCACCAAATTGTTTCCACCGAGCTCTATTACTACATACTGTAATAATAAAGGGATGTACGGATTATTTAATTTTTTTATAGCTACTTGAAGATATAAAGGACTAAATTAACTACTAAAAATTTTGTTTAAAAAGATCAGATAAGAAGGTTTTGTGTAGAGAATTTTAAAACAGTTGGTTGAAAATCCATAATTGTATTAGAACACATGTCTCACGCGGAGCCCAACCAGATAGATCCTCATGGCTGGTTGGCGGTGCTCGGCAAGAGGCGTGTGCCAGGTTTTGAGAGGAGAGCGTTTGGACCCCAGAGACAGCTATTAGGCTGGACCCAGACTTGACAAATTTAGAGCATCCTCAACAGCTCATCTAAATTTGGTCATCTATATTTTTATTTGGATGATCATCTAAAATACTTTCATCCTTCATATCCCTTTGTACTCCAGCAGATCATCTATATATGCATCATCTATATCTATTTAGAGTATTAGAGAGAACATCTAAATATAGAGTTTCTCTCTCCTAATATGGATGACATCCAAAAATAGATGATGAGATAGATGATCTGCTGGAACTCAACTTTTACTCTTCATCCTCTATTTCTAGAATAGAGGATGGGATGGATAAGCTGTTGGGATGCTCTTTGATCCAAAATAACATCCGTAATGGCCTCATGTGTGGGCTTTATGGTTCGTTTTTAAAATCATAATTTTGTGCGCAACGTTCGTTGGAGTAGGTTGTTCTGTGGAATTGAATTCTAAAATGAATTAAGAGACTTTGGTCATAGAAGTAGCACCCCGATCTTTTCACATATGCTTCTATTTATAAGTCAAAATTTAAATTTTAACCTTAAATTTAGAGTAGTTTTTGGGGAGGTTTGTCTTAGTTTATTTATCAGTCTTTGTTTTTAGATCGCTAAAAACACATATATATAAATGATTTATTCAAAAAATATTTTTCATTTGTAAATATGTCATTTGTCTTTTCTCTGAAAAAACCTAAACAATCACACCGTAGAGCTTCAAATTCAATTTAATGTTTGTTTAGATGAAACTCGCAAATAAAATTGGCATTTAAAAGGCTTCGTTCAAAGATTTATTCTTCTTGGCTTAGCTTCAATTCAAAATCAGAGCCTAAATTTGATTTAAAAAAAGAAATAGGAAAAAACTTGCATTCTAAAATTGACATTCAACTTCGACTGCATAGGTTAAGCCAAACACAGAATCAGATACTCTGTCATTGCATGTTAATGACAGAAAAAACAGTGCGGTAACATTGGAAATCTCAACCATTGGTTTCAAGATGGACAGCTATAGATTCATCTGCTATAGTGACCAGCTACAGTCAGGGTTCTCCTTACCGTGTCTACTGTCTGTGCCATGGCTCGGCGGACCATACACCGTGAAAACCGTGACAAATTTGAATTTAAAGTTTGCGATTACCGTGGTTTTTGTGGTCAAAACTGTGCGGTTTTAATCAAAAACTGCGGCTAGTGCAAACCGAGGAAATTGCAAATTAATTTTTTGAAAAATCTGTAAAAATATAAGAAAAATAGGAAAATAATATGTAGTTATATTTATGACATTTAGGACATGTTATAGGAAAAAACATGAAATTTTGGCATGATTTTTTCTAAAATTTTTAACACTGCAACAAATATAGACAAGACAAATAATATTTCATAATAATTGCACAACATAAGTGATACTCCAATCACATTTCACATCATAACAACGAAGAAATACATAAATAGCTAATGCAATACAAAAATCTGCCTCATATATCAAGTTTTAACTACATAGGCCGCGTTCGGCGAGATTGTAACTTATCCAGATTCTCCTTTTTTCCGTGTGCATACTTACCAAACTGCTAAACGGTGTGTTTTTTGTGAGAATTTTCTATAGGAAAGTTGATTTTAAAAAATCATATTAATCTATTTTATAATTTTTTATAACTAATAATTAATTAATCATGTACTAATCTATTATATGTTTTCTGCGCCAGATAATTAAACCCCATATTGCTTATGCCGAACGCGGCCGTAGTCAACTAAATACTGCAAACATTCAAATACGTGTTTCAAATACATACTCAACTAGATGCCGTGGACATTCAAAACATGCAAATAATGGTTAGCCAATCAATGTCCTACATTCAACACTAAGTTGGCCGATGGTTTAATACAAGAAACTCGCAAAATCACCACGGTACCGTGGTTTTGCAGGTGATTACCACGGCTATTACAACTAAAAAAACTAAAAAAGGTAAGAAACCGAAGCGGTTACCTCCTGATTTTTTATTCATTCATAAATTTAGGTGTTTTAATCAATTTTTTACCAGATGTCATTACAAATCAATCGCTACATCATATATTTTTTCTATAAAATTCCTTAATTTTTTTGAATTTGATCAAATTCATATGCGAAACCATGCCAAGCCGAAGCCGCACCTCGGCAGGGAGCCCAGCAGCGGTAACCGCGGTAACGGGACCCTGTCTACGGTACAAAACAATAATTTACTACTGTTTTGTCTTTAGTGATTTGGTACAGTATATACAGTGCATATGATACAGTGTCCTGCCAGCATCTCTGTATGTTTTATCGTGGTAGTCTGCCATTTCTTAACAATATCAGGTGATTCCGCATCCACCAAACACCTATAAAGGAGAAAAAGATATGTAGTCTAGTGGTTACAATAACCTTAGTAGTATTTGAGGTCCTAGGTTCGACTCTTTGTTGGAACGAATATTTCAGGATTCAAACGTCTTTGTGCTTTGACGTACTCGTTGACAGCAAGGCGTCTGTGGTAAATTCGTCAATCTTACGAGCGTAACATCTAAATGAAGCATTAAATATATATAAACATTAAAACTAATTACACATTTATGAAGGAAATAGTGAGACGAATCTTTTGAGTTTAATTAGAACCTGATTAGCCATAAGCGCTACAGTAACCAATATGTGCTAATGACGGATTAATTAGACTCAAAAGATTCATCTCGCGGTTTTCAGGCGGAATCTGAAATTTGTTTTGTAATTAGACTAAGTTTAATACTTCAAATGTGTGTTTAAATTTTTGATGTGATGTTTTTGCAAAAAAAAATTTTGCAAACTAAACAACCCCATTATAATCCCAACCATATAATTTTGCCTTAAAAGAAACATGACAATGTATTGTGGTCAATTTACGCTACAGGGGTCACCTTTTGCTGGTCATCGCTTGCGGTCCAAGTGCATTTATGTGTCAATTACGACTTTACCATCGACATTATTCTTGCATGGCCCCAGGACTGCAAGCTCTTACTGCCTCCATTGCAATAATATAACCATTTTATTTCTATATTGTCCTGTAACCTGTATAGACGAGAAGATATTAAACGAGTTTTTAAGTCAATAGATTATAGTTTCTTTCTAAGTATCTGGTTGGTGAAGTGTCTGAAATCATATGAATTAGCACATAATGGTAATATTGTGATACAAAATTTTAATCTCAAAAATGTTTATATTTTGGAATGAGGGTATTGTTTAATATTCTTCATATCAAATCTTTCTAATAAAAAAATCATTTTAATATACTGTGATACCTCAACGGCATATGGTCCATATCGAAGACTGTTATTTAGTACTATTTTATGACTGCAATATATAATCCTTTTGGGTAAGAAAACCTGACATTTATTTTTTCGATAAACCTTTTGAAACTTCAACAGTGAAGGGATTTTAGAAGAAACTTGTCTTGAGGGAGTATAAGCTAGGCTTATCATTTGTTTAAAAGAAAATATCATCCCATCTTGTCGCTTATGTTTATAATCCCATCTTTTCGCTTATGTTTATAATTAAGCCAAAATTTAAATTTCTAACTTTAAATTTGGAGTTGATTTTGAGGATTTTTAACAAAAGTTTATTTTTCAGCCTTGGTTTTTAGATTGATAGGAATACATATATAAAATTTTTATTCATGAATTATTTTTCATTTGTAAATATATCGCCCCTCAGAAAATCATAATTCCTTAAGATGTAATAAATATGAAAAACAAGATTGTAAACGAGGACCACCTATTTTACAATGGCTGTCCATTGTTTGTTAAGACAAACATTTATTAGGAACTAGTAATCGTTAGGAACCAGTAATCGTGCACGTGCAATGCAAGTTCCATAATATTTATCATTCTAGGTCTATGAACCTGCTATATATAATATATAATATAGTATTACATGAAATAAATATATACATACGTCACTAATACAGTGTGAAACAATTATAGTTTGTTCGTATCAAGGTACCAAACAAACTCTCCCTCTGCCTACCGACTTTCCGTTGCAACTGCCTCGTTAGCTCTTTATCAAACATTTTTTTATTTTATTGTACCACCAACAAAATATCAATTAATCTCTGTGAGAAGAAATAGAGGCCTACAACTTTTCATCTGTTAGTACTAATCAAGTTGTTGAAAACTTACAGTTAGTATGGGTTAAAAATATCAATTTTTTCATATTTTCATAAACAATGCTCCTTAATCAATACCAAAATGTATTAGAAAAAGTATATCAAGTATAACTTGTATTAGTATAGAAAGACATAGTCATACTGGAACTGCACCAAAGATGCATCTAGACAAATAGAAATATAACAAAATAGCACAAGAAAAATCCATATCTTTGAACAGTTAAGAACAAAGTTTATTGTATTTTAACAACCGTCAATGGCTTTATGAAAATAATTAAAGTAAAATAAGTGATAGTAACTATCAAAAGTGAATAAAAAAGCATTCAACATTTCCGTTAATTTTATGTTATGGAAGCATATGTGTTTCTTGGTATATGTCACCGTTACACAAGCTAACAAAACATTTCTATGACATCTAGCCCTTAGGAGTTCTTATAATAAATAACTAATGTATATGAAGGGAAATAGAGAGAAGAATTAAAAAGGCTTCCACTCAGGTCAGTAATACAAAATTTGATCAGAATAAGATAAAATACCAGCAGCAGATTTTAGTTCATACGTCGGGACAATAAAAGTTGCCTTCTCCCCTAGCAAAACATTCGACACAATTGATGATATAACTGATGCCAGCATAATCATAGCATTGGTAAATGGTGGTGAGTTCTCTGCTCGAAGTGGCCTCGGTACTGTTTTAATAGCAAAAAAACATCTAGCAACTGTAGCATTAAAACCTAAAGACAAAGCAACACAAGCGTCAGGAGAGAATAAAGAAATCCATTGGCCTGAAGATAATGGTTCAGTAAAGAGATGACATAGAAAAGATATGCTTCTACTGTAGTACAATAAAGATGTGTAGTATTATTAGAAGTTATTTGTAGTTCCAGTTGCTTGCAGAATTAGTTTATCTAACTTTTTGGCTTGTACAACATTTTAGAATGCTAAAAGGCAGTAGGAAACGATTCCTGTCTATTGCAATTGTCAGATGAATACATGACAACAAACAGATGATAACTATTTAAAATTACCTGAAGCAATCCCAGCAGCTGATCCAGCTGCGAGTAATTTCCCGTTCCCTATTGTCCTCCATCATTTCAGCATACCCATTTGCACAAGATTTACCAATATCAACACTTGGCCCTTCTGGCCCCAGTGAACATCCTGTCCCTAGAGTAATTGTAGCTTGTATTGCTTTGACTGTAGGAAAGATCGTAGCCATGAAATCAATGCCTTCGCTTTGAGATGATAATGACTGCCTTATCTGCTCAAATATCTCCAGTAATCCGTGCATCATACGAACAACAACTCCACCGGTCACTGGAATTAATAATATCCGATGCCATGTATCAGCAAGTCTATGGAGGCAAAGCCAAGAAGCTCCCTCTGTGAGAGTGCCTGCCCATGCCCATTCATGTATGACGTGCACCTGAAAAGAATGGCTAGTCACTATTGAACAAGAAGATTGGGATTTGAGAAAGGTTCAGATAGAAAACTTTCGGTTTTAAAATTAGCTTTAACACAGTAAGACTTGGCTAGGCTACTGCCTGGTTAATCCAGATTTATCAACTACTCAAAAAAAACACAAAAAGATCACCAAAGTTACCACCAAAAGATAGAATTGTGTAAACCAGAAACATCATCACTCAGCAGATTGCAATACCGTGCAAAACCTTTTTCTCATCTAATAGCACCAGAAGTCTAGAACTCATGCTCCAAGAGGAATGCTTAAACCAGAAAAGTCCATGCTTGTATCAGCTACCGTCGTTGCATCAAATTTGACATGAAGATAGCACGTTATCATTTCCACACAAATCAAACAATAAATCCACCAAAACAATGTGCACCTACTACCTACATACAGGAGGGTACCATATACAACATTACGTTTATTCATTGCAACCCAAACTATTCACTGGAAATCCCATTCTCACCATCTCATCGCAACATATACCAAGCAAGCAATCTACTTAAAGATATTTATCTAGGGGCAAAACCATCTTAACCAGACCTATATAGATCTCACAAAATGCCAGAGTTCTCCTAGTGCGTTCGAATAATTAAGCTATTTTCCTCTTTGCAACTTTACACGGGCAGATCTCCTACTTACCCCGTGATTAAACTCGGCGACGCAGACGCCAGTGGCGAGTCTAAGCAGGCACCCGACGAGCAGCAGCGCCCACTCGGGCGGCGCCCCGTCCCCGAGCTCATCGCTGTCCTCCTGCCCCCTCGCCGACTCGGGATACCCACCTCTGGGTGACGCCGCCGCACCGTCCTCCGCCGCGTGGTGGTGGTGCTGGTGCCGCCCCCGGCTGGACAGCCGCAGCAGCTCGCGCACCCGTCTCCTCCTAGGGGTCGACGGCGAGTCCGAGTCCGCCGCCGACGGCAGCGGCTCCAGGTCGCTCTGTTGCGCCATCATGCTCCAGTCCAGGAGGGGATCCCGAGCTAAGATGGAGGCGATCTCATAGTGATAGGGAGGATCTCGCGGCAGATCCAGTGGGGATCTCTTCCTCCTCGCCTTGGCCTCCTCGATCTCATCGGCGGTTGGTGCGATGGGCGATGGCGAGGCGGTGGCGGCTTGCGACGGGCGGCGGTGGCGGCTTATTGGAGGGATCAATGGAGAGGGTCGCGATTTTGATGGAAGAGTCAGGAGGTACGGAGAAGTTAGTGGGTGAGTAGCTGTTTCGGATCATTCTGGACCATTGGATACGTACATCTAACGGTAGAAAATGGTAGAAAATAGATCAAGTAAAATCATGTGTATATTTGTTGGTGTGGTCATAAAAATTACAACTCCTCATTTTTATATTAGTATAGATGTGCTCATCAGTGCAATTGTTTCAATAATTATGCCACTATTAAATTCTCTATTTACCAAGTGGATGCAGAATGTTTATTAGTAGTTTTCTTTTGTGTAAAAATGTTTTTTGCATTGCTATTTTAACTACTATCTACAATAGCTCGAGCTAAGAGCCTAAGTGAAACTAAAGCCACATTTTTTTCATAAACATGTAATACTACTAAATGAGAAGAACATGATTATAAACTAGGACCACCGGTTTTCAAGTCAATGTTAGTGAGGAGTATGCTCACTGACAATTTTTTATTCGTTGTACGACTTAAATTTTCTAGTACCAAGGTTGTCTTTTCATCTAGCTAATCAGACGCGAGCCCCTCCTTGGGCGGATTTCTCCTTTTGCTCCTCAGCCTACGGGGTATTAGCAACCGTTTCCAGGTGTTGTTTCCCTCCCAAGGGCAGGTTCTTACGCGTTACTCACCCGTTCGCCACTGGAAACACCACTTCCCGTTCGATTATCTAATTATTTATAGTTATTTAATGGTATAAACGATAAAATTAACTATTGGTAAATAACTTTTATAAGTGTGAGATGATGTTATATATAGAAACTTTTTCAGAAAAATTATACCGTTTAATAGTTCAACAAACATGGTGAGAAAAAATGATAATAAATTTTAAAAACACAACCTAAGTGCACGTGATGGGTACAAAGAGGCTCATATGTACCGCCTGTCTCCAAAGATAGTAATATATATTTTTCCTCTAACATATTATAGGTTATTACAGTCATATTTTATAAATTTATGATTGATGTAAAAAATTATATGTTTCTAAGAATACCTTTTAAAATCAATTTCGTAATATTTTATCCATCCGTTGATACCAAAAGAGTTGGTCTTAGTGCTTCACTGGTCTATACATACACCTATCTCAAATGTAGAGGGTACCACTTCAACTATATTTAACTTTTTTCTTTGTATACACTCAACCATGATGTGTTAAACATGTGAGTAGTGAGTTACTCCCTCCGTTCCAAAATAAATCAATTTTATTTTTTTACGATTGATATTTTTGTTTTTATTAGATGATAAATCATGAATAGTACTTTACGTGTGCTATTTTTTTCTAATTTTCTGAAAATTTTTCAAATAAGACGGATGGTCAAACGTTGGATACGGAAACCGGAGAATTCGTTTTTTTGGAACAGAGGGAGGATGTGGCAAGGAAGGATTTGGAGCAAATAGTTTGGTGTTGCTTAGGATTATTGCAAAACATGCAGTTGATGTAGTGAGGCTTCCGGGATGCTGGTTAGCGCTTTGGCAATGAGTGGAAGGCCGTGGCATCATTCCATGAAACAATTACAACCATGAACTGACCTCCCAACATATTTCCCTTGCTGAAAGAAAAGACAACACTTTAAGACAAGATTAATCTGAGTGAGGTCATATAGGCCGCGTTCGGCGTCGGGTATAAGTTAACTAATTTATGACACAGAAAATATAGTAACAGATTAGTACACGATTAATTAATTATTAAAAAAATATAAAATAGATTAATATGATTTTTTAAACAACTTTCCTATAGAATTTTTTTACAAAAAAGTACGCTTTGGGAAGCGTGTGCATGGAATACGAGGGAGATAACTAACGGGGCCGCTGCCGCCATACTCATAGCTTTTCACTAGTTAGGACTTAGGAATACTCTACTGCTATAGACATGTTTAGTTGCTCAATACTAAAGGAACCCAAGATTTTTTTTAAGTCTATTTTGAAATATAAAGTTAAAATCTGATACAGGCTGCGTTCGACATCCTGAATAAGATACCTAACTCCACTCGTTTTCCACACGCACGCTTCCCGAATACTAAACGGTGTATGTTTTAAAAAAAAATTTATTAAAAAGTTGTTTAAAAAATCATTAATTAATAATTAATTAATTATATACTAATCGATTACTACGTTTCCGCAACCAACCCCTCCTCCGAGTCGAACATGGCCATAGTCAGCAACACAATCTACCTAGAGCCTGCTCTTTTCTACTCACTAACCAATAACCCATGTGCTGCAATGGTAACATCACATACATGATCATATATGCTACATTCTACATACATCCTCTCTCTCTATATATATATGGGGTTTTCCATCGGTTGATGTTGTTAAATATCTTGTTAGATTAGATGCACTCACAAAGTTATATGCTTTGAAGAGAATATAATATATCTCAAGATTCGACGGTTGCATATATGATAAAAAAACCTTAAATTTTACAATACTATAGTTATTTTGACCAAATAATCATAAAACTACATATCTTAAGGTTGTGTATTACAAAGTTACATATTTAGTATTAAATTTCTCAGGAAATTACATATTTAAGGTCATGCATTACAAAACTATATATTTAGCAGCGAAACTATTAGAGATATATTTTTCTCTTTTTTAAGTTATAAAAGCTAAATTTTATGATAAAAATGATGTGAAATATTTAACTACATGATACAGTACCTTAAATCTTTAGTTTTATGATTCATATAATTAAATCTATAGTCTTATGATAGGTTAATCTAAAATTTACTCAAAAATTTATGACGATGAGGGCGGTTGAGAGGCCCATGCCAGATTGTGGCAACGCAAGGAAGGAGCTCGGCTGCTCGGAAAGGATTACTTCCAGGATATTGTCAGCCTTCGTTGGTTGATGAATTTAGGTACGACTGTACGAGTGAAACTACTTCTTAATAATTAGCAATACTTTATTGGTAATATACACATATATATTTTGGAAAGTAAAAGATGAAAAACAATCTATGAATGAAAAAAAACCTAAAATCAATTCTGAATTTAATTCTTAAAATTTTAAATTTAGTTTATGTAAGTACAACCATAAAAATAAGGAAGCAATTGAGCCGTCGTTGTAGATCATGGTCCAAAAGAGATCGGCTTGAGAATGTTTTAATTTCCCCCGTATCATTTAGTTTTTTTTTCTCGAGCTTATTAGTGATTGGCGATAGGTAAGGTGGACTGTGATGGTAAAAGATATGTAATTTTTGTACACCGTAGAGTCTGCTTCACCGTCACCACCGTGTGCTTAAATAGAATAGATCCCCTGGATTAATGAAATACTAGATTATTTACTCACCGCTTCAAAAAAAAAAGTTTTTCTCCAGTACACTGCCCGCTGTAATAATCCACTCAATTACCTGAGGCCCAGTTTAGGCGAAAAGGAAATTTTTGGTGTCACGCCGAACATTGGACCAGATGTCGATCGGAAGTGGTTTTCGGACACGAATGAAAAAACGAATTTCACAGCTCACCTGGAAACTGCGAGATGAATCTTTTAAGCCTAATTAATCTGGTATTAGCACATGTAAGTTATTGTAGCGCTTATGGCTAATCACAGACTAATTAGGTTTAAAAGATTCGTCTTAGGATTTCCCTCCTACCTATATAATTGCTTTTTATTTTACATCTATATTTAATGTTCCATTTAAACGTTTAAAGATTCGATGCGATGTTTTCGTGAGCTAAAAAGACCATGAATCAAACAAGGCCTCGGTGCCCTGCCATACCCGCCACCGTCACTGTTCATCACCAGTTCGCACTCTTCCCCAGTCCCCCGTATATGCATACAGCCATAGCTAATTAAGGGAATTGTTGTCCTATTCGCAGTGTAATGTAAGCACATGGTCACTAGGGTCCAATAAGAAACATTTACTGCTGCAGAATCTGCTCCATGAGTTTTAAAATATGATTACACATAGGGTTTAAACTTCATTATATAAATAAACACTGTTAGTACTATTTACAACGTCCCATCAGTCTATTTGTACATAAATTTGAAAACCGAGGAAGGCAAGCGATTTTATATCACTTGAAATGGCGGCATTGAAGTACTCAAGTCCCTGAATATTGAGAGAATATTATTTTTCCCGTATCTTGCAAAATAAATTTTTGATAGGATGTATATTTCTAACGCTATTTAAAGTATTATTTATTTTTAATAGGATGTATATTTCTAACGCTATTTAAAGTATTATTTGTCCGGTGAATAGTTTACTATATAAAATTATTTAAATTTTATCATCGCCCATCTTCCCACCTCCATCCATTACTTATTCCTTAAGAGGCATCACTGTTTTCTCTACTCAATCTTCATCCGTGCCAAACAACCTAAAAATAATTATACTCTCTCCGTCTCAAAAAAAATAAAGGGTGATTTGCAAATAAAAATAATTTATAAATAAAACTTTTACATATATATTCTTAGTGATCTAAAAGACAACACTGAAAAATAAACTAGGTGAAAAAACCAAAAGATAGGAGTGTATATGAAAGTATAATTATTTTCATGAAAAGATAACAATCTATAAACATGAATATAAGTGAAAGCATGAATATAAATGAAAAGATATGACACATGTCAGGTTATCTAGCAGCGTTGAGATGGAGAATAAAAGAATATGGTACCCCGGTACGTGAGGGTAAAATATACTAGATAATTTTAAATAAGAAGTAATCAATGAGACAGGTATATCGTAATTAAATACTCCAGTACTGTGAAATTCTTAGGCCATGTTTAGATGACAAGAATTTTTGGAGGAAAGAGCAAATCGATCGTTTGACCGGATGTTAAAAGGAGTTTTTGGACATGAATGAAAAAACGAATTTCACAGCTCGGCTGGAAACCGCGAGACGAATTTTTTGAGCCTAATTAAGCCGTCATTAGCACATGTTAGTTACTGTAGTATTTATGACTAATCATGAAGTAATTAGGACTAATCATGAAGTAAGGGCTCAAAAGATTCGTCTCAAGATTTCTCATATAGCTGTGCAATTAGTTTTTTGTTTCTTGTATGTTTAATGCTCCATTTAAATATCTAAAATTTCGATACGATGTTTTTGGAGAAATTTTTTGGGAACTAAACAAGTACTTAGGGTGTTTAGATTAAGAAAATTTTTGGGAGAAGTATCACATCATATGTTTGACCGAATGTCGGAAGGAGTTTTCAGACACGAATGAAAAAACGAATTTCATGGCTACCCTGGAAACCGCGGTACGAATCTTTTGAGCTTAATTAATCCGTCGTTACCACATGTTGGTCACTGTAGCACTTATGCCTAATCATGGACTAATTAGGCTCAAAAAATTCGTCTCAACATTTCTTCCGTAACTGTGCAATTAGTTTTTTGGTTCATCTATATTTAATGCTTTATTTAGGTGTCTAAAAATTTGATGTGATGTTTTTGGAAAAAAATTTTGAAACTAAACAAGACCTTAGGACTCGTTTAGTTTGCAAAATTGTTTTGCAAAAGCATCACATCAAATATTTAGACACGCATTTAGATTATTAATCGTAGTCTAATTAAAAAAAAATTTCAGATTCCGTCTAGAAACCACGAGAGAATCTTTTGAATCTAATTAATTCATCATTAGCACATGTTGGTTACTATAGCACTTATGGCTAACTATGTCCTAATTAGGCTTAAAAGGTTTGTCTCACGATTTCATTCATAACTGTATGATTAGTTTTAGTATTTATATATATTTAATGTTTTATTTAGATATCCAAAAATTTGATGTGATGTTTTTAGAAAATATTTTTGGAACTAAAGGTGGCCTTAGTTCCAAATTGTAGAATGTAAATCAGCAGCAAATCCGAAACAATTTCTTTTGGAGGGTATATTCCGTTCCACGTCCATGTGGCCAAAAAGGTCCAAGCGTGCAACAGCGAGCGACGACAAAAAGCGCGCCCCCGACCCACCTCGTCCCTTCCTACGCAGGGGCATCCCCGTCTTTCCCCCGCGCCTCCGCTTTTTCCTCGCGTTCACATCACACCCACACCCAGAGAGAGAGAGCGAGCTCCTTCCTTGTTCGTCGAACCTTCTTCGCTCGTCTCCCTTCGATTCCGTTTAAATCCTCGCCCGCTTCCCCCTCGCGGTTCGATCCCTCACACACCGGCGACCGGCGACCGAAGAGGAGGCGGCGGCGGCGGCGGCGGAGGAGTTTTTTTTTTTTGTTGGAGGGTTTTGGTTTTGGTCTGGTGTTGCTGCTGCCATGGCGGAGGCGCGCATGTTCCCGCGGCCTAACCAGCCCCCAGGTAGGCGGATCTGGGTCCCTGTCTGGTCGCCGTGGGGGGGGGGGGGGTTGGGGGTTAGGGTTTCTGCTCGGTGCCGCGCGGGTGGAAAAAATTACGGGATTTTGGTTGCGTTTTCTTCCTGTCATGGGGTGCGTGTGCTGTTTTAGGTTGCTCACGCCGTTCGGATTTTTTTTGGGGGGATTTTACGGCATGATGAACTCCTGTCACGCAAGCAATTCTGCTATCCATATAAGAAATTTGGAATTTTTTTTGGGTTTTGTTGCTGGGTTTGCTTCCGGGCACTAAACATCTTGCAGAAGCAAGCTTGGACTGGACTGGGCACCTCTCGCTAGAATTTTCTGGATTTGTTCTATTGACTTTTCAGCCCAATTATTAAGAACAGACAAAAAAAAAATTAAGGCGGCGTTGCAGGGTGTGGACAGCAGGGTTGGAGTGGTTGTCGACGTTGACTAACTGATGACTAATTCCTGATTATTATTGTTATTTTGCAGATATTTCGCAGATGGTGCTGGAGGCTCAGAAGCGATGGTTGCGACCCACTGAAATATGCGAAATACTCTCAAATTACAGGAGTTTTTCTCTCTCACCCGAGCCACCAAACAGGCCCGAAAGTATGGTTCCTTTTCATCTCATTTATATCTAAGATTTCCACCCATTAGTGGTCTAAATCTTTTTGCGTAATCGGACAGTTGCTTCACTTTTGGATAAACTCCTAAGCGAAGCGACAAGGCATAATTAGCGCGGCGGAGCTCTTCCGAGCCTCCGTGAGGGATTATATGATGGCATGATGGGGATTGAGCCGGTGAGAGGGGACGAAGTAGTTGTGTAGATGGGGAGAATGGCACTCATTGGATCTTAATCCACCATCTTCAGATTCAACTGATATGGGGAGAAGAAAACACTGAATTGTCATGGTACAGTCTCTCTGAATAGTATTCTATCCTTATTTTCAGCTGGTAACTGGGAAAAATGATATCATTAGAAGTGCTTCACGTTGGGAATTTGATTGCTGTCAATTTGATGGAAATGGTAGTGTGTTGTTTGCACATCATATGGCAACCTTGCCACCTCCCTTTCTTCCACCCCATTGGCAATGGCCGCCATTGTCCTCCCATTTGGTTAGTTCCTATTTGGGACACATAACAAACCTAGGAATGGTGAAAACACACGAATGAAATATATATACACTGGCAGAGAATAATTATGCAGAATACAAGGTAAGAGTGCTAAAGTTTTCTATGAGGTTTGAGCTCATTTTCCCCCACCAATATGGAAAATGAAGAATGCTTTGTTCCTCCAATCCAAACAGGGCTTAGTGGCAACTACGATGGATAGTTTGTGGGCAGGGGCCGCAGGGCTAAGGTGGGGTCATGAGCCCAATCAGTTATATTAGTCGGGTGGATGCTAGGATGTGGTGGCGGTAGGAAAGATGCAGAGAGGGCACCATTGAATGTGAATGGTAGCAACACATCAGGCAGTTGAGAGTACTATGGGTGTGGGCAGGGATTGGTGGTGGAGGGTGTGGGGTTCTCTGGTTGCAGTTGATTGACAGGGCAGAAATTGATTTATCAAGGTCAGTCGGTGTATACTTGCTTCCCCCAGCATAATGTAAAAGGAAATGATATTCAAATTACACTCCAATTAAGGTACACATAACGTTATCCCTGAGTAATAGCCACCTGTTTACTAATGTGCTATCTCATGCACTAACCTAGTTGATATCTGGACACTTCTACAAAGCATATGATCTCAGCTCTCCAAATCCACCCTTGTCTTAACAATTTCACTAATGAACTTTAATGTTTAGCCCCCTTCATCCTTTCTGAGAGTCTGAGGAATGAGGATGGTAGCTGAATATTTGAATAGCAATCAGATTCAGTACAATGAGTTGTCCTGCCCACTGTATCACAAGGGGAATACCTTCTCACAAGCAATTGCCCTTGCCTCCTGAACAGAAAAAAAAGCAGTGGTTTGCTCTGAAGATAAAGATATGCTTCAGGCTGTTGCTTTGCTGTTGTCATTGTTGTCTGAACCTTGTATTCAATTTCGTTAATATTTACCACTGATTCTTGTCTTCTATACTTAATTTGCGTATCATTGCTGTAGGTGGTTCTCTTTTTCTATTTGATCGCAAAACATTAAGATACTTCAGAAAGGATGGGCATAACTGGAGGAAGAAAAAAGATGGGAAGACCGTTAAAGAAGCTCATGAGAAACTAAAAGTAAGTAAATATGAGTTTTTCAGTTACAAGGAACCAATCTTTGCAAGTTTGCCTATGTGTGTTTGTTTTTGTGCTTAAGGGTGTATAAATTTTGAGGATTGATCTTATATGCTTTTACCCTCTGTCCTTTCCATCAGACTTAGTAGCGATACCTATACCCCTTCCCTACAAACACACCAAAATGTACTTCACAAGTTTGGATACAACTTTGATCCGGAAATGAACAAATGAAAATGTTTGTTCCATACTACTGATAACAGAACCTGGTTTTTGTGCTCAATCTACCTGAAGCTTTTTTTTTGTCCAATGACGCCCACACGTTTTTTGTTTCAACTCTTTTGGTCTTTGTCTTCACTAGTTCACTAAACTGAAGCTTGTTACTTTAGGCTGGCAGCATTGATGTTCTACACTGCTACTATGCTCATGGGGAGGAAAACGAGAACTTTCAAAGAAGAACTTATTGGCTATTGGAAGAGTAAGTGCAGGATATTGTGCTGTGTTTATGTTTTATAGTGCAACCATAGACTCATTTGGATGGTACTGATAGTTGAACTGATATTCAGAGGAAAGCATACACTGTGTAATAAAATGAATTTTCTTACTTTTCAGGGATTTCACACACATTGTTCTTGTACACTATCTTGAAGTCAAGGTTTGGTTTTTTTCCATACTGTATACTCTAATCATCTGTGCTCTCACTTTTTCCTCCTTTTCTTTTTTTGCTTATCATCAAGTGGATGCGAAACTAAAACAGTTGTTCCTATATCTGTTATATAAGCGGAAATAGTTATTCACCATCTATATTAGGCACACTCTTGCGGTGTCCGTGGTACACTGAACAGTCTTGGTTATCTATGATTTAAACTTCAGCTTTCCTTCTATCTCATTCTACAGCTCATGCATCCTCTGCATCTATGCCTCTTCATCTAGACACTTTATTGTTAGACACCTTTTGACAGAGCACAGATAAAATTATTATCCTAAAGTAAATTAATTTTTTAATAACAGATTCTTTTGTTCCACTGAGTAAATATTGTTTCCATGCAGACAATACCTTTATAACCATAATTTTATCTGATCAGTGTGTATAAATAGGATGTCTTATATTTCTTGTTCATTTACTATTAATTTTCCAGGGTTCAAAGCAAATTAGTCGTGCTAAAGAAGAGATTATGCAGTTGTCCGGTGCTGATAGTCCATCGTGTTCAAATTCTATTACTAGTCAGAACCAGATGACCCCACAGATCATGGATGCAGCTGAAAGCCCAATTAGTGGGCAGATTTCAGAGTATGAGGGTGCTGAACCAGGTATCTCCATTTCTGTTACTTTCTTCTGCATCATCTACTCTAAGTATAGATTTACTGATGCATATTCAATTATGCACCTTCTTTCAGTGTATCTAAAGCGAAATTCGGTGCAGCAGATAATTGCCGAGCAAGCTCCAGATACCACCCTTTCATTGAGATGCAGCAGCCTATGGATGGAATCGTGATGGATGACATTTTATACCCTTCTGCTTCAGCCATCTGTAACCAAGGTAAGGTACTGACCTCTACATCTGAAATTCCTAATACTGGCTTTAAACTGACCTTCTCTTTTGCAAACGGTTTCAGGTTATCATGGTGATTTGCTGCCAGGAACATCTAATCTAAACAGCCATTCATTTACTCACAGTGACATAGCTAGAATGTTTGATGAGCCTTTCTCAGGATATGCCAATGGATTCACGGAGCCAACTCTTCATTCTTCATTTTCCATGATAGAGGCTAACAATCTGGAGGATAGCTCTCTTCTGGAGACATTTACATCTGAAGCTCTTTACACTAACAACCTTAGCCAGAAGGAAGCTGATGCACTGAGTTTTGCAGGCATACAATCGTCACAGGTACTTCATTGCTGACTTGTGAATTTCCTTGATATCTTAAGAGGGATATGGTATCTTCTTAGCATGTTTGTCAACCCCATGAGTGTAACCACTCCAAAATAGTTTGTATAGCAACTCTGGCTATTTATTTTTCCCTAAGTTTGAATTATCAATTCAAATCATGAACAGCTGCTATGGCAAAAGCAGTGTAGTACATCCATTCAAAGGTACTTGAATTGACAACAATATGCATTAAAATAAAAGAAAACTACAATGTAACAACATGCTATCGAAACCAATGCATATCTAATGCTACGGCAAAAAGAATATCAATTTTTCTGGGTACAAAAAGTATCAACATATAGTAGTCTGCTATATCACTTGTATGAAATTTTCAGGTCAATGGTAATAAATATACTGAAGGAAGCACCAAACATTCACTCCTGAAGCAATTGTCAGTAGATCTATTTAAGATCGAGTCTACTGGTTTAAAGAAACATGACAGCTTTTCAAGGTGGATGAGTAAAGAACTTGGAGAGGTGGTTGATTTGGATATCAAATCAAGTTCTGATGCATTCTGGAGTAGCAGTGAGATTGTGAACGCTGCTGATGGTCCTAGTGCTCCAACTAACGGACAGCTAGATGCGTATGTAGTGAGCCCTTCACTTGCGCAAGACCAACTATTCAGCATTCTTGACATTTCACCAAACTGCTCATATATTGGTTCAAAGACAAAGGTATGCAAATCATTTTACGTGTCTAATTATTGTCAACCCTGGGTTATCCACAGTTCGAGTCTCTTGTGGCCTTTGTAAATTGATAATATTATGGGTACTTAATCAGCAATCTACAGTAACCACTTATCCTTTTGTGATTTATTAAATTATGTTAACTTTCCAGGTTTTGGTTACTGGTACATTCTTGGCAGAGAATGTGGAAAATTGCAAGTGGTCATGCATGTTTGGGGATGTTGAAGTACCAGCTGAGGTTTTAGCTGATGGTGCCCTACGCTGCTATGCACCAGAACATCAATCTGGAAGAGTTCCCTTTTATGTGACATGCTCAAACAGGATCGCTTGTAGTGAAGTGCGGGAATTCGAGTACCGGGATTCTGATGCTCAGTACACAGAGGCATCCGCATCACATTCTCAAGCCAATGTTATAAATGAAATGCATCTACAAATTCGTCTTGAGAAGCTACTCTCTTTGGGACCAAATGACAATCAACTGCTTGTTTGTGGAAATGAGAAACATGAGTTAATCAATGCTATAAACTCCCTAATGCTAGATGAGAAATGGTCAGACCAGGAATCACCGTCTGGCTTGACAGATGATCTCACTACAACGAACCAAAGTTTAAAGAAATTGGTGAAAGAAAAGCTTCATTGCTGGCTTATTTGTAAAATAAGCAATAGTGAGAAGGGCCCAAATGTGCTTGGGAAGGAGGGGCAGGGTGTAATTCATCTGGCGGCTGCCCTGGGTTATGATTGGGCTATAAGACCGATACTTGTTTCTGGTGTCAATATAAACTTTCGGGATGCTCATGGATGGACTGCACTTCATTGGGCTGCATCTTGTGGAAGGTACTTTCAGATAACTAGAGATGTTTCTAATAGCTAATGGTTATGGTGTACAAACATTTAATGTAAAAAGAGATTCCTTTCCACTTGCATCTTCCTACTTAAATAGGGAGAAAGGGAGGTAGAATATTTCTAAATTGCATGAAAGCAAATGTCTCTAGCTATTACTTTTTTTTGTCCTTTTGAACTCATTTTTTTGGTATTGCTTTGTAGAGAGCGGACAATAGGCGTCCTTATAGCAAACGGAGCTGCAGCAGGTGCATTAACAGATCCTACTTCTGAATTTCCTTCTGGAAGAACTCCAGCCGATTTAGCCTCTACAAATGGACACAAGGGAATTGCTGGTTTTCTTGCGGAATCTGCTTTGACAAGCCATCTATCAGCACTTAGCATAAAGGACTCAAAAGATAGCAGTGTGGGAGAAGCTTGTGGATTAACTATTGCTGAAGATTTCCCTCAAACTAGTTATGCTCAGCTTGCTGTAGAGGATTCTCATGCTGATCCATTAAAGGATTCGTTAAGTGCTGTTCGTAAATCCACTCAAGCTGCTGCTAGGATATTCCAAGCCTTCAGGGTGGAATCATTCCACAGAAAGAAGGTTGTGGAATATGGAGATGAGGACTGTGGGTTATCTGATGAACACACACTTTCACTTATATCTCTTGGAAATGCCAAACAAGGGCAACATGATACACATTTGCATTCTGCTGCTGTCCGTATCCAAAACAAGTTCCGAGGATGGAAAGGAAGAAAGGAGTTTATGATCATTCGCCAAAGAATCGTCAAACTACAGGTACTCTTGATAACCTTTTTCTCCTAATCTTCCTTATGAGTACGTCTGCTGAATTACTAATAGGAATTCTGTGATAAGAATTCGATAAGAATTGAGTTACTATGATTATATAGGGCTGCAAAAGTGCAAATAGTTCCATTTAGTAGATCTAAAATTTTCATATTCTTGCAAAGAAACCTACAACAGGAAACCTTGTGCTCTAGTTCCTTAAAATGGGTTAATCACAGGTTTCGGTTTAAGAATAAATCATTCACATTGAATACTATAGAATGTTGCCATCGAATCATAGTGCGTACTGCGAACACCATTACTTTATCAGCTTTATGATGTTATTTAAAAAAGGTTCTGCGCACTGCACCAATGCAGGAATGTGTTCTTTTGTTGCGCTTGGGTAATTGGCCCAGATGCAGCCTTGACGCTTAATGTTTGTTCTTGTATTCTATTTATTTCATTCGGTTAAGGTGGCATATATCCTACTTTAAAGTCAGTAACTTTGATATGTATTACTTGTAGATGTTATATGCATGATGCATTCACAAGACTTTAGTTATGCAAGTAGGCAATGCTTATTGTACTGACAAGTTGTAATATCTTTAGTTTCTTCTGATTTAATGTAATGCCATATTAGCTATCTTATCGAATGCTCCTGTTCAATCATGGTATTGATTCCATCTTTTTATCATTAGGCTCATGTACGGGGACATCAAGTGAGGAGAAACTATAAAAAAGTAGTCTGGTCAGTTGGTATTGTTGAGAAAGTTATACTGAGATGGAGGAGAAAGAGACCTGGCTTGCGTGCCTTTCGACTTGAGAAACAGTTAGAAAGCCAGTCACAAATCCAACCTGCAAAAACAGAGGATGAATACGATTTCTTGCAGGATGGCAGAAGGCAGGCTGAAGCCAGACTACAAAGAGCACTGGAACGTGTGCGCTCTATGACTCAATACCCAGAAGCAAGAGAACAGTACCACAGGCTTACAACTTGTGTTGCTGAAATGCAACAGTCCAGGGTATGGTTACCAGATAGTCACTATTCCACGGTGACGCTAATAGGAAGCAAAAAGGGTCCTATTTACTATTGCCTCTATCTTGCTTTTAAACATTTGTTCCCCTTTTTTTCAGTAATGACAAACTGATATCCGCCCTCAGCTAGACAAAATAAAAAGGCTTCATTTGCTAATAATCATCAATGAATTATTTGATTTCCAAGGCTAGTTGTTTATAATCATCTCTGTTAAGGCCGAGTCTAAAAGTGTACTTTGATAACCAGGTACTACACTAGCAAGCACCAATTTTGTCCATAGATGTTACAATAAGAGGTCTGTTCAGAGCTTTTTGAAAAATAAAAGCAAACCAAAGAAAGACTTCCATTACTTCAGTTAGCCCTTTTCTTGTTTTTCCACAACAGCCTATATATCTGTAATCTGTTTGACCTTCGAATTTTGCTTAGCCGCTGGTGATTTTGGACAGGTGATGCAGGACGAGATGCTAAGTGAGGCAGCTGGTGCTGATGGAAGTGATTTCATGCTGGACTAGAGGACTTGATATGCAGAGACGATTCCCAGATGTCTGCCATTTGGTGATATTGAAGTTGTTAGATCAGTTAGGCTGATCATTGCCATATTAGCCTTGTAAATTCTTCCGTGGTAGTTCACTCATTGCTTAATATCTAGCTCTCATGCTGTTAGTACTATATAACTCCCTGCACTGATCATAAATAGAATATTTTTCCTCCTGTATATTACCGGCAGGCTGTGCTCCAGTTGTTCAGTTTACTTGGTATGCATTATCTGGACAATGGAATATAAGAATTTTTATTTGTTTTTTTAAATACACTCTTTGTCTAGATATGTTTGGAAAAACAAACAGAGTTCCTCATATGTTGGAACGGCAGGAGTATTCGTTTTTCTTGGTTATTTGGGAAAACAGAGAGATCCTCATATGTTGGAAAAATAATTTATGAGTAAAACTTTCAAATATGTATCCTTAACGATTAGAAAGCAATTATTGTAAAACAAAACTATGACAAGAAAAATCATAAAATCAGCTTTAAATTAAGTATCAACTTAAATTTTAGCTTATAAAGAGAATCAAACGCGAAATGATAGAAGCCTAGACAGCTGCTATCTACTTATCGTTTTACATCAAATCTAAAATGCACATGTATAGCTCATACGATATGTCATTTATCTAGCTATCTACAATGACTTAGGAGGTTATTGTTTCACCGTTTTCTTAAAAAAACTAACTATATATTTATAGACAAAAAATAATTTGTTAATATTACTTTTATATATGTGTTTCTAGTAAACAAAAAAGTAAAGACTGACAAATAAACTATAATAAAAATGAAAAGACCCTAAAATCAACTTTAAATTTAAGGTTAACAATTCAATTCTTGGCTTATAAGCATAAGGCTTATAAGCATAAGTATAAGAAAAAAAATATAAGAGTGTTAATATTATTAATAATTTGATTATACAGAGACAGCATAAACAATGATATGCAATAAGCTATTTATTAGATTATTTGGCAATTAATAGACGGCACCTCATCAGCAGTGGGTTCTCGTGCAAACGATTGGACTGTTACATCGAGCCATACGTATATAAATCGCAACTTTACTAGGTTAATCCAAACATGTAATGATGTAAAGCAGTTAGTTAGTTCACAGTAGCTCTGCACCGGTTCCTATCTCAATCGATTGTAGTTGTTACTTCATTTATTTTTTCTCTCTTCTTAATTAGCGATCAAATTCAAGTTGTTCATGTCCCATCTCAAAATACTGCAAGGCAGGTTGGGAAAGGATATATAGCATGACAGTCACCAAAATCTATTCGATTCCTGTCTGTGGAAAAATCTAACGAAATTGCTCATATATTAATTTTGAATGCTTTCTTTATCTTCATTTGGCTCTGCATACGACTCACAGCGACGTTTGCTGATGCAAAATGTTAACTGCTGAAACATATATATCTATCTAGTGCTACTGGCTCCCCAATACAGGAACAACTGGGCAGGAAAAACATATCCAGTGCTACTAGCTCCCGGAGATAAGAAGGCCTTGTGGCTGGTAGATATATTTAATTTCAGCAGATTATGGTGACTGTGGAAAATGATCTTCATGTCGAATTTTTGTCCAGATTCATATGTTTGAGTTAATTTGGAACAAAAAAATGACAGCTAATTTTTCCTCAGCCGTGTTTTCTCTCGTACGTTTATCTCTATGGTTGTATTCCGTACACTTCAAGTGTGTGGTAAATTTATCCCGTTATAATCTAAACATGTAATGTTTATGCACGACAATTGAATGTGATGATATGGACAAAGGCCTCTTTACAACAGCAGCAAAAGGTTATCATAGGAGATGGGATGGAAAGCTAGCTTGTAGGAATCAAGCCATATATCTTAATTTACTCTTATGTTTAAGTTAAATTCAAATTTTAGCACACAAATTTAGAGTTTTTTTTGGGAGGGGGGGTTGTTCATCTTATCAGCCCTTGCCTCTTATACCATTAGAAACACATATATAAAACTTTTACCTATAAATTAATTTTTATTATTAATAAGTCACTTCATTTATGCTTAATATAAGTGAAAAGATGGAGACAAAATTGGATAGGAAACCATCTGCTAAAGCAAGTAGCGCCCAAACCTGTACCAACACTCCAGGAGGAGGACAAAGAACGGTCCATCAGGTGTAACCGAACACAAATAGATTGATGAATTGCACACATGGCACATTTTCTCTCTTTCTTTTATTTGATCTCTATGCTTGTATTTCATACACTTCTAATCTATACGGTTATAATCTAAATATTTAACGTTATATGTCTGTACACCAATAAAATATGACGATATGGACAAATGCCTCTTTATAGCAGTAACAAAGGTTACCATAAGAGATGAGAGGAAAGCTAGCTTAGTCCTATATCTTTTCCCTTGTGCTTATAAGTCAAAACTTTAATTTTTAAAACTTAAATTTAGAGTTTATTTTGGGTGGGGTGGGGGGTTTCATTTTATCAGCTTTTGCTCTTAGATCACTAAGATTACGTATATAAAAATTTTACCTATAAATTATTTTTTAATTGTTAAGAAGTTATTTTTTTATACTTAATATAAGTGAAAAGACAGAGACGAAATTGGATAGAAAACCATACGCTGATGCAACTGCCGCCAAACCTGAACAAACTTAACGCTCCAGGAGGACAAGAACGGTTCGACAGACGTTATCCGAAGCGAGACAGATTGATGACTTGCACACAGGCTTACCAACCAATCTCCTAACTGAACAGTACTTTGCTACACGGTTGGTGCTATTGGATAAGGAAATTGCCATGGTTGAAGAAACAGAAACTACCATCAGATGGAAGTTGTCAGCATTGGGATGCTATACGACAAAGAGCTTACAGAGCACATAGGGAGAACATCATCAGCACTAGGAAACTTAATAAAAACATAGGCACCGTCAAGCCTCAAACTCTTTGCCTGGCTGCGACTCTCTCCATTCTATACTATCAGATTTTCTAACTCCAGATTACTAAATCGGAACCGTGTAGTGGCACTTGCTGAGAAATTTTTTTATTTTTTAAATATTTTTAATAAATAATTTTATTACTAAACTCCGGGGAAAAATATTTCCACCGTATGAATCTTTTGGCTACGCCACCGACATTGGCATGACAAAACAAAGTTGTCACGTAGAGCTTTTGGCGTGGCAGGTTTGCCACGCAATTATTGGTGGCATGAGCATGACAACATTGTTTTGCCACTGAAGTGACGTGACAATGTTATCTTGTCACGTCACCGACATTGGCGTGGCCAAAATATTCATACGGTGAAAATATTTTTTTTCAAGATTTAATAATAAAATTTATTAAAAAGATTTAAAAAATAAAAAAATTTCACCTGTTGACCCCGCTAAGGATGCAAGGGGTAACATATGAGGAAGACCTGAGGCTGTTCCGTGGTACGAAATTATTGCTATCATAATTGAGACCTAAAAGATTGATTGCATAATGTGTGCAGAAAGATTAAAAAACTGTTTGTGGACTATTATGGGTGTACACAACAGAAGAAAATTGATTTACTTTTAAAATTTGTCACAAAAATTAGATTAGAGAGTAATACTCGTATTATCTATATATGCTATTGTTCGATCTAGATTATCCTATATTGAGCGGAGGACACCATGACTGTGGCATAGAGTACCTTTATTATGTATCTTCATATTTTTTGGAGAGACTTTTGAGTAACTTCCATCATAGATCATGTAGACTACTAGATTTTTGGGCTCACATAACACATAGGATAGTGCCCACCACTGTGAATGCTCTAAATGCTCTAACTGCTTAAGTATGGAGAAGCTAAAGACAAAGAAAGTACAATACCAGAGGTGAGTCTAGGATTTTAAGATTGGATATTCAAAATATGATGAGTATCAACAATTATTTTTCTAGCTAAAAGCCTAAATTTGGCATGTATGAAATTATTCTCGATTTTACGTTAGTCATATATTCCTTGAACTCGTCATAACTTAGGAATTGTTCTAAAAATACATCCACATTCTGGTCTTCTCAGCAATTTGGAGAGAGCCGTGTTTTTACATAGGAAGAAGATAAGCCTCACCAAAGTTATGAAGAAAATCTAGGAGGAAATGGGAATTTGGCGAGTGGCAGGGGCAAAAAGGAAGCGAGAATACAACCTCGACGGTTTTTTATGCGGTTATAGAGGATCAGTCTTGCCAAAAAGGACGCTCTCGGCTTCTTTTCTTTTTCTTTTTTATTTATGTTTGTGACATTAGATTATATTAGGTATTGAGCAGTGATACTAGCTCCTGCAGTTTAATTTTAACAAATTATATTTGCATGCTGACTGCTGAAAATGTTTATACTGTCGAATTTACTCTAGATTCAAATATTTTAAGCACTGAGAGTTCCACGTGGTGTTGTAAGTTTATCCAACTATTTAGGCATTTTCGATCCCTTTATCAATGGAGATCCCAAGTGCCATATTTATCTTTTACGTTTTCTCATGCACTATCAAATTATCAGCCTTTTTTTCACGTTTCAATTCCTTTTAAATATATTTTTCCATTTTTTTTTCAAAATTGCAAACCAAAATCGGAAAGCTTGTTCCTAACGCAAGGGCAGTCTAAGTACCAAGCATGCAGGCTTCACAAACAGTTTGACACTAGATATTTTTAGTTTATATATTATGCCAAGCGGTCACAAATTTTCCTTATCAACCAATCCCTTGTATGAAGACTGCAATATAGTTTTGTACTAAATTATATATTTTTTCTATATTGGTTAAAATGAGCTACATGTTTTGCAAATTCAGATGACTAATAAATAAGAAAATAATCACACCACTAATAAATAGCAAAAAATGTTTTTTCTGTTATATATGTAGATTGCATATATATGATGTTGATTAATAAAAAGTCATCTAATATTATACGAGTTATCTTCATCTATTCTAATTATATTATGTTTGGTGTTTTTAAAAGATACTCATTCCATCCTAAATTAAAATATATTGCTTTAAACTATATAGTTAGCTATATTTTGGAATATAGGGAGTACAAAATTTACGTGTCCACTGATAAAAGCCGAAGATGTAAACGATTTTCATCGTAAAAAAATCAAATGGGTGCATTGCATTACGTATCCATAGAAGTTGAACTTCATTGATTCTCTCATTTTCATTAAAGATAGCCAGACAATTAATTATTAGTGTGAGTAACTTAACTAGTCAGGTTTCTTGTGGTGGAACCTGTCTATCCAGGTTTAAGTTCTAGACTTAACACAAATACTCGGCTACTCATGTTTATAGTTCATTATTCTTTAGTGCTAACTGGTAAGTGATATACCGATCGACACCACCGTCAACTTTAGAGCAATTTTACCATCCTCGAGAATGTAACACTGTTTTCTACCTAAAATTAGATATCTTAGATACTAAAAGGTACCAAATTTTACATAGAAAATACTGATACCTCATGATATCTCCTCAAGGATGGAAAAACTATTCTTAATTTTAATAGAGTGAAGTGCATCAGTGGTCCCTAAACTTGTATGCATATGTCATCTAGGTCACTGAACTCTCAAAATGTATTTTGGGTCCCAGAACTTGTCCGGGGGTGTCATGTAGGTCCAAACTGGCTCTGACCCGCTCCATCCGCTGACGTGGCATGTCACGGTGGCGCCTACGAGAGGGAGAGAAAAGAATAAGGAGGAGAGCGAGAAACTGACATGTGGGACCCATATGGCACCACCAACACGTAGGCGTCACCGTGGCATGCCACATCAGCGGATGGAGCAGGTTGGAGCTCGTTTGGAGCTATATGACACTCCCGGACAAGTTTGGAGATCCAAAAATACATTTTAAGAGTTTAGAGAACTAGATAACACATATATATACAAGTTTAGCGACCGCTGGTGCACTTCACTTGTTTTAATATATGCCAACTCAATCTAGAGAGACCCTCGTAGGAGGCAAAGTGTACGTACGTGTTTGAACTCGTAAAGATGAGTACACGCATGTTATGAGCGCATGGATATGCACTATATTTCGAAAAAAAAAAGGTTAATTACCACACGCCTCCGATCGATTACATATGACTTGCATGAATTTCTACCAAATTTAAAAATATCATCCACAGTGTGCTTTCATGTACAGGGCAGGGGCGCCAGTCACCATCACTTGCACGTACTCTCGACTCGATCAATGTCTGATGATTACGACGTCTTAATCTTCTAATTAATCACCCTAATCGCATCAGAAATCTAGATTACAGGACTGCAGATCGACGCCGGCATTCGCACTGCACAGCAGCGCCGTCAAGTCGGAGTGCAGAAACATGTCGCCGCCGCCGCCGGAGAAGCTGAGATGATCAGGCGACGCGCCGCCGTCCCCGTGGCCCGCCATGAGAGGAGGCGGCGACACGGCGCCATGGTCGCCGCCGCCGCCGCTGCTGAGCAGCTGACCTTGCCATCGTTTCAGCTCGTGAGCCTGCTGGCTGGTAGTGGTAGCCGCCATGAGAGGAGGGAGAGGTGGGGCTGCGGCGTAGGACGCGACGGCTTGGGTCAGGAAGCTGCTCCCCGCCGTGTTCATGTCCGGGTGGCCGCCGCCGCCGCCGCCGCTCGTCGCCGAGGTGGCCGGCGTCGGTTGCTGCGGCTGGAGGAGGAGGTGCTGGAGGCACTGCAGCTGCGCCACCGCCGCCGCGTCGGCCTGCAGGTAGTCGGCGGCCCACGTGCCGGCGTGGTGGCCGACGGCGAGGTCGACCGCCAGGCTGGCGAGCGCCACCAGCTGCGGGAGCGCGGTGGCGAGGTCGCCGGGCGCCGGCGCCCGCGGCCGCGCCCGGTGGGTGGCCGGGTCGATGCCCGCGCCGATGAGCCTCTTCTTGAGGCGCGTGTTCCAGTAGTTCTTGATCTCGTTGTCCGTGCGCCCTGGCAGCCGTGTTGCGATCGTCGACCACCTGCACAACACACACCTAGCTTATTCAGTAAACTCAAATGTATCATACGTAATTGTTGGCTTTTCGAAAGACAGATTAACAAACAAGAAATAATTTGTAAATAAAAATTTTTATATGCGCGCTCGCTGAAAAATAAACTACGATGAAAAACCTTAGAATAAATTCTAAATTAAAAATTAAAAATTAAAAATTTAACTTATAAGTATAAACATAAGCGAAATGATGAGAGTGGTAGATAGATTCCGACATATGTTTGACATGAAAACTAGCTAGGATCCGAGACGGTGGGGTAAAAGCTCGAGAGATTTTGTGCAGCACATACTTGTTGCCGAGGACGGAGTGCAGGGTAATGATGGCTTGCTCTTCCTCGGGAGTGAAGTTGCCCCTCTTGATGTCGGGTCTCAGGTAGTTTATCCATCGCAGCCGGCAGCTCTTGCAGCACCTGTTCAGCCCTGCACAAACACACACGTACAGATTCAGTCACTCTCTACGTGTTAATGTTCATCCTTTTCTCTTTCTAGTTCAAAAGACGAATTTATTTTGAGACGAAGGCGGTAGTAATTACCGGCTCGCTTGGGGAGAGACCTCCAGCTGCCATGGCCGTGCTGCTCGACGTAGGCGACGAGCTTCTCGTCCTCCTCGCGGGTCCACGGCCCCTTCTTCACGCTGCTCTCGTCGCAGCACGGCGGCCTCAGTCTCCCCATCGACCTACCTGATCGATCGATCTTGTTCCAAATTCTGATCGATTTAGCTCAAGTTTGAATCGATCGGTTTGGGGAATTTGGGTGGTGCAACTTAGTGTTAATCCGCTAATTAATCTCTCTGCTGTCTCGCCTGAATTAATGTCTGCTGTACGTCTGATGCATATGCTGGAGGTATATATAGCATGGAAGACAGGCAGCGGTCACACCCCGGCCATAATTCTAATGCAAGTACCGACCTGCTCTAAAAAAATTTAAACACATCTCATTAGTGTTTAAATTAATGAACACTAGTACGATGATGATGCTCATACACATGTGATTCACATACATGTATGCTGGATGGATATATATGTGTGCTAAGCTGTAATGCGCCGTGCTAGCTCAAGCTAGCTAGAGATATTATCATATTAATATTTAATTTACCAAGGTAATTAACAGCAAGAAGAGGAATAGATGGATTTTTTCAGAATATTTTGACAAATGCTGATTATTCATGGGTCCCTTGCTTCAAACGTAAGTGAGATTGCCGTGCATATACGTAGGATGGATAAACCTCTGCTATAATAACACTGGCACCTATAAAGCATTTTTCGTCCTTCCAATCCTTCTACATGGGTCTAAAATTTTAAACTGTCACCTATAACATATTATACGTAATGGTTCTTGTTGCGGGCTCCTTCAAAGCATAGGCACACATAACACGTTATATATGATAATTTATAATTTCATTGATACTAATAATAAATCAACCCGTGCCTAGGGGTATAATGAGCCTAACCATTATGAATATAAAATTTAAGGGCCGGGTTCGAAACGAATTAAAAATAAAATTATATACAGTTTTTAGTTAATTTTTTTAAGAATTAAATAGGGTTGTAAAAGAACTCACGGGCCTTGGCCCATTTCCACCCCTATGGCCCTACCCGTGCCGAGCCAATATCGGCATCAACAAAAAAACTATTCCCTCCTTTCCTTGCCTCTCACCATCCACCTCAATCTTACTCTTCCCCTCTCCACCCCCCTCCCATTGACGGCGGTGACTTAAGGTGGCAACTCAGTCTTTCTCCTCCTTCTGCCGTTGGCTATGGTCTTGACGAGTAACGAACGAGGACATAATAACGACCAACCCTCCACTTCTTCCGCTGGCCTAGTCAGAGGATTTATTGATCTAGAGGCCAGGGGGTTGCCAGATCTAGCTGCCCTAAAGCCAGGGACCGCCATATTTAGTTGCATCCGACCTTACGATGTACAACAACGATAATAGGTTGAAAGTGCAGAATTATCGTTGGGTTGAAGATGTGGCAACATTGGCGGTCAATGGTTTCACTCCGTTTTAGTCTTACGTTTATGTTTATTTATATATGTTCTCGTGTTGATCCTAAAGATCTAAAGATCTAGATGTACGTGTTCATCTATTGAAATAAGTATATAACGATTAATGATTGTTGTTCATGTGTTCATGTGTTCTTTATATGTTCAAATTTTTGGGGTTCTGGGGCATCTTACGGATATGTAGGCTCAATTCGAGCCAGCCGAGAGCCGTCTTTCTTTTCTTTGGCTCTTGGAAAACCAAAGGCGACAAGTTTAAATTTGTTATCGGTGCGGATTTTTCATCCGACACAGATGGAGGATCTGGAATATGTGCCTATCCGTGAGAGCCCCCTCCAATCCATTGGTTACAACTTTTCTAATTGGAGGACGTTATATATTCTTTCTATATTTTTATTAAAGATAACGGCTAGGCTTCTCTGCCTGCTAGTAAGCAATTTCAATTAAAAAAGGTAATTAACAGCAACCCGATCAGAAAAGTAATTAGCCTGAGACTGATGAGAGCCTGTGCAGGGGTCAGCTAGCTACCACCAACTAACATCTCGATCTCTTTCACAACTTTTTTTTTTAAAAAAAAATTCTACCTCTCGATCATGTCCTCCTATCTTCTCTGGCTGCTGTGAATGATACATATCGCCGGCCTAAAAAAAAAAAGAAAAACCCAAAATACAATCGATCGAGTCATAATCTTAATACAGTATTTATGTTAGCTCTTTCGAACAAAAGAAACTATTTAATGCAACTTATATATATGTCTCACAATCACAGGTCACTTAATTGCAGTCAATTAATTAGCTACAGCTCTCCTACTGCATATATACGTTCATCGAAACAGTTACTTAGCTAGGGACGCAATTACCAGCTGTATATACAAGATTAATTAGTTCTCAGTTAGCTGTCGTTTGATGTTCATGGCTTACTACAACATGACATAGACATGAACGTATGTGCTTAGTTTGGTCCAATAATATATAAAACATGTACTGTGCGTTGAAATTAGGTGACCTTGCTTGCTTCGATGGAGAACGATCGAGAATCTTCCCCTCCTTTTCTAATTTTCACAAGCTGTCACACTGTGATTAGAGTTGGTCAGTTGTTAATTTAGAGTAACCCTTAAATGGTATGTATACATGCATATATATGCAGAGACCACACACACAGCATGATCAGCAAGGCTTTGGTCCTGTTTATCATATTGTAGATGATCCATCGATCTGTGGCGAAGTGAAACAGCTACCATGCACTACTCTGCTTTGGTTGAGATGCATGCACGACACAACGTGTTGGAGTTTGCTACGTGACAGTAGGTTCATAAATATTACTTTTTTTCAGCTAATCAAGATAAAAATGTTTCAATCATGAAACTGTATGAATATATAAAAAAACATATGATATACTTCCTCTGTTTTTATTTTACGCCGTTGACTTTTGAATTTATATTTGACTATTCGTCCTATTGATCATTTTTTTTGCAAATATAAAAATAATACGTCACGCTTAGTAGTAAATTAAATCATAACAAAATAATTAATAATTACATGATTGTTTTTGCATATAATAAATAGTCAAATGTAGACTCAAAGGTAAATGACATCAAATAAAAAACAAAATGAGTATATTGAATAATATTTGTTCTAGGTTTTTGATTTTCAAGGGGACTATATATAGAGATCATATATATATAAGGGGTCATGTAACAAAAGAGTGAAAGACTAGACATACTATATAATATTATTGAAACTTATGACGATGAATTACTGAATATATATGTACTCGACTTGCACCAAGCTAGTCAATTTAATTTTGGCTTGTTTGGTAGATATCACATTCTTTTTTCAAGTTGGTAGATCATCGTACAATGCTTAGACCATTACATGCACTTTCATGCATGCGCATCCATTTAATTTACTAAGGGTAAATTTGATGACATAATGATATCGTATACAACTGTACAAGCCTAACTTGGACAATATATATACCATGGCAATGAAATTGCAGAGAAAATATACCATTTAATCATTTTAGGGTGGTACTATACCGTCTAATTTCTCTCTTTTTTTTTTGTGCGCAATGGCATTTTGCTAGTACATGTCAGTGCTGTGGAAAATATATGGTCGTACCGGCCATTTTGTTGGTTGAGTATATACTACAGAAATGGTAAGAAAACTGTTCCATTAATGTGATACGGGCTACAATTAATTATCATTCATGAACACCAAAACTTTTTTTTGGTGATTAAACGGACGTGCATTTTGTTTATTCATGTGAATAATCGTCCGTATATTTATCTAGATGATTATTTAATTAAAAAATACATTTATCTTCTGTAATCTTATTTAGTGTTGCTTATGTCTTATCTTATCCAATATGAAACAAATCCTGTCACCATTTGGTGTGCAGTTGTGAGTGTCGGAAGCTATGTTTTTGTATTGATGCCAAGTTGTTATTTAATTGAACACAACATCATGACCATATCCAATTTATATAGTTGTTTATATTTAAATATCCAAAGTTGAATATAATATTATAAAATATGTTCATATATTTATCAACGCTAAATTTTTGTATAATTCTGATTATTCATCTATATTTTGATTAATTATTGAGCGGTACCTTCTCCATCCGACAACCGCATTTATTCCGTTTTCCACAACGCTTTATGATGGTATTTTTCTAATGAATTTCACTTTTGTTTATGATAACTCATTAACTAACCCCTATTAATTTTAGCAACGACATACTAGAAAATTTCAAACACATTTCTTCTGCATCGATCTGCATGCGTGTATATTTTTCCTAGATCTTGCTTGCATGAGCGGTCGATCGAACTATACATATAAATATGAGCTACATATGCGTGCATTGCATTGCCCCGGCCGTGTGATGCATGCACCTGTTCCCAACTTGGCTTAAATCTAATGTTGGACTGGCACGCAGCTGCAGCTGCTGCTGCATGCTGAGGTGATTGACTACGCTTGCATCTCTTAATTAATTAATTAATCAACGTTAATTTTATTTCTATGTGCCCCAGGTTGTTAATTGTCATCGGCTCAATCGTGTAGACATAATCTTGTCTCTACTCACAATTAATGATTGGCTCCTCCATTATTTTGGTGCTAATTATTTAAAACTGACCTGACTAACCTAGCTCTTGTTGCTTGCTACGGCCAGCAAGCAAGCAAACAATCAAAATCTTGATGTCCGATAGATCGAAGCAGAAAGTTGTGATTAAAAAAAATGTATCAATCAGTTTCAGTTTTTTTTTTTGCCTGTGTAGTTTCAACTTGCAATAAGTGTATCTCAGATGTTGATTCTTTTGACTTTGACAGCAATACCATAGCAGGTAGCTCGCATGAGTCTACGGCCATATCAAATCAGCTTGTATTGGTCTTTTCTGGCTCCATTTAAATTAAGTAGCGTTACAAGGGACGATTATGATGCATTTTACTGGTACTATAATTTGGATGGATGCGATTAAATTATAGTACTAATAATATTAGGTGTAGAATAAATTTAAATGGATAATATCGTCCTTTTTATTATGATCTTTATTGTAAAAAATATAAAATTACAAAATACTGCTAATCAAGTAATTAACAAAATAAAAAAATACCTTTTTTAAAATATATCGGAGAGTTGTCCAGCGCTACATATTTTCGAAGGAATTTTAGAAGAAAAGATGAAATATCGAAGCGGAAGATTTCGATTTTTTTTTTCACGATTACATCGAAGATGGATACACATGCACAGTACACTTAATGCTGTCACACGCTTGAATAGAAGTAGATTAGCGAATGTTCCTCGCTACTATGAAAACGGTTTTCGAAGGCATCTTAATTTTATTTTTACAAACGAACCAAAAGGAGATGCATATGTAAAAATGGATTAGATTTCTCGGTTAAAACCCGTACAGGTATTATAAGAGATCCACATGAAAAAAAAATTATAACGTCCAAAACCACGAGGTACTACCGTCGGATAGTGCTTCACGGTCAATGTACTCCCAGGGAGAGAGGACCAATGTCATACTGCTGTTTTCTTTTTTCTTTTTTTTTTGAGAATGTGTATTACAGAAGGCTATGGTATTCATAACACCAAAAATATATAAGAAACCAAAGAAGTTAATTGTATTTTTTTATTTTTATTTTGGATTTCCTCAAAATTAATTTCATATATTGAACACACACACACATATATATATATATATATATAAGCCTCTGTACTATTTATATCCTTTTCTAAAAGTGTAAGATTATTATAATTTTGGTAAAAACATACTTATAGCGTGCCATGTAAAAACAGTTTATTTGTAAAATATTGTTAATAAAAATTTGAGAAACATTGTTGGTTATATTCTAAGATGTATAAAATATCTATATCTAATAATTGATGTGGTAAGACATCAATTATATTTAAATTCTATCAAATGAACTTGTTGTAGTCTAATAGGGAATGCATGCAACAATGGTTCCTCTATTTGAGTAATAAATTCAAAATACTAAAATACCAAATAACATGTTGCATTTTGAATTAAAATTTCTACATCCAAATTATAACTTAAACTTATTATGTTTGTAATCAAAGTCTACTTCAAGATTCAGAATTACATATAATTTAGAAAACAATCTTGTTTTTTTTTTCAAATAAGGATGAGTACGAGAAATTAAACATATCAAATATTGAAAAATCATATCTATCTATACATCATGAATAGAATTTAAAGTATGTGTTCAAATCCGTATAATTTAAATTTACCATCAAATGTCAATGTTTCCAAATATTTTGGAATTGAAAACATATTTTAATTTTATTTCTTATATATCAAAATATGTAATATAAAAACATTTATTTATTTTTTCACATTTCTTGCATGCATGACTGAAATCTGGAAAGAGTAAGTATGGGTTATTAATGCTCCTTTTTATCCTCTGATTTATTTATTAAAATCTAAAAATCTAAAATAAATTAATAATTCAATGGCCAAGATTGATTCTTAGCTCTTACCTCTTGAGGGATAAGAATATAAGATGGAGCACTCTAAAGAGCTGATAATTATATATATGGCTGAAAAGCTAGCAAAACAAATGGATGTGCAGATAATTAATTAATCAATTCAAACATCCCATTTTCCAGACTTTAACATCTCTTTTTTAAGAAACCCATTCTGCACACAGAATTTTCAGGAAGATAAGCAAGAGCTGTTTCTTGGTGAATACTCCTATATAAACCATATAAGATGCACATGAATTCCAACGTACGAAGACTTCATCGAGAACACATGTACTAACCACCTATGTTGTCATATGCATGCATGATGTAATTCAACAGAAAAAAGGTTGATGATTTTGATAAACATCCATCGATCAATCGATCTGTCCAACTTATCTGCCTACGTTTGGAGATCGACACGCAGAGAAAAAAATCGCACATCTTAATTTAATTACTTCGATTAATAATCCCTTCAAATTGAACTGATCAACATCGACACAAGTAGTATGTGTTAATGTGTATGCAATTTAATTTTTTTTTTCGAGTTTTTAGTGACGTATGGAGAGTGACAGTTGCTGATTGACCGTATGAACATCTCTGCTGCAGATTATTGAACCCGTACACTGTCGCCCATCACGTACGCAAATAACGTGTACAGACAGATTTCTCCCCCACATACAATACACCACTCCATCTTGACCTTAATTTTTTTTCCAAATAATTATTTTCCATTTCATTAACTATAGTTAATTCAGCAGATCGGCACACGATGACATGGTAGGAGAATGGAAAGGAAGATCTGGGTTTAATTAGTGAGAGTCAGTTAGTAGTTAATTGGGCATGCAGTCATAGCTCATACGTAAGGATGAGATGTACACACACATTGTGGCTTTGACCAGAAATGATGAGAGATCAATATAGTTTTATACTTTGGGACTGAGATACTGTTGATTAATTATTAAATCTAATCTGCAGAGAGACAGCAGTCGTGCACCTTCACGAGTAGTCTCTGAATATTTGCAGTTGCAGAGGAAAGAGGTTGGAAACCGTCGAAACCTGCCTCTGTGGGGGCGGTTTCGGAGCCCCTAGATTTCAACTGAACACACGAGAAATATGTAACGGTATCTACTGTATAACATATTGCAAAATGCAAGGTCATCTGAAGATACATAGCCATTATATATAGTTATATGTTTCACTTGATATGCAAGTTGTGAAATGTGAGAAAGGCAGGTTAACATATATACTCCTAGCTAGCTTTTGTGCAAGCATGGCCTTCTGTGATGGATTTTGAAGTAGTTAGGGAGTCTGGTTGTACTTAATTAATTAGCTTGTGTGCAATGCAGAGAACTAACTGATCTCCATTTTCATGAGTTTATTTGTCTCCTTTCAGTATTGCTATGAATATGTCCATGCATTGCAATGGGTCTAATGGGTTTATGGCCTTGGATGGGTTGGGTACGGCTATGTTTATTTCTCTTTGGATTGGAGGTGGAGAGTACGGAAAGAGCACGGCTATGTTTTTGCAGTCGCATATTATTGGTACAGGGTATGTCCCGAGAGCATGTCGACATATTATGCCTTGGTAGCATGCTGAGACAGGTTGTCTCGGTAGTATATTGAGACTATTCACCTCGGTAACATGTTGGGACAATTTGTCTCGGTAGCATGTTGAGGTACTGCGTCTCAGGAGTAGGATGAAGTAATATACCTTGATGGCATGTGGAAGTGATGTGCCGTAAGAGTGCTTTAGAACCATGGGTGTCAGGTGTATGTGTTAGAGTGCTGCAAAGGTGTCTTTGAGCCAAGATAGCAAGATCCCTCAAGGGAAGACTCGAATAAGACGGGAAGAAGCTTATCGAACAAGATATGAAAAAGCTTGTCAGTTACAACTCCCGGGCATATTCTTACTAGATGCCTAGGGACCAGCACTCAAGTACTTAGGATATTTGGCAAAGTGGTCCAAGAGAGCCAAAGACATTATGTTTGTACCCTTAGGCACTATGAGTAACCCACCCATGGGTATTACGGTAATTATACAAGTGGAGTCCAAGACTATAAAAGCACGTACCTCTACCCTGTAAAATTCAAGGTTAATGAAATGTATAGTGCCGATGTATTTAAGTATTTCCTACACTTGAGTTCTTTTCGTATGTGCAACTATTGCTCCACTTATTGCATATCTGCTTGTGCTCGTGACATAAAGTCATGACACACATATTGAACTGTAGCATACAATGAAAATATTAACATGTGTCGTGCAATCTCACATATTGTTCACCTCTTCAGTCATGTGAGAGTTTTATTTTTTACGTATTCATATTCTGTTTTTTTGAAATTATGGCGACACATTTTTCATTGGACTATAGTCAAATTTTAGGATGTTCGATTACTATAAGATGACAAAATTTGTTGAGACTAGGGGAGACAATAAATATAGTGTCACAACCAAGAAATAACACAAAAAAAAAGTGTGATTGTTTGTGGGACACCAAAGATAAATAATGTCTTTGGTGTCCCACAAACAATCACACCATTTTTATGTGTCTCTCAACGATGATACGATCTCGCGGTGTCCCAGAGTAATTACACAAATTTCTATAGCAAAATTTTCTTTATAGATATGTGTCGTCTACCTGCTTGCACTAGTTAGCTTTGTTTTTCTAGTGTCATTAAGCTATGTGCATAGATTATTGATTGATATTTCAACTATACTCTTTGCATAAAAGTCTTAGAGTTATACGCGAGCATTAAGAAAGTTGATAAAATGAAATAAAAATATTATGATTGGTTAGGAATAGTAAATAGGTGAGAAAATTTTAAAAGTTTACGATTGATTAAAAAGAGAATATAGAAATAGAAATTACATCTTAATTTGCATGCCACATTTTTACATGGAGAGAGAAAAAAAGTAATACACTATGCACCTGAGAAAAATTATAATTATAAATTATTACAGCTAGAGCTTTTTCCCTAAAATTATAGTGTAAGTGGAATGCAAGTTTTATTATCTCTTTGACCGTAGTTTTTTTTTCAAATATGAGCACATAAATATATCACATATTTCTCGAGAACTCCTATTGTGGTCAAAAATCATTTTACAACTTATTTTATTAAAATTACGTTGTAAGTCAAGTATATCTTTGTTAGTTTTGGTTTTGTAATTTTTATTGGTTTAGATTGTTACTTTCACCATTTCATATCATAAAACTTTATAGTTTTGTCTATATTCATTAATTGATGGTATATAACTTGTATATATGTCTAAATTTATTATTATTTATATTAAATTAGATAAGGCTAAAAAGTATTATGTTGTGAAATAGAGTGAGTACTCGAATTAGTTATGTAACAGAGTTACATGCATGCTCAAAAAGTTTGATTATAAAGTTATTTGAACTGTTTTCAATTGCGTGGTTAAAAATTGACTTTAAGATCAAATCTCACTATACCATAGAACATTCCAATTCTATTGTCATATATGTGTCAGTTGAGTAAAATCTAACACTAACAGAGGATTCCAACCCACCGACGCATCTATGTGCCGAGTACAACCAATTTATCGATGTTGGTTCATAATAAAAACTAGCGCTGATAAAACTTAGTTCCATTAGTATCGGTTTTTAATATAACCCTGTACTAATGAGTAGTCATCCGTGATAGTTTTCTTGGTGATTCGTGAACCAACACGACTTGATCTGACCACTCTTTAAGACCAACCACTTTCTTATTCCTTACTCTTGACATCTCACCTGATCCTCATTTTTTCTTTTCTCCATTCCCTCCCCGACTCCCCCTCTCTACCCATTAGACGACAATGGCGAAGCTTGGTGGATGACGGTAGTTGATCAACCACTCCTTCTCTCCCTGGTGGCTGACCTGCTAGATAGGCTCACTATTGGTGGCTACCCCTCGCTCTGGTGCTAGGCTACTAGATTCGGTGCCTGTGGTCATAGGACACCAGATCCAATAGCCTCTGCACTCACTGCTTTCATGGCCATCATCTTTGCCCTCTCTAGCCGCCTATGCATGACTATCCACTACAAGCTCATCGCCTCCATGGATGTCGCCTCTGCCCTCATTGCCCCATGGCTAACTCCTCTGCTTGAAGCATATAAGTAAGCTCGCCGCCTACGCCACCCCTAAGTGTTATCTATTATGCTACATATGGTGAGGGAAAGAAGGTTATGTTCCTTACCAGACTGCAGGGTTTCTTTAAGCAGTTACGTTGTCAGCCCATAAGTGCCAGCTCTGTTCTTTGCCTTAAGTCTCGAGATTTTGTATAATGTGGATGTGAACTTGTTTTTTTTTTCACTTGTTACAATAGTTTTTTATCTGTGATGTTTTTCTATTCTTGATGTGTGAATGTGGATCTGCGGGGCATGAGGTTGATTGGGTCTATGGAGGTGGACAGCAAGGGCTTGGGCTGCTCAATGAATTACGTTGTTAATCAGGCATGTATCTTCTATTATTTTGGTTCGTAAGATACATTAGTGTCGGGTTACTTGTGACAACACCAACGGCTCTCCTCACATCAGTGCTGATGTGGTAGTGTTAGTTCTAAAAACCGGCGATGATGGCTTTTTGAAACCAGTCCTAATGTGCATTTCTATGGTGTAATCTAGTCCTGGATAGAGATGGCATGCAATGGAGAATTCACTGTCGGGGGTCACCACCGTGTCCCCCTTTCGGTGCTGATAAAATTTTCCTTTCCCCGCTGCTGCCAACCACGACGGGGCTATATTTAACCCAACCCTGATCACCACACAGTGATTTTTTCCCATGGTTTCCTCATTGGCAAAGCTTCGGTTGGCTAGAGGCGCGACCATAGACGAAGTCAGAGGTGGCCAGAGTGTCACACTATCTGATAAGGCGGGTGGGCGGCCAGCATGCGCAGGAAGGCGGGCGTAGTCGGGCGGACGCATGTGGGTGGCACGTGGCGGCGGGGCCGCGCGTCGGCAGGATGCAGAGGGGCCGGCATGCGTTGGCGGGTCTCCACGCCTCCACGGTCTCTGGAAGCTGCTGGTGGTGGATTGGGTTGTTCAATGTTGTTTACTAGGGCTAGGCTTTATAATTCATGGTTATTGGGCTTTAATTTTTTTGGTCGAATATATAAAGTCTATATTTGGTCTCCCCATAGTGCAAATGGGTCACAACCGGGAGCGGGGACAGAAATTAGTGGTGCATTGTCCCCGCCCCCACATCCCAATGGGGATGAGTTTTGAACCATTTGATTCCTCATATATGGTAGATAACAGCCATCCCCATCCCTTAATGGATGAATTTACCATGGGAAATCAGATGTTGGTCCCGTTACTATCTCTAGTCCTGGAAGTAGCTTAGGGAGATCTTCGACGAGTTAACACAAAGAAGGTAAGTTAGCATTATGTCTATATCACCGAACTACAGAAAATTATGGCCCTAAATTCAAACCATAAACTACAAGACCATAAGACCATATGAAGGATGACTATCAAGACCAATGCTTGAAAAGCAGTAATATTAGCACCGAATGAGATGGACAGTACAAGTTGGATTTCTCAACTTATCATATAAGGTCATGCCTGAACTTTTTTTTGCCTGTCATAAATCATGGCCATTTAATTAGACCGAAGAGTAGTGTTGGAAATCTCGTTTGGTTTCCTATTTACGTGAGGAAAGATCAGTTTTTGCAATGTTCTCTTTTTCATGGAAGTCTACCAACAACTTTAAGCATGAATCAACAGCATGTGAATTTTATATAAAACAGTTTACTTCTAGATCCGGCACATAATTAATAAGAGAATATATTTATGTAACCTATGTCGCTGATGTAGCAACCTAATTAAGTATATAAAATGCTTTTTTATACTTCGGGAGAATCCTTGTCATGTGATATGGTTGCGAAATATCTCCCTCAGTTTTCCACTGCCCAAAAGGCAGTTTTGTTGCCTTGCCGCCGCCGTAGATGCCTCGTAGGTTTACTATCGCCATTCCAAAACACTCGTTTCATGTATTTTATTTAATGACGATGACTTTTTATATGTGTTGGATTATTTATGTTATTTAAAATTTTTATAAAAACATTTGATATTATATGTTATGTTTAAAGTAACTTTGATGATAGAAACATACACAATAAAAAATAGAAAAAATCAGAGGTAGCTAAGCATTTCTAGGTTTGTTTAGCATTGAGCTAAAAGATTCTCTTTAATTTAAACATTTAAGTGGTCCAATTTTGAAGTTTGAATTGCTTAGATTCCCTTTTTAAGCACCTAATTTGTGGAGTCTCTATATATATTAGAATAGTCATAGGAATCGATGCAACAATGTGCATATTTTAATATAAATTTTGGATCCTAAAAATATTTACATTTTGAGAAAAAGATATTTGGCAGTGCTTAATCCTACCGGCATTATATATATAAAAACAGCACCAGATCCATTTGGTCACTGCCTCTACCCAAGAACCAACGGCAATGAACGCATGGTCCTCCCCATGTTGGTCAAGTTGAGAGGGCATTGACGCCAGCTCGGATCCAGAAGCTGGGCTTTGGAGATTTGGAGGACGCCGTTGAGGGTCTACAAGTTGGGTGAGAATGCTGCCATCAAGATAACAGCCCTTCACTAATCTACCAAGATTTCGTTAATTTCTCTATTAGTTCTTTTGATATCTTTCAACTAATTTTTGTTTAAGATTCAACTCTCTATATTGACACTTGACAACCTGTGCAACTGTACAAGTGCATATGACCGCTATAGTTCATAAGAATATCTTTTAGGATATTGTCAGAGTCAATCGCTCGAGTTACGTGTACAAAGGGTGATAATAGGTTGACGACTGTGAGTCCATTCACAACCCGATTTAATGTTTAAATTTTTTTAGATAAAAAATCTATAAAATTTAACTCACCTTATGTTATATCCAATTCTTAAATTTTATAAGCAAAATGATCAATTACCACCCTTGAGATTGTACCACCGGTTCTTGTAAAACACAAGAATGATGAACATAGATGGACATGCATTTACTTGTACTAAAAAGTTACGTCAAACAGAAGATATGTGAGATGTACTATATCTGTTTTACGTTATCGCTAGCTTTGAGGATGTTCTAAATCAAATCTCTTTGAACTTAACTGAATTTATTTAAAATTAAATAAAATCTGCAGTAGCAAAATAGTTTCATTAAATCTATAATTGAATATAATTTACTACTCTATCCATGTTTTTATATGAATATAATTCATTACTCTATCCATGCTTTTTATTGGACGCCATTGACTTTTATGTTTACGTTTGACCATTCGTCTTATTCAAAAAATTATCAAATATGTGAAATTATAAGTCATACTTAAAGTTCCCATAACAATAAATCAAATTATAACAAAATAATAAATAATTATATATCTTTGTAATAAGATGATTAGTCAAGCATAAACATAAAAGTCAATGGCGTCATATAAAAAACATGGAGTTAGTATTATATTTATTTTGTGTTGAGAGTAATGATATTTTTCTATAAACTCGACCTAATTTAAAGATAATTGACTTAGGACAAAAGGTAAAGTAACTTATAATATATGACATGGATGGAGTAGTATGTCATCAGGGTTCTCCTTACCGCGCAAGCCGCCAAAACCGCGGTAGAGCACGGATCCCGCACGGTAACCCCAAAAACCGTGATGAATTTGAATCCAAAAAATTTGAATTTAAACTCGTGCGGTTTTCATGGCTTACCGCGTGGTTTGCCGCGGTTACCGCGGTAACTACATAATGTCATTATTGTAGGTAACAGGGTTCGCATTACCGCGGTTACCGTCACGGTAACCGCGCCCTCCGCCGAGGCACGACTTCGGTAAGCCGCGGTAACCGAGTTTAAACTTGAGGATAATTTAAAAAATTTGAGGAAATTTAATGAAAAAAATATATGTTGTATATGTTGATATACAGTGTAGTTTTGTCAAAGAAATTAATGAAAAAATGTATTCCTGGCGTAATTAAAAATCATAAACGAGTATTTCGGGAAACAAAATTAAAAAATAGCCTATTGCAAGTAATATTTTATAGGAAGATGGTCAAGAATATATTGTGCTGAGTCATTATTAATTTACACTAGACACTTAGGTACATAATGTTGAAATACAAATATACAACGATGAATATAGGAAAAATATATATAGAGAAAAATTATACGTGCATTTTAGTACATACATAATAGTTTTATTTGTAATAATGAGTAGTAGGTATAGTTGTGACGCAGCAATCAAAATGAAATTGTCGTTAGAGTGAATTATTTGGTGAAGGGTGATATGCCGGTGTATGTTTGTATGTTGTAATATCAAGAATTTAGAAAATGTCATGTGAAATTTTCTTGTTTTCCCTATAACATGTCCTATTATCATAAATATAGTCACAAAATATTTTCCTATTTTTCATGTATTTTTTTAGATTTTTTAAAGTTTTTTTTCATTTGACATCACATCCACGGTCTCTTCGCGGTAACCGCACGAGTTTAAATTCAAATTTTTTGGATTCAAATTCATCACGGTTTTTGCGGTTACCGTGCGGGATCTGCGGAAGCGCGGTACTGCGGTTTTGGTGGCTTACACGGTAAGGAGAACCTGGTAGGTAAACTTATTAAAAAAACCCGACCCTAGAAAACCATACAATAGGCTAGTCCTGGGTCTAGGTATGGAAGCCGGGAAGCCCAAAATTTATAAAAAATCTTGACAAGCCCGAATGGAAACCCAGGCCGGCACAAGAAATCCCAAGGGTCGGCTGCTTGGGCTTGGGCTTTTAAAGGCTTTTTTCAGGTCAGACCCGACCGGGGTTTGAACATGTCTAATTGTAGGTGGTTTGCAAATAAAATAAATGAATTAAACTAATGTGATCGTAAAAAGCATTTGCTAGCTAGCACCAATTAATAAGATGGTTCCCTGTGTTTCCACAATTGTATACGTGCTCTGCCTTTCGCAAACTGTAGCTTTATAAATTAGTCAAGCTTTATTACGTCAACAAATGATTTAGGTTGTGTACTCTTTTCTTCAAACCAAAATTTTTCAGCTTCTCTTAGCTTATGTTAATGTCTCACATCGGTGACAGCATCCAGAGAAAATGAAGTGATACCAGTTCAGGACCGAAAAAGTCCAATATGAAATAAAAACTCACTTGCAATAAAAGGACCAAAAAAGACATCTTTTTTGATGGGCCTCAATTTCGGCCCATTCAAGCAATGCAGTTATTCCTAATCATACAGAAACATACGAAAAAAAATATAGTTACACCTAGGGCTGAAAACGGAGCGGATAGTTTTCGTCCGCTCCGAAAAAAAAAAGATATGGAGGTAGCTCAGAACGGATATTTTCCGGATAATTGGAATACGGATACGAATACGGATAATTTTCTTCGGATACAAATACGAATATGGTATGACAACGGATACGGATATTCCGACGGATATCCGCAGATTGTAATGAGCGGATATCCGCGAACACCTAAAATCAGTTCAACCCGCTTGATTCCAGGTCTGGCCCATCAAGGCATCAATCAATTTACTACAAATTGCTTTTGTGCTATTAGACTATTAGTATTTGTTGAACTCATTATATGCTATCAGTATTTGTTGAACTCATTATATGCTATGGGGTGGACTTATGTCACTTATCTGTTACCCATGAAACTAAATGTAACATGTTTAATCTATGATGAGGCCTAACAGGACCACTATCTCGATTAAGTTAGCTATATATATATATATATATGTGTGTGTGGGGTGCTATTTGTCTTTACGAATGGTTTGACTGGTTTGTATGTTCCGAGAAATATTTGTTTTCGTATTCGTGTTCGACTACATCCGATCCTTATTCGTATTCAAGATAATTTCTATTTGTTTCCGTATCCGAGATATTCGTATCCGTTTCCGTATTTGCCTAAAAATATGGAAACAAATACGGTACGTGTATTATCCGTCCGTATTCGCTATGTTTTCAGCCCTAGTTACACCTGTATTATAAGAAGGAAGGGGGGACAGGGGACATAATGAACATCATATTACACATAAAAAGAGATTAATAAAAATAGATAATTCCCTTGTATGTTTTCATAATCCTGAGTCTGAACGGAATATTTGATTTTTTTACCACCACACACCTGATATCATACATAACAAATTAGTACTACCTCCGTCTAAAATGTTTAACGCTATTGATTTTTTTATACACGTTTGACTATTCGTCTTATTTAAAAAATTTACATAATTATTAATTATTTTATTTACTGCTAAATACTTTTATGCATATATATATTGTTTTACATATTAAAAAAATTGAATAAAACAAATAGTTAAATGTGTATAAAAGAGTCAACAGCGTCAAACATTTAGGACGGTGGAAGTATTATTTTTCTACTTTTGTTCCACCTGATAGCAAGGTAGACAGATAGCAATAATATTAGTAGAATCGGATGCATTTTTTTTTCAACAGCAGAAATTGATCCAGCCCTAGAATCAGATGCATGCTTTTCTAAAATGTTCAAAGTACGTGTACATTCCCCGCTCAGAGAGAGAGAGAGAGAGAGAGGAATTAAAAGTGTGATGAGAAGAGTACTCTCTACCAGCGAAGCATGGAATCTGACAGTTCTCACCGACAGCCGATGTAATCATGTTAATCAATTAGCTCTACTAATTAAGCTGTTCTTTATCACCAACATGTATAGGTGGCAAGCAGTTTGGCACAAGCTGCACCTCAAGGCAACAACAAGCACCTCTCTTTCAAAATTAATTACTATCTCCGTATTTTAAACGCTGACGACATTGATTTTTAGCATATATTTAATTATTTGTCTTATTAAAAAGCTTACATAGTTATCGATTATGACTTACCTATTTATATATTTATATTATATAAATTTTTTAAATAAGTCAAACGATTAAATATATGATAAAAAGTTAATAGCGTCGTTAGACTACGGAGTTCCTTCTTAATCAGCGAGGGTGCATGTGAACAACCTTATTTTACCTCTCACCTTCACACCGCTGCATCTTTCTACATCTATCCCGTTTGCCACGTAGGAAGCATACATTACTATACGCACAAACATCGCATTTCACGAGTCAATTAATAACTAAACTCCATTGCTAAAAACTATAAACAAATTATTTGGAACCCTACTTTTACCACAGACAGTTTAATGAAAAGGAATTATTCATCCTGCCAGCGTCTGATTTTACAGGACTTTAACATGAATTAGTTCCACGCTCGCAAAAACACCGGGTATATTTCATATTCATACTTTTATACTCAAAAATTTATACTATGATATTTCAAAGATACTTTGCTTCGTTTGGAGGGGAAAAAATTTATAATTTTTCATGGCTATCAAAAACACAGAATGTGTCACAATATATACATGTCTTAACTTAGTAATCCACGTGTCGCCGCTTGACAAGGCCGCGGGCCCACGGCCCACCAAAAATAGCAAGGCCCCCCATTTGAAGCCCCCCACCCCGCCACCAATCCTCGCCGCGCGCCGCCCGACCCAACGCCGCCGCGATTCGCCGGAGCCGGAAGCCGGAGGCCCCCACCTCCGCCGCGCCGTAGGTCGCGAGCCCAATGGCCTCCGAACCCACCGCGGCGGCGACGGGGGCTCCACAGCCAGCCGTAGGGCGGAGGCGGCCGCCGTGCGTCCTCAGCTTCTCGCTGGCGCGCGACCGCTTCCTCCGCCGCCGCTTCCTCTCCGCCGGCCTCCGCCCCTTCTCCGTCCGCCTACCGCATCCCACCGAAGCCGGAACCACCGTCCACGTCTGGGCCCCGCCGCGCCCGGCGCGCCGCCCCGTCCTCCTCCTCCACGGCTTCGGCGCCTCCGCCACGTGGCAGTGGGCATCCTACCTCCGCGAGCTCATCGCCGCCGGCTTCGACCCCATCGTCCCCGACCTCCTCTTCTTCGGGGACTCCTGCACGCCCGCCACCGACCGCTCCGAGACCTTCCAGGCGGCGGCCATCAAGGCCGCCATGGACGGCATGGGCGTGAGGCGGTTCGACGTGGTCGGCGTCAGCTACGGCGGCTTCGTCGGGTACCGGATGGCCGCCATGTTCCCGGAGGCGGTGGAGCGGGCGGTCATGGTGTGCGCCGGGGTGTGCCTGGAGGAGAGCGACCTCGCCGCGGGCCTCTTCCCCGTCGCCGGCGTCGCCGAGGCGGCCGAGCTGCTGGTCCCGAGCCGGCCGGCCGACGTGCGGCGGCTCGTCAAGCTCACCTTCGTCCGGCCGCCGCCCATCATGCCGTCCTGCTTCCTGAGAGACTACATTAACGTCAGCCATTTCATCTCTTCTTTTATTTATCCCTTACTTGATCCCCATTTGTCCAGAGATGGGTTTTTCATCACTTCGGTTGGATATTTCATCTAAATAGTCATAAAAAGTTTTTAAAAAAAATGAACGAGACAGACTAACATGAGATATATCAATACACGAACATTGCAAGTTCAAAATCTTCTTTCTACAAGTTGTAACAAAAACAACAACTTTAGCTATGAAGGTATGTATACTAGTTTTGGTTTAATTTGTATTTTTCTTATAACTTGCAAAAGTCAAATTTGGATTTGCATGTTTATGAAATGATATGTCTCATATTAATCTATCTTGTTAAATTTTTTCAATAACTATTTAGATGACATTCAAGAAATGAGTGAATATCCAACCGAGTGATAGAAATATTTTCTCAATTTTTACCCTTGAATTTATCTCTATAATTACACGGTTGATCCTGTCATTGGCATGGATCAATCTTGTGTTAATTGTGATTGATGCACGTATCAGGTGATGGGATCAGATCACAACCAGGAGAAGACAGAGCTGTTGCATACTCTCATCAATGGCAGGAAGCTTTCAGATCTTCCAAAAATCAACCAGGTAATTGATTTTCTCGTTGCAAAGTTGCAACATGAATGATGTGATTGCTAGAACAGAGCTAATCACTGGCCACATGTTCTTCCACCTAATTATGCAGCCAACTCTGATAATTTGGGGGGAGCAGGACCAGGTGTTTCCAATGGAGCTTGCTCATAGATTGCAGAGGTTTGTTTGCTTGATGCTTTTCCTCTGAATTTTGGTAGAATCATTTACCAAACAGAGTTCCTGAATTCTGATAGAAGAGAAACATGTAACAAACAGAGTTCTTGTTGCTACTAATTATCGAACACTGGTATTGATCAACAGCCATCTTAAGGAGAATTCTCGATTGGTGGTTATCAAGAACGCTGGGCATGCAGTCAATCTTGAGAAATCAAAAGAGGTTTGCAGGAATATCATCGAGTATTTGCGAGAACCGGTTTCAATTGCTCCAAATGGTATGAATCTGTTCTTCTGCTTCCAGTTAATCACAAACATCATGCAGAACCAAATTTCCCTTTTCATGTTCCAGACGAATGCCAGCTACTGACACTTTGCCGTACCATGTTCTGAAGATTCGTTTCATATTTCCAGTTTCAACAATTAGCAAACTAACCAATCAAACTGTTGTTTAATTTTCGGACGATGAAATTTTACAGACTCTGTAATCTGGCATGAATGTTGGTAATGGTTGAAGCATTAACAAGCTTTGTTAAACTGAATCATGATGTGCAGCTGCATTAAAGGTGGACACTGCTGAGCTTGGGAATCACCATGAAGAGATTGCTTAAGAGGACTACAGATGTATGACGATCTTGTTAACTTGTAGAGCGGCTGCTGTAATGGAAATATGTAACCACGTGGACTGGGCTGGGGAAGGCACCTGTATATTTGTGAAAGGATGGGTTTACAGAAGGGAATTAAAGCTGGTTTTTAGCTCTGTTCTTGTGTCGGGTTACATCGTTTCTTCCTTTTTTTTTTTTGTGAGATCAAGCAGCATAACACCTGTTCATTACCAGACGAGGAAGTTTAAGGTACACCGAAACTATTTTGAACCATCCATGACAGGATGGATCTAATGGTCCATATTACTCTTACCTTCGTACTTTCCTTCCCTTAATAAAAATTACTCTTACCTTCTAGGAGGTAATTTTATTTATTACCATTAAAACTTTCTTAATACCATCATTATATTAGAATAAGGAAAGAAGTTTCCTTTTAACAGTATGCATAAATTCATATTGCTACAATGAACTTTGATGGTAAAATGCGAATTTTGAATGAAGTTTACCACAGTCAAAATAGAAGTCCTTTTTTTTGTTTCTTCCAATTTTTTAGTGGAAGATTTGAAACAGTTTCAAATATCGAGTCATATCTAACTTTTTATTAAGATATAGTAGTTTGGAAGATGAAGACACAACCAATTTTTTTTCTCTAGATCGTTGATTTATGTTAAATTTCATTAAACTTCCTATCAAAACTATGGCAAAATTATTTATATGTATGGCCTAATATTTGAATATGTTTACATTCTTGGGCAAATATTGAACGTGAATATAATATTAGGAAGGATAATTTTGTACTCCATTACCTTTCCATTCAGTCATTTATTAATAAAAATGTCAATGATTTTTTTACCTAGCAAAATAGATTATTTATAATCAAGGGTTAATTAGATCCATGCCATTATAAATTTGTCAGTTTTGAAATATGTCACTACATTCAACTAATTATAAGGATGTCACTATAACTTTAAAACTATTTCAGATATACCATTTTTGGACCAAATTGCCCTTTACATATGCCAAGGGCATAGTAAACAGCAGATGAGTAATATGGTCCAATTTTTTTTAAAAAAAATACACCGAAAGGGTATGGAGTGGCATATTTCTAATAGTTTTGAAATTATAATGACGTCCTTACAATTAGTCCAATTGTATTGGTATATTTCAAAACTAGCAAATTTATAATGGTATGAATCTAATTAACCCTATAATTCAATGGTTAAGATCTTTTCTAGCTTTCTTACCTCTAGAGAGGTCAGATGGTGCACTGAAAAATGACTCTTACCAGACAAGTAGACACAAGACACAATCACACACAAAACAACTTTATTATTACAGTGAGGATCAGGGAAGATACAATCCATGCAGGGATGAAAACCAACGAGAAGTTCAGAACCCTGTGAGAGGGAACCAGTCTCAGCTGACACATTTAACACAGCACAGTTTTCTCGCACAACACAAAAGCTATATAATAAGACGTACTATCATCGACCATTGATCGATTTTTAATTTATTTGACATCACAATTATGATCATCTATTATCGAGGGCGGCGAGCTAAGTACTATAGAAGCTTTACAGCAGGAACGGCTTGCGGTAGATGTCGAACATCTCAGAGCAAGACATGTTTGGCTCCTGCAAAAATAAATGGAACAAATTAATCAATTCAGAGGGAGACGACGACGACGACGAAGAAGAAGAAGAAGGGGCAGGTACGTACCTGAACGCCGCTGAAGTTGGCGACCTTGCGGATGGGGGCGCCGATGGGGCCCTGCAGGTTGCAGTTGACGCCGCCGTCGCGCATGATGGACCTCATGGAGGTGAGCATGCGGCCGTACGTGGAGCGCGGCTCGGACTCCACGGCCTTGATGAAGCTGTGCGTCATGGCTCCCACCGTCGAGGCCTCAGGCAGCTGCATGAACGAACGGCCATGGCGGCGGCGCGCGTCAGGGTAAAGAAAGAAATTAAAGATCGATGTCGAATGGTGGGGTGGGGTGGCTGACCAGGCTCATCTTGTTCTTGCCGTCGCTGCAGCCGCTGAAGAGCACGGCCTGGCCGCCGGTGGTGCCCTTGTAGGCGCCGGTGGGCGGGCGGTGGTCCTGCCACTGCCAGCTGCCGTTCCTGGAGAGGCGGCAGAGGAAGGGGAGGTCGAGCACGGTGGAGCTGTGCTCGGCGTCGACGACGGCGTGGAGCTTGGCGCCGTGCACCAGCGGGCGGACGATGGCCTCGTTGATCTCGTCGTCCAGGATGGGGCCCTGCTGGAACGAGTCCATGGGGCAGATCGCCTCGTCGTACCCGTCCACCTCGTCGCCGTCCTCGTCGGCGATCTGGGCGCCCAGCCCGGAGAAGTGGAACACCAGCGAGTCGCCGTAGCTGCACCCCTGCACCAGCCAGTGCATCGCCATCCGGATGTTCTCCTTCGTCGCCAACCTGCTCGGGTCCTTCTCCTCATCTACGCGCAACAAGCAAACCCAGTGATCGATCAGCTCCCCAAAACCATATGTACAGTCGCCATGGCCGGCGACGAACGAGGCTCGTCTCGTCTCATTCACCGGTGAGGATGAGGACGCAGTCGTTGGGGAAGCCGAAGCGCTCGCAGAGGAGGTACCGCATGCACTTGACGTCGTTGACGGGGCCCCTCAGCTGGCCGCGCCCGCGCCGCATCCCGGCGTACGTGATGCCGATCAGGACGGCGCGCTTGCTGCCCCGGGCGTGCGGGAAGAAGCCGCCCCCCGCCACGGGCATCATCGGCGGCTGCACCGCCGGGCGGCGCCGGCCGCCGACGCGCGTCACGCCGTTGCACTGCGCGCACTGGATGGCGCGGGCGCCAGGCATCACCGGGAGGGACGCGCTGCAGTACCTGCACCGCACCGCGCCGCCGCCGGGAAGCCGCCCGCCGAAGTTCATGGCCGCCGCCGCGCGCCGAGATGGGGAGCTAGCTCGAAGAAGCTGATAAGCAACTACGTTTAGTTTGCTCGCTTTCTCTTGCTTGAGCACCCATTGGGGCTGCACCCTTTTATAGAGCCACGCACACATGTTTCATTTCCTACCAGATTTTTCTCTAATTAACTTACATCTTATTCTACTGTGTATATAACAAAACTAATACTCCCTCCGGTCATTATTTTATTATATGACGTTTATTAAAAAAATGCTACTATATAACTACTCCCTCCAGACATAATTATACGTTGTTTCAGATACTCAAATTATAAAGGGAACATGCAAAATCATTTGTCTAAGGGAACAAATAAAATTGATCGGCATTAAGTCAATTTGGTTGTCCTAACCATCGTGTATTTAAAACTAGAGGTAGTATATTTTGGATCTTCATACGATCTTTAACGTGTTACTTTGACCAATAATATTTACACATATGAAATGTTTGTCCTCATTTTTTTTTCATGTGGTACACAGTAAAGCTAGACATGGTTAGGCCCTCCGGGTGTGTGCTTGGAGTAAAGCTAGGCATGGTAGAAAGGTAGTTAGGTCCTCCACGGTGTGTGATTGGAGTGATGCTTAAATAGGAAAGAGAAGGTTTAGACATCACTCCACACACCGTGGCAAGTGATGCCAACTTTAGATGATGCCAAAAAAATATGAGAACAGGGCATGTATATGCACTGGTGCTTAGAAATTTAATAACTATATATATTTACTGTAGAATGTATATAGAAGTTGAAATCTTACGCACACATCGTCAGGACAATATTATTTTATTTGCACGTAGCTCCCATGTCTTACAGATAGCTAGATGATTATTTTTTAACACATTGCAGCTGAAAGAGAGCTATGCTTATTTGCTGTGGTGGGGCCTACAAATTTAGTGGCTGCACTAGTACACTGTAGAGGACCTTATAGACTTACAGTAGCTTAGGACCCTCCCCTTCTATTACAGCAACAACAATTTGTATATCGTAAAAGTTAGTAATAGTGTGGTTGCGTGGGAATTATTTTAAGGTGGTAGTCGATAAGTGTGGCTCCACTGTATATATGGCAAGAATGAAGTACATAAGATGATCAAACCGTAAGAAAAAAAATCAACATTGCGATATGTTTCTATCCCCGTTTCTCTTCTATTTTTTAAGCATGCTCAATGTATATGGACAAATTACTTACATAGTCCATATAGATATATACACATATATAGTCTTTTGTTGTTTCAATTTACAGAATGTATATATATATAAGCTAGGACCCATAAATCATACCAATACTCCTAACTCTCTCACAAAAGAGGAAGAGAGAGGAGAGAAATAATGTATTTTAATTTATATGGATAGTACATATAGCTAAAGTTAACTCATCCTATTTTATCTCCTAATACCCCTTTCACAACGGTAAAATAGGTCATGCAAAGTTATAATAATGTATTTTTGGCTCATATTGTAGATGCCCCTAGTCCCTTAGTTACAAATAGTAGCAATGGGGGTGATTGATTGGTTTTTTCTTGAAAAAAGTCAAATGATATATTTACAAGCAAAAAATAATTTATGAATAAAAATTTTATATACGCATCTATAAAATAAACTTCGGTGAAAAAAATCTCAAAATCAACTCCAAATTTAGGTTTAAATTTCAAATTTTGACTTATAAACATTAAAAAATGAAAATATCTGGGTGAATATGATCAAGTATTTGTTACTTACTACTTCTATAACAGTTATTACCGTCTCTGTGCCATAATAAGTATAGCCATGTTGTTCCATTTAAACTACACAGATATGTTTATTATGGGGACGGAGGTAATACTATAGAGTATTTATCTTAAATTGTGGATGCCCTTAAATCACTGTACCAGACTTATTTTATTATTCTAATGTAAAGGATGGTGATCAACATGTATTGCCTGCAGGATAGCTTTTACCAATAGTGACAAATATTCGAGTGAGAAATCGGTAGATGTTGGGTAGACCTTTCTTCTTTTATGTCTTTTTCAAAAAAAAAAAAACTGAAGGGAATATAACCCATGTGATATTTCTTTTTCTTGATTGTGCTGTGATTCTTTTTATATTTTTAGAAAATGTTTTGGTTTTGTAGTAGAGCACACATGGTTTTCGATTTGCCTAACTCAGAATGCAATTCCTCCAGGTTGTATATGTACCAGACGTAATTCGTGCTAGCATATATATCTATCACTATTATGTCATCACAACACTTTTAACTTGTAGACTCAACTTTGATCATTCAATTCATCTTATTTAAAAAATTATTCCTAATATTCAAAAATACGTCATGCTTTAAATGATTCTAGGAATAAAACAAGTTATAACAAAATAAATAATGTTTTCGAAAAGAAATAAGACAACTAATAAAACTTCATGCCCTTAAATATGGAAGGGCCGGGGTATATCTCTACTCCTTGAAAAGGAGATGTTGCCCTCATGATTTGGTGTGTTTTACATACCCCAACTGATGCTATATGTTACCTTTGGGGTGCGTTGGTTTTTTTCAATTGAGCGGTTGACTTTTGGATACCCTTCGTCTTATTAAAATACATATAATTATTGATTATTTTGATATGATTTAATTTATTACTAAATTAACTTTAAGTATGATTTATAATTTTACATATTTGGTAAAAATTGAATAAGATGAAGAAGCAAACGTAAATTCAAAAGTCAACTACATCAATTAAAAAAATTCTACCATCAATTGGCTAATATTTGACATTTCCATTACTGTATATTTTATTTTTAAAAATTAAACCCAACAATATTTTTTAGACAAATTGCAACATATAAACGCACGGAAGATTTTTTTTCTCACGCCCGCATAAAGGAATATATATACTTCATTATACTTGAAATATACATCTCTATGATCGGACGTACCAACGGTAATATCTACTTGTCGGAATAGGATAGGAAAGTCACATTTGTAATTGGTTGTGAATTTTTTGAATCATTTTAAAAATCTCAAAATCAACTCTAAATTTAAATATTAGCTTATAGACAGAATCGGATAGATGATGGCCATAGTGCAAGAGATATGAGTATGAAATGAGGATATATTGTTGTCACCGGAACATTTTCTGCACTCCTTTAATTTCTTCCTTTCTCTTTTTCAGAAATCTAAAGGGGGTGTATGGTAATCTTAATTTTCTTTTGAGTAAAATGATTGTGCCATGTCTAATTCTCCTTTGATGAATATATGTTATCTGATTCTACGATATAGGCTCATATTAATTTGAGTATTTTTACCATATAATATCATGCCAATAACAATCTACTGCTTTTACCGAATGTGTGGATGAACTGGAATATATTCATTCAACCTTCATAAAAGATAAGTCCTATAAATTCTTTTCAGCCACACCTGTCGCCGAAAGGAAAATATTATAATTTTGTGAGAAATGCGCATAATCATCTATAAATAGGAGAAAGGAAACGAGAAACTATTGTCTTGTGAAATGAAGTAATCATCGCATAGTACTATTTTTTTAATGATATGAGATTTCTCCTATTACAAAAATATACCCCTCACATTAATTTAAAAATAAAAAACCTATAAATACTGCTATTATTTAAAGTACAAATTCTCAATTTAATTCAAAAGATGACAAAATTATATGTTCTCATCAATTAAATCTACTTCCATGATTATATATATATATATATATAATATTAAAAATAATTAAAACCCACTTGTATTGATTTTTTACTCTCAATTATAGTTTTAATAATTTTAAAATCAACAATTAATAAACATAGAGTTGTGCTTGTTTCAATGTGCTAATTATAGTGTGTGTGTGTATTAGTTTAATGAATTTAAAATTCAGAAGTATAAAACTTGTTAAGCAATTAATAATGAGTTCTAATTGATCATGAGTCGATCTTAGTAAGTTTCTAATGACTTAATAATTCAAAGTTAAAAATATATATATTTCCACATTTATAATATTTTCATAATCTAATAGTTGTACTATCCAAATTATTAAATTACAAATATAGAATTTTTTGGAACATGATCGATCTATTATAGGCATATTAAACGTTTCTAGTTCTTGATATATTACATTTAGAAGAATTAGAAAATTTGTGGAAAAACAAAGTTGCTCCACCTCAAGATTTTCTTACCTTTCCAAGGTAAAATGACGGCACCACAGTGACTGATGGATTTCAGGGACACCGGCTAACATTTCGATGAGAATAATAGAGGATTTTGTCCGTGGCTATCTAAGGTCGAGCCCACATATACATATCAACAGCCGACCAACCATGGTGATATATAGATTCCACTTGATAATTTCTCTCCGAAAAAGAAGAATATTCCGTACTGGATAAGAAGGCTGTGTGATCGAGCGAGAGAACAAGATGAGACTGGCGGCGACCGAATCACTTTCTCCGTTCTAAAATATAAGTAATCCTAAAATTTAAATTTTATATTATAATATAAGTATTTCTACATCGATTTCTATACACCGATTTCTACGCTTTTAATCATTATTTTTAATTATTTTAAAGCTAATCAGATGGTTAGAAATAAAATCTAATTAATTCAAAATTTAAAAATTAACCAGTTAAATGACTAATGAATTTTCATTTATCTTGTTAGTCTATACTAAATAATAAAAAAATATTTATATATTAAAACGGAGACAGTGCGGTATCCAGGGCTCGCGTGGCTGCAGCCTCCTCTCATTGATCGCGTTGAGCACCTCAAAGCGCCACGTACCCGTCGTCGGCGAGCGACGAGATAACAACATGCGCCTGCTTGGCCGGCTAGCTGAAGCATCTCATCTGCAGCCTCTCAAAGAGATACCGAATTTTACTACTAGTTGGCCGTCGAATGTTTGGCTGGCGAAAATAATTGGATGCTCGCGTTATGCCGGGGTCGTCGTGGATCACGCCTTGTGCCGTGTCCAGCGATGCTGCTGGCTCTTTTTTCTTGTACGGGACACCGCACTGAGCAAGCTTTATGCTCGTGTTTGCTTCCGTGTAGAATTGCAACTCTTTCGCGCTCGTTTGGGCGCGGAGGGTTTACCTTGCCGTCAGGGGCTGAGTTATCTTTAATAAATGTTATTAATTACTGCATGGTAACCGTGACGAAATTGACAAAAAAACTTATTTTTAATATTTGTTTGATCTTGGTGGGTTATCGTGCAGTAACTCTTGGTATGGTTACTCATGTTGGGGAGGCGCAAAATCTTGGCAAAAGGTAGTGAAATACTTCACGTATTGTTAACGCCATATTTTGGCAAATCGTCGTTATGAATTGAAACACAGCTAAAAGCCGAATCGGTCAAGAAAAGGGGAAATCGGCTAGGCGCAGGGAGCTGGGTGCGGTAAGGTTTCCAGCCGATGGAGCCCAGATCGGACATAAGGTAGAGATAGGATCGGATAAGGGTTGTGTGTCTGTGTAATTTGATTAGGTTTTATCTTAAATTCCGGTTGGGATTCTATTATCTGATTAGAGTCCGAGCCCTGTAAGGTAGTTAGTAACGGATTAGTATCCGGTTAGTTCCGGGGCTATAAATATAAGTGTCCGGGGTCCTTGTAAGATATCTCTAGATCAATTCAACTTGGCGCATCACCTCAAATCTTTGACTTGCTTGAGTTTTCGGCGTGGGGTTTGTTAGCTTCGCAATGGAAGTTCTAGTTCGTCAAAACCCGTCGATCAATTAAGACAGAAATGTCTCGGTTAAGTCCGACCTTCTGCTTAGTTGATCGGCGGGTTGGGTTCTGTCATTATTTTAATCTGTTTTAGCTTAAGGTAATGGCGGTTCTCGGTCAAGTCTTCGTAAGCTTTTCTGTCTGATCTGTTTGCATAGGTTTTGCTGATCTAGTTCTGTTTCGGTTTGGTCCGATCAATTGGGTTTGAGAAGTTCATGTTATCAGATTGGATTGGGGGCTTGCGAGGGCTTATCGCTGGAGTTTTAGCCAGCAGTATCTTGAGTAATTCATTGATTAGTTGGTTAAACCTGTTGATCTTGGTTATATCGTGCTAGACTGCATACTGTCTCGGTTAGATCTGATCTATGTATGTTTAGTGCGATCTGTCCGTAGAAGTATGTCCAATCGGCTGAGATTAATAAATTAGTTGGTGGATTACGCTGCTTTGCTATCTCGTTATTTGCATGCTATAATATTTATCTGATGTCATGCGTGGCTATGTTTAGATCTATACTGTCTCGATTAGGTTCGATCTTCTAGATCTGGATTGGGCACGTATGTTATTAGTGTTTATTGTTTTATGCGAGTAATTAGTGTAGCATTCCAGTTCACGTATAATTACATGCTTAGTCCTGTGTCGACTGATAAGTTTACGTGCGATAGATATTGGAGTGGTCCGATCGGCCGGTTAATCTTAAGACTATCTCAGTTAAGTTTGATCTTTTAAGATTAGCCTGCTGGTTGTCTTATTTAGTCTTTATCTTACTTCCGACTCGGCCGATTGGGCATATTTATAACTGTTATAACAAAATTCATGTAAATTCGACCGTTTAGTCTATCGGCTAGGGTCCTGGAACGGTATCGGTTGTCCGGTCGATAGCGATTTTGGGGTTAACTGTTTTCTATGTTATATCTTGTCAGTTACAGGATCAAACTGACCGACACGCTGTTGACGTCAAAATGTGAACGTTGACGCGTCACACACGAAGGCCTGGGAGTCAATCTTAGACAGCTCTAGTGTAGGACCTAAATTCTTAGAATGCGCGGGCGTGCCAGTCAGTTTGATCCTGCAACTGACAAGATAAATGGTAAAACAAGCCGATCGGCTATCGAACCGATAGGTGAATAAATAACTAGCCGATCAGACGTTGATGCTGCAGCGGTTAGCCGATAGGGTAAACGATCGACTGTAAAAACTTGGATCGGCTAGAAACACCAATAGAAATAGACTTAAAATAAATATTAGACCAACGTAATCCGCTAAGTTACTTATTAATCTTAGTTCATCGGACAAGCCCATATAACCAAATTGAACTAGACGTACAGAGATTGGATTTAACCAAGACAGTATGCAGTCGGGCACGATATGATTATAGGAAACATAAAGATCGATAAGGCTAACAAATAAACTGACGAATTACTTGGAATAAACAATGAATCACGTGTTACGATCGGCTAAACCCAACTTGCATGTAATTCTTGTAAGTCGATGCAACATAAATAACTGCCGATATAACTAAATCAAGTCGATTGGTATAGAAATAATGCAGTAAAGCAATCAGCTACTCTATTGACGTAAATATGACAAGCATGTAGATCGGCAAAAAATCATAGGCTATAGACGGCGGACAAACAACCAATATCCATAAACTACCTAGTCCAGATTGCTAAGAATAATCATAGAAGATCGGACCCAACCAAGACAGTTCAAGATTGAACCTAGCAATGTCAGGATAGACACTAAACATACCTAGATTGCTATTAAGCCAATAAGCCGATGACTGGTAACCTATCGGTTGTTAGTGCGATAAAACGATGAGTAAAATACATCAATCTGATATAAACTATCTGACAAACGCAATCTACTAGATCAGACCTAACCGAGACAGTACTAGATTGAATATGTCAAATAGCAAATATCAAACCAACATAGATCGCCCAAAGTGGTCGACCAGATCAACTCAAAACACGAAAGTGATCTAAGTTGAAACTGATACGATAACTAGCAATCGCGCAACTGGATTAGAAGATCAGACCGAACCGAGATAGTTCTAATCTAGCCGAACGATTACCATGGCCCGGCGGAACGTATGACTTACCCCTCCGTCGGAGATCGAGACGATGCAGCCCCACGTCAGGTGCCAAGTTCCGCCAGAGTTAAAAACCTCAGACAAGAGGGTGGCGATGCGCCGAAAGTATTTGATCTAATTGATTAGTAGATCTCTTACGATGACCCGTGGCATACATATTTATACCCTCGGGTGGGGCTAGGCCATGTTGAACACGACATATAACTCCTAATAAATAAAAAGAAATAACAAACTAGTCATATGCGGACTCTATCTCTAACTCCTACTAGATAAAACACACAAGTCCCGATCGGACTCTAATCTCTTAGAGATAAAATAAAATCCTAACTAATTCTAATTAATAGATAAATTTACGCCGCCAAGCCTTGGTCTTTACGATTCCCTGTTGGATTCGAACTCTTCCGAATAAAATTTCTATCGGCGATTGCACATTTTCTTATCTGAATCCAATACGGAAATTTACCAAATTTTGGTGTTAACACATGCCCCCCAGAGATATATGATATGTTTCTACATAAATAATCCATGAAGCCAAAGATATAATATTAAATATGCTATAACTTGTTGTGTATTTTAAGTCTCTACCTTGTAGATATCTACTACTACTATTTATATATAAAAGGAAGTAGTGGTAGTGGTGGTGGGTGGTGGTGAATCTGCCACCTATCCCACCACCAACTCTCTTCTATTTTTTAATAAAAAAAAGTTGAGACTTATATGTTAAACCAATTTTATTAACTATATTTTAATAAAATGCTAATGATATTTTTTAATAAGATCCCGTTGCAACGTATGAGTAATATGCTAGTATATATTACATATATGCACCCTACGAGCATATACCATTGATTATTAAGGTTTCTACAATATTTATGATTTTCACGGGGTTCACCTGACTCGGCCACCTGATTCGAGGATGCAGGTGATCTGGGTTGAGGGCAGAGGTGGAATCAAATCCAATGCAGTGTTGTTAACTAATATACGAGTCTGGAAACATGCAGAACTCACATATAAATAATTTTTTAAGTACTTGAGAAGGTACAGTAGCTATCAAAATTTTATATTAAAATTTTAATACCTACATGCTTAAGCTTCTCACGTATATATCAGTGAACAGTACCATCGGTCGTCAAGTGAACAATGTGCATGGTTGATGGCAATGGAGGTGACCTGAGGTCCTGAGCAGCTCTGGGCGGATGTGGAGGACAAATTAAGGTGATCAGGCAACCCGACTACCAGGCGTGGTGACAATTATGGACGTAACGACCCTAGATTAGTCGATATCATGTCCATCTTTTCATTGAAATTAAACATACACGTAGCAACCTGTTAACAATTGAAAAATAATTTACGTAAAACTTTTGTGTAAGTATTTTTACTGATATAAAATCAAATGGTAGAAATATAGTACGATAAAAAAATATTAAAATTAACACCAAATTTAAGTTGTAAATTTTAACTTTTAGCTTAAAAGAATAAGCATAAACATAAAGACAAGGGCTATTGGTTCTTTTCCTGGTCATCGAGTGCTACGGAGGCAAATGAAAAAGGCGCAAAAGAGATAAAAGAAAAGGTGCAGTGCTGTAAAAAGATGGCGTCGCAGTGAGTCACGGTGCATAAATTAATAGCCGATGCATTGTCCTCTCAGCCAAATAACATCTTTCGCTTATAATAATAAGTATAAGCCGTTATATGAGCAATTAAAATAATCTATGCCTAAAACTTTTGTACATGTGTTATTGTGTTCCTATTTTTTTGAGAAGTTAAATACTGTAAAATAAACTATGATGAAAAAATCATAAAATCTATTTTAAAATAAAGTTTAACATTAAAATTTGGGTTTACAAGAAAAATTTGGGTTTAAAATTTGTTTAGCTTAGTAGGAATAATCATATAAGATCGGACCCAACCGAGACAGTTCAAGATTAAATCTAGTAGTGTCAGGATAGATACTGAACAGATCTAGATTGCTATTAAGCCAATGAGCCGATGACTGGTAATCAATGAACAAAATGCGTCGATCTGATATAAACCATCTGACAAACGCAATCTACTAGATCGGACCTAACCGAGATAGTACTGGATTGAATATGTCAAACAACAAATATCAAACCCACGTAGATCGCTCAAAGCGGTCGACCAGATCAACTCAAAATACAGAAGTAACTAGAGTTGAAACTGATACGATAACTAGCAATCGCACAACCAAATTAAATGACCGGACCAAACCGAGACAGTCCTAATCTAGCAGATGTGATTACCATGGCCCGGCGGAACGATGGACTTACCCCTCCCCCGGAGATCGAAGCGATGCAGCCCCGCGTCAGGTGCCAAGTTCCGCCGGAGTTGAAACTTCAGAAGAGGGTGGCGATGCGCCGAAAGTAATTGATCTAACTGATGTGTAGATGATTTACAATGACCCCGGGCATACATATTTATACTCTCGGGTAGAAGCTAGTCCGTGTTGGACATGACATACAACTCTTAATAGATAAAAAGAAATAACAAACTCCTATTTAGATTCTATCCCTAACACACAACTCTCTATCGGACTCTAACAACCTTAGAGATAAAATAAAAATCCTAACTAATTCTAATTAATAGATAAATTTATGCCGCCAAGCCTTGATCCTCATGATTCCTTCTCGAATCCAGTCTCTTTTGGATAAGATTTTCATTTGCTATTTATGTCTTTTCTTAACCGAATCCATCAAGAAAATTTACTAAATTTTGGTGTTAACAGCTGTGTTATTTATACCAATCGGCTGGATTTAGTTAGATCGGTAGTTATTTATGTTGCATTGGCTTATGAGAATTACATACAAGTTGAGTTTAGCCGATCGTAGCAAATGATTCGTTGTTTATTCCAAGTAATTCGTCAGTTTATTTATTAGCCTTATTGATCTTCATGTTTCCTATAATCATATCGTGCCCGACTGCATACTGTCTTGGTTAAGTCCAAACTATGTATGTTTGGTTTGATCTGGTTATAGGGGTTCGTCCGATCGACTAAGATTAATAAGTAACTTGATGAATTACGTTGGTCTAATATTTAATTTATTTATTGAGTTTCTAGCCGATCTAATTTTTTTATAGCCGATTGCTTTGCCTATCGGCTAACCGCTGCTGCACCTACATCCGATCAGCTAGACTTTTAGTTACCTATCGGCTTGATAGCCGATCGGCTTGTTTTACTATTTATCTTGTCAGTTGCAGGATCAAACTGATTGGCATGCCCGCGCACCCTAAGATTTAGGTCCTGCACTGGAGTTGTCTAAGATTGACTCCCGGGCCTACGTGTGTGATCGTTGATTGTTATTTTCAGCATCGACAGATCGAAAATTCAATCATTTTCATAGGAGGGGCATTTCTAGATCCACCTATGATCTACAAGAAATTCGTTCGCGAAATCATATACTCCATCCGTTTCATAATGTAAGATGTTTGATTTTTTTTTGCAATGTTTGACCATTTGTCTTATCCAAAAAATTATAGAAATATTATTTATTTTGCTTATAACTTACTTTATTATCAAAAGAACTTTAAGCGTGACTTAACAATTTTTATATTTGTACCAAATTTTTGAATAAGGTGAATAATCAAACGTTGCAACCAAAAAAGTCAAACATTTTACGTTATGAAACGGAGGTACTACTTAGTACTGATATACATTTAACCTACTAATCTCCTACTATCGGAGGGGAGGACCGAAAAAACTGAAAAATTCTCAAGTTCTGGAAATTGCAATACGAAAATACTGAGCACTGTTGGCTCAGTAGTTGTACCGTAGATCTGTCCCCTTCTCACCGGTCGCCAGTAAAATCGTGATCGAATAGCTGCACATGCAACAAATCGGAACGGTCCCCCAATTTGTAATTTGTAACTTATATAAGAGTACATATATAAGTAGGCATGCGCTCATCTCGCATATATGCAACGAGGCCACAATTAACCACGCAGCACACTAAAGTAGATGATTCGATCCCCAGCGCTGAGAGGTTGATCTGGGCCGGCGTACGCATACGTGTTCATGTTCATGGCGGCTCAATTGTCATGTGGCGGGAGAAATTAAATCAGTGCACTTCACAGCAGAAACGGCTTCTTGTAGATGTCGAACACCTCCGACGAGCAGAGCTGCGGCTCCTGCATGCCATGCGTCGGCCATGGCACAAATTAATTAACCGTCAGTTCATGCGTCTTCTCCGAATCCATCGGAGCTCAGGTGATCGCGGCACTCACCTGCACGCTGCCGGAAGGGATCATCTTGCGGACGAACGAGCCGAGCCGGCCGGGGAGGAGCCGCCCGACGCCGCCGCCCCCTTGCCCCTCCCGGATCGTCGCCCGCATCGCGCTCAGCAGCCGCCCGTACGTCGTCCCGGGCTCCGACTCCACCGCCTTGATGAAGCTGTACGTCATGGCGCCGATCGCAGCCGCCTGCTCCGACGAGAACCCCTGCGCATATATATGTTCTTGCGAGGATTAATCAGAGAGTTGAAATCTTGACGAGGGAGAGGACGGAGAAGACGAAGCAGATCGACGGAGTTGCGCACGCTGCTATCCGCGGACTTCTGGTCGTCGCTGCAGCCGCTGATGGAGATGGCGATGCCGCCGCTGGTGCCCTTGGTCAGGTCCGGCCGCCGGCTGTAATTCTCCCACTGCCAGTAGCCGGTCCTCGACAGGCGGCAGAGGAAGGGGAGGTCGAGGATGGAGCCGCTGTGGCAGGTGTCGACGATGGCGTGGAGCTTCACGCCGGGGCCCAGCGGCCGGACGATGGTCTCGTTGATCTCGTCGTCCAGGATCTTGCCGCTCCGCTCGAAGTCCAGCGGGCAGAGCGCCTCGTTGTAGCCGTCCACCTCGTCGCCGGTCACGTCCAGCTTCTGCACGCCGTGGCCGGAGAAGTGGAACACCAGCGAGTCGCCGGCGTCGCACCCCTCCACCAGCCACCGCATCGCCGCAGCCAGGTTCGCCCTCGTCGGCAACCTGGACGGGTCGGCGTCGCCCAGATCCTCTGGGGAAGACGGCCAAGAACAGCATCGATCAAGCGGATCAAAGCATCGATCAAGCGGATCAAATACTGGCGTAATCATCGTCTTTAGTTACCGGTGAGCACGAGGATGGACTCGCCGGGGAAGCCGAAGCTGTCGCAGAGGAGGCGCCTCATGCAGTCGACGTCGTTCACCGTGCCCTGAAGCTCGTAGCTGGTGCCCCTGTAGCTGACGCCGACGAGGAGCGCGCGCTTCCGGCCGGGGGCGAACGGGTATCCCGCCGGCGGCGCCTCGCGCCTGACGGATCCAACGGAGGACGCCGCGTCCGCCCCGAGCCCCGCGCCGCCGCCTTCGCGCAGGTCACGGCCGCCACGCCGGTCGACGCGCGTCGTGCGGTGGCAGCACTCGTGTTGCCCCATGGCGGCGAGCCGGCGACGACGACGCGGCTGCAGCTGACAACAGCAAAATGTTCCTAGCCTTGTACAAGATGGCAAATGCGAACTAGACAAGTGGACGTGGGAAACTTGTTTAAGCACATAGGAACATTTTTGTGTCATCTAAATAATTATTAAGAAAATATAAAAATAATCATAATATGAGATATATCACTAAAAAATATGCAAGTTCAAATTTAACTTATATGAATTATAAAAAATAAACTAAATTGAAATTAGTACAGTGCACATTCATAGTTATTTTTTGTTACCGCTTATATAAGTTGAATTTGAACTTGCATAAATCTCATATTAACATATATTCTTAATTCTTTTTATGTTTTTTAATATACGTACTAAAAGTTGGTTTCCAAGTGGATGTCCATGCTGCGTTGAGAAGGGCAAACATGGATGCGAATCCACTGAGCTGGTAGGCACAAAAGCAGGCCTTTTTCTTTATTCCTAGAGTGACCAATGGGTTAACGGGTTCAGATAACCACTTGATTATTAGTACAAGCTTAGAACATTGTTAGCCATGGCAGCATATTTTTGTAAAAACGATTTTAAGTACACGGCCAGCGTCGGAGGCCGGTTTTGGCCGTACGATATCCATCGGATGGCTCGATGACGTGCGTGGGCGAGGTCTGCTCATTGCTGCCGCACTTGCTTGCTGCCACTGCATGCCGCTACATTTTTAACTGTTTATAGGCCAACATTTAAATCTTAGAACTTTATTTTGAACTTTATTTTATGGTTTTTTTCTAAGTTTTGTTTTGCACAATCGCTTTTAAATCGCTATGGACTATAAATTATTTTTTTTTACGAAAACATGATTCTATTTTCTTCTCTAGAAAGCAAAACTATGGAAGCCCTTGAGTTGGTGGCAGGGAAGTGCATGCAGTCACAGCCTCACAGGTGGAGCAATTTTAATATTTTTGATAAGATATCAGGAGGTATCACTGTTTTTATATAAAATTTAATATCTTCTAATATCTTAGATACTAGAAGATGAAAATAATGGTCCATAGTACAGGAAAAGCTCTCACAGGTGAATAAACCTGAAGTATCGCGTAGGAGATCTAATAGGCTGAGCAGGAAAATCAAGGCCCAACCTGAAGGATAGCGTTGGAGATTGGGCTTCTAGCTAGATCGTCAGCTTCGCCAGAAGGCCTGGGTTATAAATTGATTGTACGGTCAGAACCATCACAGCTACGTGGGCAATGAATGATACAAACGAACAACTAGCTCATCTTCTTCCTCGTGTTTCCTTCCTTTTTTTTTTTTTCCTCTGTTCTGGTCGTTCTCTCTTCTGCCTATGTACGTCTAGATTGGTGGCCAAAAATTGATTGGTTTTCTTTTTCGGGATAGAGGGTGATGACTTGCCAACACCAACGATGGTCCAGCGAACACACATGCAAACTCAAGATCGGGGTTTACGGAACCGTTGGGACGCCGTTACCGTCCTAGCGGTACTGGCGCTTACCATGCAATAAAATTTGCTCCCATCTAATAAAAAGTCTCTCGAGTTACTGGTACATAGAGGTACCGAATCGTTTCCTACCACTAGATCTAGCTGAGTAAGATGTGCACTGTTAGATCTAATGGTGAGAAATAATTTAATACCTCGAGATACTTTTTATTGAACCAGAGCAAATCTCCTACGCCAAACCCCGCGGTTTTGCCGCCAACCATGGTTATCGTAGGTTTTGAACTCAAACAATTTTATTTCAAATTCATTTTTCCACCGCACCTCTGCTGCTGGCGTATACTCCCTCCGTCCCAAAACAAATTAACTTTTCAGTTTTTAGATACAATGTTTAACTCTTCGTCTTATTAAAAAATTTATGATTAATAATTTAATCTTTATTAGATGATAAATCATGAATAGTATTTTATGTGTGAGTAATTTTTTTAAAATTTTTTGAAAATTAATCAAATAAGATAGATAGTCAAATGCTCAACACAAAAAACCGAGAAGTTGGTTTTTCGTGGGACGGAGGGAGTACGAAGTTCTCTGACGGTTTAAGGTAGCCTGATTATTAATGTAGAGCTGTTTCTAATCTAATATAAGACGCAACTAGTGCTAAGAGCAAGTATAATAGCAAGCTATACGCTGGCTAAATGCTTACGTGTAGGAAAGAAGGGATGAGAGAGAGTGTAAGCGGGCTGTAACCTTATAGCCAGCTCGGGCACAAGAACTAAGAACTCTGTGAGAATGACATATGGGTCCTGCATTAATCCTGAAGAGCTAACTAGTATATAAATGGGCTAAGAGCTGGCTATAAGACTTTTTATAGTCAGTTCGTTAGCTATATTATTAGTCTTGCTCTAAGGAATTAGTGAAACAGGTCAACATGCCACGAGGTCACTACCGGAGCGCGTCAAGTTCAAATGACCAGGGGCCAGCTCGGCATGGACCTTTAAAACTGATCGCCGTCGCCTTGGTGTCACAACTCAGAAATGTGCCACCTTTTTAGAGGAACAGAGATCAGCTGCAAACTGCACGATAACTGTCGGTATATATTTTTGATTCCATGGTCCACATTAATTCACTCTACTATACACCTAAAACAATAGTTCTCTGAATATGTATGATGCTAGTCTAAGGCTCGAAGGGCTCCTTTAGAGCACAAGGATGTTACATAATTTTAATATAAAATCATTCAATTCCTTCAAAATCCGGTTGAAATTCCTACGATCAAAATAGGCCTTACATGCGCCACTCAAAGTCTCGATATATTCCATTACATTGTGAATGTGTATATAGGCAACTAGTCTAATGCCTGACAAAGTGACAAGAGGCAAAGAAGCTGCAAATTAATGGATCGAAATCGACGAGAGATTAACACGATCACAGTAGGAATGGCTTCCTGTAGATGTCAAACGGTTCCGAGGCGCACAGCTGGGGCTCCTGAAATTGTTCGAATTTTTTTTTCTCAAGGTGAATCGATCTGTTGCAATATTAATTAATTCGATCGACATATATGGAGTGCACTGATGACTGATGAGAATCGCGTCGATGGCGACGGAGCGTCTCACCTGCGCGCAGCTGAAGGTGATGACCCGGCGGAAGAAGGCGCCGAGGGGCCCCGGGATGCCGAGGTCGCCGCCGTTGTCGCGGATGGTGGCGCGCATCGCGCTCAGCAGCCGCCCGTACGTCGTCCCGGGCTCCGTCTCCACCGCCTTGATGAAGCTGTACGTCATGGCGCCCGTCGACGTCGCGCCGGCGAGCGCCTGCATGCACGCGCCGCCGTCGTATTAGGACTTTGGACTCTCCTTGATGAAGGTTTGGTGTAGAGGTTTAGTGATGGCGAATCACCGTGGTGTCGGAGGAGTTCTGGCTGTCGCTGCAGCCGCTGATGGAGATGGCGAGGCCGCCGCTGGTCCCCTTGGCCAGCTCCGGCCGCCGGCTGTGGTTCTCCCACTGCCAGTAGCCGGTTCTCGACAGGCGGCAGAGGTAAGAGAGGTCGAGAATGGTGCCGCTGTGGCAGGTGTCGACGATGGCGTGGAGCTTCACGCCGGGGCCGAGCGGCCGGACGATGGTCTCGTTGATCTCGTCGTCCAGGATGACGCCTGCCTGCTCGAAGTCCACCGGGCAGAGCGCCTCGTCGTAGCCGTCCACCTCGTCGCCGTTGGTGTCCAGCTTCTGCAAGCCGTGGCCGGAGAAGTGGAGCACCAGGGAGTCGCCGGAGCTGCACCCTTCCACCAGCCACCGCATCGCCAGCAGCAGGTTCGCCCTCGTCGGCACCCTGTACGTGTCGCCGTCCTCCTCTATCCATCGATCGAAGACATCGTTAGCTCATCGCCGATCGAAATCGATCGATCAAAGAGGAATTAACGAACTATTTTTGATGGATTATTAATTTGTTATACGCACGCGTGAGGACGAGGATGGAGTCGGCGGGGAAGCCGAAGCGCTCGCGGAGGAGGAAGGACATGCAGTTGACGTCATTGACGGTGCCCCTGAGCTCGTACTTGGTGGCGGCGTAGCTGATGCCGACGAGCAGCGCGCGCTTCTTGCCGCGGAAGCGCGGGTAGCTCGCCGGCAGCGGCATCGTCGTCTGCTGTGCCCCCGCGCCGGCGAGCTGCCGCTGCGGGGAGGCGCCGAACGCGTTGATGAGGCCCTTGATGATGAAGCCCAGGCCGAGGGCGTGGCGGCGCTCGACGCGCGTGACGGCGTGGCAGAGCGCGCACCGCACGGAGCGCGCCCCCGCCGGCACGGCCAGGTAGGCGCCGCAGCCGCCGCACCACGTCGTCGCCCCCCGCGCCGGCCTCGCGCTCGCCATGGCAGGAGGCAGCACGTCGTAGGTCTCGCAGCACCTAGCTAACCAAGCGTTCTTGCATGGAGGGAGGTAGCAAGCTAGCTTGGCAGGTTAAGTGGCAGTGAGCAGCAAGCTAGGCTAGGGCATGGAATGTTCCGGCGGTGGCGTGTGGGGAAAGCGAAGAAGAAGGCTAATGCGCTGTGAGGGGGAAGAGAGTGGTGTGTTCGTCCAGTTTGGCCATGGCGTCTCTTGCTAGCTTTATTCGGATGAATGGATGGATGACATTTTTGCTGCTTTATTCTAAGCGATCGAGGCTAAGACAGAACCGGGTTCATGTTCTCTGCTTTTCTTTTTTATTCCTTTTTGTTTTTGGTTGCAAACATATGAGAGTGGCTTAAGAATAAAAACTTCTAAAGGTTAAGAAATTTGAGGGGAGATTCATTCGCGCATGTGAATTGCAACAGCACCAGCGGGGATAAAAAAAATTGTGAATGACTGATGCGCGTCTTTTCGTTTACCGTAATGCTCGAACGTTTTTTTATTTTTATATAATGCTTGGACTCTTCATCTTATTAAAAAAAATTTATGATTAATATCTTTATTGTTACTGGGTGATGGATCAGTACTTTATGTGTAACTAATTTTTTAAAGTTTTTTAATAATTTTTAAATAAGATGGATGGTCAAATGTTGGAGTGTAGAAATCGAAAAATAAAGTTATTATAGGATAGAGGTAGAAAATTTTAAGTTTAGAGTTGATTGTAAGTCTATTTCATTGTATTATATTTAAATCCCAAATAACACAAATCTAAAAGTTTTAATCACAAATTGTCATTGTACAAATAAGTTATTTCGTTTTTCCTTTCAAAAAACCGAAACTATGAAAAAAATGTGAACTACTATCTTCGTCCTATAATAACTTTATATTTCGTTGTTTCGTGTCCAACATTTGACCATTCGTCTTATTTGAAAAATTTGTAAAAAAACTTTAAAAAAATTAGTCACGCATAAAGTATCATTCATATTTTATCATTTAGTAACAGTAGAAATATTAATCGTAAAAAATTTAAGGTGAGTCAAAACAGTGTATCAACAAACTGAAAATAAAGTTATTATGAGACAGATGTACTCTGTGGGAACTATTGTTGCTCGGACAACAGGTTGTACTTACGCTAGGCACTAGGGGTTTCCGTCAAATCCTGCCACAGGGCCCACGTATCCACGACCGAGAGGCAACGGAAAACGGCCGTGTAGGAGCATCTCTAACAGCTCATTCATCCCATCCTCCATTCTAGAAATAGAGGATGCAGAGTAAAAGTTGAGCTCCAGCAGAACATCAATCTCATCATCTATTTTTGGATGACATCCATATTAGGAGAGAGAAACTCTATATTTAGATATTTTCTCTCCAATCCTTCAAATAGATATAGAGGATGTCATAAATAGATGATCTGCTAGAGTACAGAGGGATATGAAGGATGAAAGTGTTTTAGATGATCATCCAAATAAAGATATGAATGACCAAATTTAGATGAGCTATTGGGGATGCTTTAAGAGCATCTTCATAAGACAGCGCAAATCTTATTTTTTAAATATCTATTTGGTCACTCCCCATTTCATTTAGTCACTCAAATTCATCTTTTATTTCAACGGTCTCTCCATTTACACTCTTTAATCTGAGTCCATGACAGTTAGGCCCCACATGTCATCCTTCTCTCTGGCCACGTTCGTTCCCCCTAAAGTTAACATATACACTCTCGTTTTCCGCGTACACGCTTCCTAAACTGCTAAATGGTGTATTTTTTATAAAAATTTTCTATAGAAAAGTTGTTTTAAAGAACCATATTAATCTATTTTATATTTTTTAAAATAATTAATAATTAGTTAATTATATACTAATCTATTACTACGTTTTCCGTACCGAGTAAATTAACTTACCCTTGCCTCTAACGAACACGGCCTCTTTCGTTTTCTCACCCTCTTTCTCAATCTCCCTCTCCCTCTTTCCTTCTCTTTCTTTCTCGTTCTTTCTCTCTCCCAAGGGAGCAACAAAGGCAGGTGATGATGGATGGTGCAGGCAGCGGCCGTGGCCTGGGACAACGCGAGCGGTGACGGCGGCCGGGGATGGCGTGAGCGACGACGGCGGCCGGCTAGGGCCAGCGCCGGTGACGGGCATGGTGCGGCGGCGAGTCCTCTTCGTGCAATTGTGCTCTCTCTGCTATGCGAGTACAGAGATGGGTGGTGTGGGGTCTACTATTGGCCAGTCAAATAGAGTGGCCAAATTTAACAAGTGGATGGAGAGTTTTGGCCAGCCAAATGGCTTAGCCATCCGGTTGGAGAAGCTGTTGGAGCATGTTTTCTGTCTAGAATGGCTAAAATTTGGCTTGGAGAATGAGATAAGAAGGCTGTTAGAGATGCTCTGACAATGCAAGCGAATAAGCGACCGATGAGGTCTAATACAAGCAAATAAACGGCCATCGCCACGAATCCTTGTTTCCAGAGACAGATGTCGTACAAGCAACAACGGATTGATGGTGCGATGGCGACGAGGAAAAGATGGTGCTCCTGGCGACAGCCAGCACTTGGCCTAGCGATGTTGGGCAGGTGTCGGGTTGTAACAGCTCTAAATTTTTGCCAGTTGAGTTTAAAATAGATTGAAAATAAAATTATATAGATTTTAAACTTATTTTTTAATGATTAAATAGTGTTGGGAAAGAACAAAGGGTCTTGACCTATTATTATGATGACGGCGCTGCCGGTCAAAGCGGGTCGACGCATCAACCCACTTCGATGGATAAATAATGGATTTAACTATTTGAAAGTTCAAATACCTCTTAGAAAGATGAGACGGTGAACTTGTGTATATTTAAAAAAAATTATCATATTTAGAAAGTATGCGCGTAAAAACCAAAAAATAATATATATAAGAGAAGCACCCTATGGGTGTGTTTGCAAATATCAATAGGGGCTAATCTTTATAACTTTTTTCGTGCACATATTTGACAAAATAGTATGATTATTTGCTTACAAAATATATGTAAGTTGCTTAAAATCCAGATTACTCTATTTTCATGTTTATCGTAGCTAATACTTAATTAATCATATTTTAGTGATTTTTTTATTTTGCGTGTACTATTTAGTCAAACTGCAACATGCAGTTGCGAAAGACACCATATATATCTTTAGGTGTTCCATTACAAAATTTTTTCCTTGGACTTCTAAGAGTAAATGTAGTGTGAAATGCTCATTTGTTTTGATGGGATTAGCTAGAATCAACTCTTTTCAATTCTACCGTCTTACTCCGATCTATAAATTTGACCAATAAAATCGGGAAAAAAATTAAAATTAAGGGAATAGGAGGAGGAGAAGTTACCTTACGATTTCACAAAAAAAGAGAAACAAAACGATGTGGTATTGAGGGGATTTAGGAAGAATTTGTGATAGTGGGGAGAGAGGAGGAAGGCTACTGCCTCGGGCTGGAGAGGAGGAAGAAAGAATGAGGGGAGAGGGAGAAGGGAGGGTGGGGGAGGGGAAAGTGGCGCGGCCCCACTGCCAGGGGTTGGCGCCGGAGGCATGGTGCCGTCCCCTGGGCCTCCTCCATGTCAGTGCCACATCGACCTCACGCGACCCCGGTCAACAGACGTCGGCGCCATCTGACATGGCACTGTGATGTACAAATTCAGCGCCACGATGCGTGACGCTGAGCTCAATGTTTATTTCTGAAATATGTTTCACAAATGGTCCATTTGTAGAATATGTTTCTAAAAAGGAATAAGTTTATCCCAGGTTTCTCAACTTAACATTAATTCTATCTAAGATCCTTTAATCGTAAAACCATAAATGTATACCCGTAAACTCGTATAAACCCTTCAAAAAAGGTCCCTCAGCAGTATTGACTTAATTTTTTTGTCCGATTTTACTGACGTGGTATTTAATGAGCCTCATATGTCAGGATATTTTTTTCTTTTTTTCTTTTCTTTTTTTCTTCAATCTTTTCTACCGATCTCTCCTCTCTCTCTTCTTCCTCTCTTCTCCCTCAGGCCGGGCCCGGGGCACAGGCGACGGCAGGCCACGCGGCGGCGGCGTGCGGCGGCTGGGACGCGGGCAGCGGCGATGGCTTGCGGCGGCCCTCCAGCCCGCGTGCAACGTCTCCTGCCGGAGACCCATGTAGCGGTGGCCCGCTTGGTTGAGCTTCCCGTCGGCGTCGACGAGGTGGGCGTGGGAGCGTCACATGTTGCCCTACATGAACTCCCACAGCATGATGCCCTCCACGGCCGGGTATGCGAACGCCTCCCGGAGCACGATCTCCAGGTCGTCGGCACGCACCGCCTCGTCCGCATGCAAGCCGCCGTCACGCGGCTCAGCCCTCCAGCCCACGTCGGCCGTCGGCGTGCCGCTGCCTGCACCCCAGCCCGAGAGAGAAGAGATGCCTCCTTCACCGCCGTCTGCGCGCTAGCTGCTGCAAGCACGCACAGATCGATTAATTAGCTAGTTAGTGACTGCATGCATATCGATTTATTAGCTAGTTAGTTAGTTAGCGCTAGTGAATCCAGTGGGTTGCATGAGTCTTTTGGCCAGTAGCTAGTGCATGTGTTGCATGAACTTACATGCGACTAGCTAGTGCGGCCCTAGTGGCTGCCGGGTGGGATGGGTGGCCTGGTGCCTGGGCGGCGGGTGGGGCATGGCAAGCTCCTCGGCAGTGTGGACACGAGGTTTAGCGGCGACTACGACGAGGGAAGATGAGGAGCGCTAGCTCTGCTGCCTGCTGGTGGGGCTGTCGTGCTCGAGCTTGTCGACGCTTCGGCCGGGGATGCGCGCGGGAGTGCAGATACTGATCGGCGAGGAAACCCGTTGGTCGTGCCGACGAGGCAGAGAAGAGGGGAGAGAGAGAGTGGAAGAAAAAAATGAAAAGAAGAAAAAAAAAGAAAAACCTCCTGACATGTGGGGCCACCAAGTCTAGTTCAGCGAAACCGGTCAAAAAGATTAGTCAATACTGCTAAGGGACATTTTTCAAATGATTTATACAAGTTTAGAGATACACATTTCTAGTTTTGAGGTAAAGGGACCTTAAATAAATTTGATGTTTTTCAAATGATTTATACAAGTTTAGAGATACACATTTCTAGTTTTGAGGTAAAGGGACCTTAAATAAACTCGATGTTAAGTTGAGAGACATATTCCTCCCAAAAATGACCATATTATGCAAAAGGTTATGTGAACTGTGAAAGCAATAGGAAAAGGATAATACCAGTGGTGATAATTAGAGGGGCAAAAGTAATTGGGGTGAGAGAGGCTCGAACTCTCGACCTCAGGATCACTCGCTTTAGCTATGAGACCTACGCGCTAGCCAACTGCGCCACCACCCCATTTGTGCTGATTTCAATATTCGAATATATCGATCTTTTGTTGGGCCGCAGCGTTGGATGAGCTATTGGTGGTCTACAAAACATAATTATAGTTTAATCACAATATAACTTTGTTGTAAATAAATTTTGAATTTTATATAACTTGCACATATTAAAAAAAGTGCAACGTTATGATTATTTTTCCTTCTCCATGCAATAGCCTCGATGAAAACTAACGGTTTTGATACAATCCGGTTACAGTATAGTTGGTGTACTCCACCCGTTCCATATTTAGATTTGACAATTTATATATCAATGTATGTTTTATATATGTGCTCAAATTTATTAGCACCTAAATGAATCTATGCTAGACTAGAAAGTATTATAATGTGAAACATGAGAAATAGTATAATTGAATCTGATAGATGTTTTTTTATGAGAGGAACCTGACTAACATATTTCACATTAAATAATGAGTAACAAGTGCACCGCTAAATAAGTGACTCCAAAAACCACCAGGTATATGCTAGCATATACCCCCTATTTTAATATATGATGATCTTATTTTTGGCACACGCTAGCTTTGACCATTGTTCTTATTTAAAAAAATATTTAATATTATTTATTTTATTATGATTGAATTTATTACTAAATATATTTTAATTATAACCTAAAATTCTACATATATTTATATAAAATTTTTTAAATAAGATAAATGGTCATACGTGTATCATAAATCAATGTCATCATCCATAAAATATGTAGGGACTGTAAAGTTAGCATGTATAACAGACAGCCACTAGTTTAACCCAATTACACTAAAACAGCGAGTACAATGTCTACGGGGTGATCATTTGGTTTCTTAGGAAAAAAACAAAACTGTATGTTTAAAAACAAAAAAAATTATGAATGAAATTTTTATATACATATTATTAGAAATCTAAAAACCAAGTCCTAAAATTAACTACGATAAAAAAACTTAAAATCAATTTAAAATTTAAAATTTAGCTTATACAAAAGACACGAGAACTTTTGTTTACTCGTTCAAAAACAATTACTGTGAGTGGCAATATATTCCATGTCCCGTACGTGCATGTGTGCACCAGGATGAAACCGTGAGACACATGTGCAGGCATATGCATGGCATTTTGTTTGGATCCTTTTGCTTTTGAGGCTCAACTGGCTGCATAGGGAGGAATATTCCTTGAGAAAAGTTCCACGGCTCTTCTTTAGTTAATTTAATTTAATCACTTCATAATATATCGATCCATGGCGGATCTAGAACAAATTCAAACAGTACCAAGTCATGCATGCATGTGCACCTTAATTAGTTACAAGCAACATATGCGTGCACTTACAACACGTGTGGAGTTACACAGAAAATTGGTAACTTTTTCTTTTTCAAAAACCTCGAATACTACTTTACAGTGCGACAATTTTTTTACGGAATTTGGAACGAAAAGCATCTTGCAACTCTAAGCTGTCGCGATTCTGTACAATTATTTATGTACCTCAGCACGAACGAGGCCGGTACCACACACTATATATTGCAAGTATATATTGCCACGGTCTCACGGGATGCGTAGCCAAAAGTTGTTACTACGAAAATATAAGAATTTCTGTGTATTTTTTAAAACGTACGTTGATATAGAGATATCAATAAATGTTTATATTATATATATATATATATATATATTGAGATGAATAGAGTATATTTTAAAAGTGCTCATGTACTGAAATGCGGCAGACAGCTAGCTGCCAGTCAAGTGAGTCAAACGATTCAACAAGAAAGCGAAATGATTTTTCTTCAAACGTCAGATTATTTCAAGTGTGTCGAGGACAATAATTGTGATGAAATCGGTGATAAATTTGAGAGCTATGTTGGCCATGGTGTGTCAATCTCAATTCAGCCTGATCTCGATCTCGTTAAGCACCACTACTTAGGAGTACTTCGTTCAATTGGACACTTGACACGTGACTATGGCATGCATGCTTTTTTGACATGTCTTAAATCACACCCAGTTTTGAATTTTAGAAATTATTTTAGCATGCAATTCCCTATTTTCATCGCTCATAGCCTTATCCTTTTTTTAACCACACTAAGAATAGGATTTATTTAAAGTTATTTATCTATCTTCCTGCCTACGTGCGCTTATAAATCGCAAAGCATAGATTTGGAAGGAATTTCAATTTGTGGTTTATAAGGGTATGTTCAAAGGTAGAGCTCATTATCGACTCTTATCTAATCTACGTCAGCAACAAGAACTTATTTTGTAATCAAAGGTACAGTCAAGTGTGGTTTTTTCATTAATGCAATAAAATATTTTTTTATTACACTAGTTTTCTTTTTATCCACCCTCATGTAAGAAAGTTTCCTTTAATAAACACTGCAAGTCGACTCTAAGTTGTTACCATGCATGACAACGGTTTTTCTCTGTTATTCCCCCTCTTTCCTCCACGTCACTAAACTTACTTACGTCACCTAATAAGCACATTTGTACATGCAGACATGCTCTAACAATAGGCTAGTAGATAATAAATAACCATAAATAAATTACTCCCTTCAATCTCATATTACTTACCATTTTGATAAAGACATGGTCTTCGAAAAATAACTTTTACAACCATTTTCTATATTGTAATATATATATATATAGCAATTTCGTTTTTGCCCCTGTTTTAGGTTCTAATACTGATTTTGCCATTTCATTGTAGGGTTTTCGTTTTTGCCCTTACTTTTTTGAATTGAACCAACCGGTTGCCCCTCCTTTGGATGGAAGGACTAACTGTATTAAATGACTATTTTACCCCTGCACGAGAATATCATCTTGATATGTTTTTTTTGTCATTTGTGTTGTTACCCTCTATTCTAAATCATAGCTGTGAGGACGTCCCAAAGCCTAGGTGGTGCGATGCTCCGAGACATGTCAGCGCGAAATATCTAGATGGATGGGGTCTCAAATTAAACCCAAATAATTACGGTAACCATCCAACCTCATCGCAGACCCCGACATGTCTTGAAGAGGGCACTGCAAAGGCTCTAAGCCATCGGATATGAAATAGAAGACATAACCATTGGAATAGCCACGCCAGTCATCTACGTCATACGCTCGTCAACCACTCGATGGTGGCAACCAAAAGCGTACCCCAGAGACTCGATCTCAACAAAGGCATATTCCTTGGTTATCTCAACCATTTCAAACCCATCCTCATGTGGGACTAGTTGCCCAGGAATGCAACATAGTCTCACATAACTCATCTCAAGCACGATATCCGAATCATAAGTGGTTCTAAGCATAAAGCATAATAGTCTTAATAAGTTCTAAGTAGTACTTGGCGACAAGCCATACATATTGGTTCATGCGGTAAGCGTGCTACCCAAAAGCCCATAGGCAAACCGGCTAGGGTAAATCCCTAGTTAGAACCATCCTGGAAATCACAAGCTGCATCAAACTCCTCATCCAAACAGTCAATACCTGCAGCAGGGTCTGAACCAAAAACAAGTAAAAGAAAGCAAGAAATCAGTACATTAATCAAATTAATGTACTGGCAAGTTGGTGACAACCCTAGCATACTACATGTTGGCCGTATTCAAGGATAAGCTGTGTATAGGTTAATTTGCATAAATGCCAGTTTTAGTTCATAACATTTTCTCAACGGAATTTTTTTTTAACAATAGTATAGAGTTAGTAAAACTTGTAATGTAAATGAATAAATAACACGCGTCTACCCCTCAAGGTAGATCATCACCACTTACCATCATATCATCACCATTCACCGAACTTTACCCAAGTTCACCAACAAAACATTCCAACCATTTTTCAAGCTCACAAAGAGTTTATCAAAATCACAAACTATACTCATGACACTTCACCATGCCGCTCATGACCGTGAGCACGGCTAATCGATTAGTTTTAGACTCTGCAGAGTTTGTACAACTTTTAAGCCCACATGATATGGTTCGCTCTAGTTTGTCCGATACCCGTCGGTATCACCACATTCTACACATTGAGTGTGATCTAGAGGTCATAACAAAACCGTTACATTGTTTATTGTCTAGCCTTGCACCAGCACGATGTGTGTTTTACCCACGCTACTAGCAAAGTAGCGCCACTAGGTAGCGGGCCCACGCTTTAACCTAGCGCCGTAAGGAACCCTACCCGGAATCCCCCACGAGGCACGGCACCGTTGTATTGGACAGACTGCCCGCTCAAATCATCACATACCACATGTCATTAACCAATCTCAACAAATCACAAGCCATAGGAAGTTCCGATAAGTTACCAAAACCCGGTAACTCGTACTCTTCGGCCTACCAAGATGCAAGGCTAAACTCTAAACAACTTAATAGGTTAAGGCCAGCCCATACTTAGCACATGTGGTTTGTACTGTTTTCATTAGTTGGTGACATAGAGTGAGGTCCTTAATCGACCCGGGCGAACGCTCCCCCTATCGGTGCACATCTACTACCATATGTACACCACTCGCCGCCCAAGTCTAAAAACAAGTTTTCTCCATTTTCTATTCACAATACTCACACATTAAAATTCTGTCCAGCAGCATCAAAATAACCTTTTTCACATATAACATTTATCAAAAAGAGTAATTTGTAAGGCGGTAACCGAATATATAAGCATATAGCGGCAATATAAGCATAGCATAATCCCAAATAACACAATATTTGTATCCAAGAGCACCCTATGGTTACAACCAGCAAGGATTCAATATTTCAAGGTAGGTTATGCCGCAATTTGGTCATATCTACCATTCCCACATTTATATAATTTCTTTTACTAAAATTAATACTAGCTAACGTATGCATGTTTGCAATAGAATCATTTAGCCCAATAAAACATAGGATCAAAGTGGTCAAAGGAGGGGCTGACTTGCCTTCGTCCGCAAACACCTGAACCTGGTCTTCAACAAACTCACCCTCTTCTTCTTCGACGTATTCTTCCTCTATTCAAAATACGCGTATACGATAAATACAAAAATGCATAAAAACCAAAAATGCATGAAAATGCATGAGACTTATGCAGTGAGTGTGTGCTGGTCTCAGGTGGCCTCTAGTGAAGAAATTTTTTATTTTATCACTTTGTTTTACAGAGATATGCATTTAATAATTAAAAAGGTTTAAAAAGGGCTAAGTTTTATTAAGCAACATTTTTTTACAGAAGTGAAGAAAATTACTTTTACAAAGTTACAGAGCATGATTTTAGAAAATTAACAGAAGTGGTTTCACAATTTTTAGAGCTATTTTCAATTTGTTATGGATTTAACAAGCTCTAGGAGATATTTAGGGCAAAACAAAAATAAAGGAAAAGTTTGTACAAAAAGTACCAAGTTTTATATTTTTCTAAAATAGTTCACAGCTCCACAGATCTAACAAAACTGGTTTCACAATTTTCGGAGTTAAAATGAATTTTCTACAAAATTTTGAAGTTCTGCTCATTCTCAGCTTTAAAAAAAATAGAAATCAGTTTTCAAAATTTAATTTCAGCCGGGCCCACATGTCAGTGAATGGCGTTTTCTGAAGTGAGGGGCGTTTTGCAGAAAGGCCCTCGTAAGATAGGAAATCAACCCGCACTCCCTTGCTACAGTAATATGTGTCTATCCAGTTTTCGGATAGGACCCTAGCTTTAGTCGAATTCTCCGAAGGAGGTCCCTGGTCGGCTCAAACAAGGGGCAGCCATGGGTGAGTTGGATTTTCAGCTCACCGGCGACGATCGGTGGCTCGAATCAATTCGAGCGCAAAAGAGAAAATGTAGAGGGGGTCCTTGTGCATCCGTGAGTGGTGGTGGTGAGGGAAATGGTGGTCCGTAGCCCATGGAACACGAGCAACAGCGACGACATGTCTAGGTATGCCCATGCATGTGCTTGCAATAGCTTGTTTAGTGCATGCAAGGGCTCGGTTAGTGCAAAAGAGTTAGTGCACGAGCTGTCCCAAGGTACCAGGGTGCTCACCAAGCGAAGAAAAGGAGGAAGCGAGGTCCACGGGAGCGGTGAAGATGGTGGCCGGCGGCGAGGTCGGTGGCGCCCACCACGTGTTCGATAGATTGCTTCTTGGGCAAAAGAGGCACGAATGAGCTCGGCGTGATACGTAGATCACGTTCCATAGGAAGAAAGTGAGAGGGACTCGCCGGGGATGAAGAACGACGACGCCTAAGTTATCGGTGCCGGGAAAGACGGCCGAGCTCCGGGCAATCTGGGCATGGTATGCGTTTGCTCGGGCTTGGAACGCGATGTGGGGAGGATGCCCTTGCTACTGGCGCGCTGGCTTGTGAAATAAGCGAGAGTGAAGTGGGGGGAGTGAGAGAGAGAGGGGTGGCTAGTGAAATCATGGGGTTTCTTGGGCTCCCATTGGGCATGGAGGGCGGTGGAGGCTGTGAGGAGAGAGTGGGAGGCTGCCATGTGGGTCCTAGGGGTGTGAAGCCCACTTGCAAGTGAAAGAGATTTGAAATCTGGCTTGGAGGCTAAGTCATGGAAGGTTGTCTGCCAAGGATCTTTGGAGGGGATTGAAGGGAGATTTTGTGCAGCAACAAGCGTGTACTAGTGGTCCTCTTGGTCGGGGGTGATATGGAGAGTGAAAGGGCTGAAGTGGTTTTGGTTAGAAGTCTTTGGTTTAGGCTTAATAAAGGGATGAACATGGGTTGACAGCATGATTAGCAGCCGTTGACAGTGCAGTTAGTAGCTGATTCGATTTTTGGAGGGAGAGAAGAAAGGGTTAAAGAGTGATCCACGGTGTGCCACTCCTTGTAGTGTGAGAGGAAAGTTAGTAGAAGACTTTGGCTGAAACAAAACTTCAAAAAGAGGTTTTTAAATAAATTTTACCAAGAGAGCAAGTTTGAATCTACTAAGCAGTTTTTCAGGTTTTTGGAGAGATTAAAATAAATCAAAGAGTTATCAAAACTTAATTAAAAATTATGAAAATTTGTGGGTTGGTTTCTGACATATCAAGGTATTTTTCAGAATTTTTGCAGAATTTTTGGATGCACATAAATACCAAATTAATTATTTTTGTGACTCTAGGTCTATTATTGCATATGATGATGAGATGATTAAGATCCAAAAACAATTAAAATCACTCCCAACCACATGATGCATTTAAGTTAAATTTAGTTCTCGGGTTTACGGGCTTGGGTATGTTACAATAGAAATATACAAAAGCAATAAATTATTAATTCAAATGACATGTTTAAAACTTATAATTTTTTTAAAAAAGTTATAAGTTTCATAGAAATATACAAAAGCAATATATTATTAACTCAAATGTTTAAAAACTTATAATTTTTAAACAGGGATAATTTTGCTATTAATTATTTTGGAAATTAAATCTTTTATTTTTTAAAATAAATATATTAGTCAACTAACGGTCAACATAATTTTCATCAGAAATAGAGGCAAACAGTTTATTCGGTTAAAAAAAGAGAGGCAAAAATGAAAACCCAAAAAAAGGTAAAATCAATATTAGACTTGAAAATCAGGGAAAAAACGAAATTATACAATATATATAATATATATAATGTCAAGTGTCAACCACCCGGTTTTTTAAAAATAATAAACTAATTGTGCATATTGAGAGAATAGGCAACCAACGGAGTGATGTCCTTTGTATTTGTCGTAGGAACAGACCACCTTGGTACGCCGGAAACAACGTCTTTTTATTGTTCAATGGAAGTGGACGGGGTAGTTGTTATTTCCCACGTGTGAATAATACATTTAGGTCTCCTTTTATTTGAAGAAAAAAGCAAAGAAATCTTGTAAGATTTTAATCCAATGGTATTATTATTCTACATGATCTTATGAATAAAAGACAAGATACTATTAAATCTTATGAAATTCATATAAAATATCTCATTTTGTATAAGTTTTAGAGGAAGGTTAGCACGAGGTCCAACCTTATAAAAAAATTCCTTTAAATCAATTTACCTCCTCTAATTTACGTGATTTTTCTATTTTCTATTGAAACAATCATTCACATAGTATTTTCTATATGCAAATACATTCAGTACGTCGTAATTTTTTTTATATCCATGTGTTTTACAAATCATTTGTTTCACATGTGTCATGCTATACGTACGCACGAGCGACGTGGTCAACACTTGTGCACGAACAACTTGTTGGGTACGTATATATATACGCTCGTGTACGTGTCTTCACTGTGTAGGACAAAAAAACGACAGGATAATTAAATCGGCCTTCTAGCGACATACATTGGCGTGCATGCATGAACCAAGTTAAACAATTTAGATAATTAAATGTCCTCTTACTGTGCTGCGTCCTAATCAATTATATTCATCTTAAGATTTGAACATGTCCCTGTGAGTGAGTTGGTTAGGCTAGCTACACAGGCACAGCTACCCCAGCAGATCATGCAGATAGATCAGTAGTAGGCCACCGGTGGTTATTATATCAGACTATAACTAGATAAAACCCCACGCGTTATAGTGAGAGAATATTCTTATTAATAGTGGTATTTAACGTGGTAAACAAATTGTGCTAAAAAAAATACTATCTCTGCTTCATATTATAAGACTTTCTAGCCTTTTCTAAATTCATCCATTGATAAATGTATATAATTTATATATATATGTCTAGATTTATTAGCATCCATGTAAATCGATCAAGGCAATGCTATAAAGTATTACATTGTGAAACAGAGAAAGTACTTTATTATTTTTTATTTATAAATATGGCGTTTGACTTTTTCAAATAACCACCTCGTTCATTTCTAATTCATGGAACATTAATTCAAATTTTATTGCATCACCGTACCTATAGTCGTCAGATGGTATATCCAATCCACCCCCACTTTACGTCATGCACTTGCTAACCATAGCAACATATATCCCAAAATATGTATTTATTTTAAGACGTAGGGAATATATAACATATTTAGCTGCCTCTATTTAATTAATTAAGTAGCACTCATACGGACAGTGATGAAGCTGCTAGTATGAAAGGGGTTCCTAGGAACCCTTTCGAAAAAAGTTTTAACTAAAGTTTATGAATTTTCACCATATATTCATTACTCTCATTCAAATTCAAATACACGTAGCACCCCTCTATTTCGCTCTAGCTTCGCCTCTGCGTACAGAACACCATAATACCCAACTTGCAGAGCTGCATACCATCTGGTGATCTGGTCAAAGAGATAGTAGGAACGACGTGCCAGCTGAGAGACCGGACCGAAGCTTCCTTGAATTCGTGGTCGTCAACTATCTGCGACATGTTCAAGTTCATGCCGGCCGGCGACACTTTGGCGTAGACTGTTCCTACAGCCGTCTCTTACCCGTGAAAATTCAGAATCTCCTCTTTTAAAACATTAATAATATAAATATATCATTTTTTCTCGTCGAAGACAAAACGTGTTCATCATTTTTAATTTTGCTACATGTGCACGTGCTTAATCGGTACCCTTCCCGTTATAACTTTTGACATGGGTTTTTTCTTATCATACTTAAAAAGTTTCCTTAGATACTAAAAATTTTAGTGCAAAATTCTGCTACCTTAGATAACTAATGATACTTAATTTTTTACACTTAAAAATATGTTAGCTCGAGATACTTTTGAAGAAGGTAAAAAAAACCTCTTTGACATACTGTGTACTCACCTATATAAATATGTACAGATGTAATATATATATATATATATATATAATATATATATGTGTGTGTATATATATAATATGTGATTAAATTACATTGAATAATAAACAAATCACAACGTGATAAACAGTTGTTAGTATTTTTAATGAGATAAATAATTAAATATTAAATTAAGTATATAAAATATTTATGACCGTAAGTAATATTTGCATGGGCTAGGTAGGAAGTTTTCCATCCGTGTCATGTACGCAAGTGTGATAATTCCACCACTCTGTATCGTAAGACTTTCCATATCTATCCAAATTTGTAGGGATACTTATAAGCATACATATACAAGCATATATATTAATTTATAAATAAATATAGATATACCTAAAATATCTCATAATATAAAATTGAGGCTATAACTATAGCATGCGGCTACTTCACAATCATAGCTAACCAGAAATATTTGGGTCGAGGCAAGGACGTAGTTAGAGATGGTTCAGGTAGACGGATGACACCCTAATTTTGGTCCACGGAGAGTCAGAGACCTCTCTGCATTATTTTTTATTTGTATTATGTTTTAATTAAAATTATACTCGTATTTATAATTTACCGTCTTTAAAAATTTAGATACTCGATTTAGCTTGTAATATAGGACTATCCAAAAAAAATCAAGCTACACACCACCCTTAAGGCTTTTTATACCGTCCAGAAAATCCATCCACGCCCAGGTAGGTACATACGTAAACCGGTACATATTAAGCACTGTTGTATTTTTCAATTGACAGCTTAATTACGAGATCTTTCTTTCTCTCCTCTATTTCCGAAGAAAATTAAGATCAATAGTTGATCGAGCCTGGGGAGATCGAAGGAAGGTTGGTGCAGAGTTCGCGTTTGCGTTGGGGTTGGTGAGTTTTCTGGCGTCTTCTACTGAGAGCAAAAGCACCCAGAAATTCAGAGAGAAAAGATAGAGACAGATGAGATGCATCGTGCATGCACCTGACCTGAGCCCTCGTTTGGAATGGCAACGCAGGTGGTGGAGATCGATCGGAGGCGGCGACCGGGGGAAGATCTGGTGCCTCGTCTCCACCCGCTCATGTGTTTGCCGGCCCATGAATGACAAATCGATGAGACGACGACTAACCTGGCTGCGTTTCGTGGGCACATCCTTAACGCCTGCCTTTTTGCTTCGATCGAGCTGTTCGATCGCAGGAGGGATGCCGGCAACTGTATCTTCTACTCCCTCCATATTTTTTTATATGACACCGTTGACTTTTAGATCTACGTTTGATCATTCGTCTTATTAAAAAAAATTATATAATTATTAATTATTTTGTTATAATATGATTTATTATTATAGAAATTTTAAGTATGCATTGTAATTTTGCATATTTGGATATATATTTTGAATAAAACAAATGGTTAAACGTAATCTAAAAGTTAACGATGTCATATATAAATAAAAAATATGGAGGGAGTAGTAAATTAAGTTTGGTCTGATCGGAGTAGAAGAGAGACCTGCATGCTAGCTACCATGTAAACACATTTCTGGAGTTGCAAGAAGGTACAGAATGTTTTGACTGTTTGAGAAAAGTTGGTGAAGAAATTAAATAAGAGATTAGTTATGATTAGTACTGAGATGAGATAGATAGCAATTTATTACACGTAATACCTCATGGCTCAATAGTAAATTCCGGAGGAATAACTAGAAAACAGGCATGAAAAATTAAATTTCTCAACGTTGTTCAGATGGACGAGCAGAAATTTGTGGTTACGTTAACCACAGAACTTATCAACTAGTGCAAAATAAACTATAAACTTATGTCAAGTCAATATGGACCTTTGGTTTTATTTTGTCTTTTTTTCCCTTTAAATAAAATCTCACGGTAGAAAAAGAAGAGAGAGAGAGAGAGGGAGAGATCTATTAAAAGCCTGATGTTCTGCATCTTCTTCCCTCCGTCTCAAACTCACGTGGTGGGGTTTACTACCGTCGATGATTGTGTTGTTGTGGTAGGATGGAAGGCTATGGGTGAAGCCCCCTGTGATGACAATACTCTTTGGGGAATCATGAAAGTGTTCTTGCCTTCTTTAAACAAACTTTAGGCTAAAAACCTAGATCCAATATGGATCTGTCAATAATGGCATCTTGGATGTAATTTTTTCTTCTTGGAGGAATTGCTTTGAAGGTTTCTAGACTAGCAATGGTTTATCAATGACAAGTGCTTTTGGTACAACATTGTTGGTGGTGGTGTTTCTACCGGATTAGCTTTGATGGTTATTGCGGTGGTAGAATCTACACAAATAGCTGATCTACAACTCAGTTACTCTTCGATATTTATCATCCATTTTAGTTTCACCGTTAGTCGTTGGTGGTGATATAAGCATCAATCAACACAATGGTTAGTCATTATTTTCACGGATCGGATTTGTTGGTCCGAGGAATATAGCGGCTACATTTAGCTTATAAGTCGTTGTGGAAAAACAATTATATATATATATATATAAAGATGATTTTCTAAGTACTTTTCTTGATTTTGAAAGCTAGTGTTTTGTAATTTGTAGTTATTTGTCCTATAGCTTTTTTAATAATTGGTTATACCTTCTTTGAAGGAAAGTTTGACTGGAATTTTATTGTCTAAAAAGAATAAAGTTTTCAGGTTTGTAAAAAGAACTTATCTCATACTCAGTAAATTCAATTATAGAGATGGTTTCTCATGCATAATGGCTCCTGCTTAAACCACGGAGAGTCATGCATAATAGAGTGGATAAGAACTTATCTCATACTCAATAACTTCAATTGCATGGGTGGCTGCCCATACATAACGGTTGTTCTAAAACCACGAAAAAACACGGATAATAGAGTGGATAAGAATGCCTAAAACCTCCATAAGACTATAACCAATGGATAGACATTGCCGAAAATTTCAGGTGCTCCTAGGTTGATTAAAACACATGCAAGTCTCTGGAAACATAAACAATAAGTATATGTTAAATATATTAATTAATACATTATACTTCATCGTCCTTCACATAAACTGAAATATAAAAACCTATATAAAATCTAAACACAGAGGAACAATTAAAAAAAAAATATTGTCGGTTTTTCCTTTCCATTCCAAATTTATCTGTTAGCAATATTTATAGATCATCATGCACCACGACTAGGCGCAGTCCAAGGGCAATTTTAGCATCAGAAGCTGGGAGCATGCGACGGCGGGACCGCGTCTATCGGGGACCTAGCTGTGGGACCCCGGTGGCCCCACAGTACAGTGACGTGGGCGTGGCTCCTGGTGGTTATAGCGGTTTCCTCCCCTGTGGGCCACCAACCAGCTGCTGGCTCTCGGCTCGGCTCGGCTCGGCTCGCGCGACCCAACCGGTTTCTTCTGGCCGGCTGGCTTGCTAGCTGCATGCGTCTCGGGCACTGCAAGTGGCTCACTACTAGTAGTGATTCATGAGCCATTTGTGTGAGAGAGTAGTGATTAATTAAGAGACCATTAGTGATTAGAGGTCCCCTCCTGATATAAAGCTAAAGTCATCTTAGTTGTGCCTCACCAACTACCACAGGAAGGTTAATTAGTCAAAGAAGCAGATAACACAAACCGGATTCGTAATCCCGCCGTACCTAATATTGCTTGTGCAATAGCTTCTACTTGCTGCTTAATATAATGTGTATTGATTCCTTCGTCTTAAAATAAATTATTTTTTAGCTAAAAAATTTATCTAAAAAATAAGTGGTTATTTTGGGACTTAGAATGAAAGAAATACGAGTAAATATGGGCAAGCACAATTATTACACCTGTTAGGAGTAACGTTAACACATTTTTCCACCGTTAAAAGAGTAAATAAGAGTGATGTGCATCAGCGGTCCCTAAACTTATGTGCATGTGTCATCTAGGTCCCTAAACTCTTAAAATACATTTTTGGATCCTCGAACTTATCTGAGGTGTCATATAGGTCCAAATAGCCTCTGACCCGCTCCATCCGTTGATGTGGCATGCCACGGTGGCACCTACGTGTTCGTGGGGCCATGTGGATCCCGCATGTCAGTATCTCTCCTTATTCTTTTCTCTCCATTCTCGATTCATCCACTCCTTTGTTGTGCTATCTCGTTCCCTTCTCACATATGCGCTCGTCCGAGCAGGAGACGGCTGACGCGTGATGGCGCAGGCGGCGGCCGAGCGATGTCAGCATCACGTAGGCAGCACCGTGGCATGCCACGTCAGCGAATGGAGCGGGTCAGAGCCCGTTTGGACCTATATGACACCCCAAACAAATTTAAAGACCGTTGGTGCAATAGGGGTATTATTAAGATTACTTTACTTAAGTACTATTTGTATTTGTCTGAAGTTGGTCAAGTAATTACTTATTTTAGGATGAAGTATTTACTTGGCTAAGTAAACAATTGTTCGGTAAAATAAATTGCACTTTAAAGATTTCATACATCGGGTGATTGGATCATATATTACCATATTCCAATTCCAATGGCATGTAAACCCTCCATTTCAATATAAATGGATTGTACATGATCAAATTTCACCGTATGCACATAAACAAATAACGAAAGGTGTGGTTTAATTGGAGGTGCTGTCTACGTTATGAGGGATTATAATTGTTGTATCGAATATATGTATTTGTTAGTCAATCAAAGAAGTAATGAAGGGTCATTGTTAATGTGTATATGCAGTCATGCATGATGTTTTGTTTCATAGATTACTAGGCTACTCATGGTGCTGATTTCATTTTAATAAATAAGATACCATGTCAGTAAAACTGGTGATATGGCATGAGATTTATGAGGAGAGATAAAATTAGTTTAGATTAAACTTGTTGTGCACTGTTTTCAATACTTTGAAATGGATTGAAACCAGAGTTGGGGAATAGTCAGTTTTATTTGAACTTCTCTACGCTCAATCCAACCATAGTTCATGTGGTAAATTAAAAGTAAGTTTGTCTAAGAAACGATAAAATTGAAACTGTCCATTGAAAGGGATGGTTTTATTAATCATTTCATAGCACTTGAGCTGACGTGGCATCTTGAAAACAACAAAATAAAACTTGTCACTAAGAATAGCCTTAGCATTCTTTTAGTGGGTTGAGGCGAGACTGCTTCCTTGCGTTTCGTAATATTTATTGTTTAAAACAAGGATACGATCTCCAAAAAACAATTTTAATATGCTTTATTATAATATATACAAATTTATCGCTAAACTTATTGTACATATAGTATTACTGATGTTTTATTATACCACGCTTCACCCTCATCTAAACAAAGCAGGATTACTCTATCGTCATCTTAATTTCTTGTTTTTACACATCGTAATGAACTGTTTTTACCAAAAAAATGGTCACACTTAAAGTAAACCGGTATTCAATTTATCCGAGATATTTATGTGATACAATGGATACATATATACAATTACTACCATAATATGATTACCAAATATAACACATGTTGTGAGATAAATCCGGAGTAAAGGGCCTACATAGGCATATCTCATGTAACTAAATTACTCAAGAGAAAAAAAAAACAATGGCACAGGCTCTGACACGCAAGCCCATGTTCCTGCATATTGTAAAAAAAGTTTCGGGAGCACCACATGATCTCATTAATATAATTACTCCAAGTACTACTAACAAAGAGGATTTTATTTACTTTGAGAGAGTTATTGATAATTTAATCATGTGATTTTCTCCATCGGAGAGTAATTTGATTGCTCTGGATACGACGATGGAATCAAACGAGTGATGTTTTTTACCTACCAAATGGAACCGTGTTACTTCATCAACATCACATGAGAGGTCGAGTAATATTTTTACCGTCATACCGTGGACTTGTTGGGTGAGAAAAAAAAAAAGGAGAAAACCAGAGGACAGCATCCTGAGGCGCACCACGTAGCTATTTCGTGTGCTGCACGTGGAATAGTCCTACCGTCTATTCAAATATTTTAACTTCAAAAACTTATTTCATGTAAAAGAAATACCTAAATTGCCTTATCTAATTACTAATTCAAACAAAAAATGTAGTGGTATAAGTTAGCAACATTGCAAAAGCGTACAGGACACCTAGAAAGCAACAATTAATTAATCGAGGTATGGACACAGGTGATGCTTCAAACTCCTACCCTGTTTCAAAGGAAGCCAAATCAGCCATGAACCAACAAAAGCAACACGTGTCATCTGTTGCCACGTTAACATCACCACAAAGATCAATTTTTCCCATCACCAACTTAGCAGCAGTTAGCACTAAGCCACCACTAACCTCCTCCCTAATCACCATCACCAACCAAACCTCCCACACGTCTCCCTCCCTCCCGGCTCGTAGCCAAAAACACGCTGGCTCGGCTCGGCTCAGCTCGCCGAGCCGAGCCGGGAAGCGCGGGCCACCTACTCGCACCCGGTCCCACCGGTCATCCTCCTCCCCACCTAACCTCCCGGGGGCCGCGTCCACGTGGCGCGACGCGAGGAGAGCGAGATCCAGTGCGGCAAATACCCGAACTGCCCCTGGCTCTGGCCCTCGTCGTCGTCCTCCTCCTCCTCCTCCGCCGCATCCCGTCGCCTCGTCCAACAACCGCGCGCTCCGCTCGCTCGCTCACCAACCCCCACCCCCACCACCCTCGCGTCTCCGGCTGGCTCACCGGCTCCGGCCGCCTCCTATAAATAGCGGCCCCTCGCCCCTGCCATTCCTCCTCAGGAGGACACCACGCCGCCGCGCACCGCCTCCTCTGTTTACCCAGGAAAGGAAACTGATCAACGGAGAGGAACCTCTACGGTAGTTCGACTCGGCTGCTGCTGCTACACCCACGGCAATGGCGCTCTCCACCACTAGCTCCGCGGCGGCCGCCGCAGTGGCGTCGTCGCAGCAGGGGGTGCCTGCTGCCCGCGCGACCCCGGCTTTCGTACCGATGATGGCGAAGCGCCGCGCGGCCGTCGTCTGCGCCGTCCACGCCGCGGAGCCGTCGAAGAACCCCGGGGTCCCGTCGGCGGCGAAGACGTCGTCCCCCACCGTGGCGCCGGAGAAGGCCCCTGCGGCTCCGGCTCCGAAGCCCGCGGCGCCGGCGAAGTGGGCGGTGGACAGCTGGAGGTCGAAGAAGGCGCTGCAGCTGCCGGAGTACCCCAACCCGGCGGAGCTCGAGTCGGTCCTCAGTACGATCGAGGCGTTTCCTCCCATCGTGTTCGCCGGGGAGGCGCGGCACCTGGAGGAGCGCCTCGCCGACGCCGCCATGGGCCGCGCCTTCCTCCTCCAGGGCGGCGACTGCGCCGAGAGCTTCAAGGAGTTCAACGGCAACAACATCCGCGACACCTTCCGCGTCCTCCTCCAGATGTCTGCCGTCCTCACCTTCGGCGGCCAAATGCCCGTCATCAAGGTAGAACCCATCATCCACTCCCCGCTCCCAATTTCCTCAAATCCACCCTGAAATCAAATCGAAACCAATTTCCTCAAAAAAAAAAAAAAGATTCACTCTGTGTGTGTGTGACTAAAGGTTGGGAGAATGGCCGGCCAATTCGCGAAGCCGAGATCCGATCCGTTCGAGGTGAGGGACGGGGTGAAGCTGCCGAGCTACAGGGGTGACAACATCAACGGGGATGCGTTCGACGAGAAGAGCCGCGTCCCTGACCCGCAGAGGATGATCAGGGCCTATGCCCAGTCCGCCGCCACGCTCAACCTCCTCCGCGCCTTCGCCACCGGAGGATACGCCGCCATGCAGCGCGTGACGCAGTGGAACCTCGATTTCACCGAGCACAGCGAGCAGGGCGACAGGTGAGAAGAGATCTTCCATGCGCTTTTCCTGCGGATCTTTTCCATGGCTTTTGGTGATTCTAATAGACGTTTGCAAACTTTTGCTGCGATGATTGGCACTGCGTCGTTGTCCAATTAAAAGGGTTGTTGCTCAATTGCTTCCACATACCTGCCTGTCGATATAACGTGACAGCCTGGTTTGGAATCTAAAATAGAAGTTACTACATTATTAGAATTGTGTTATAGATCAGGACTAAAAGTTTTGATTTGTATTTTTTTTGTAGAGAATATATGAGAAGTTACCAAATTTCCAGATATTTCTATAGAAAGAAAAAGCCTATTAATAGTATTTTTTTCCTACGCACATTTGGCAATTGATCAATAAATTTGTTTGTTTGTTCTTCTGTATACAAACGTAGGTAATTGCAATATTGCCTTGAACTAAAGATTATAGTTTAAATGGAGAAACAGGCATTGGATTACAGCATTCTGCTACTCTTCTGCCCCTGTTTCTACAGGAGAGGCTCTGAAAACATTCAACATTCATTCTGTTTGAAGTCACCTGAAGTTAGGTTCTACTTTCTAATGTTTGACAATATGAAAATTAGTCCTCATTGTCAACATCTGTCCTCATCTTATATCATTCACCAGGAACAACAAAACCAGCTCCTGTTCAATAGCAGTTGTTAAAATGTGTAAGAATGTTGGGACTGTTTGGTTAATTGTCATGCTATCCAATGATCTGACAATTGTTTGTATGCTGGTGCAGGTACCGTGAATTGGCACATAGGGTTGATGAAGCTCTTGGATTTATGTCTGCGGCTGGGCTAACAGTGGACCACCCTTTGATGACAAGTACTGATTTCTGGACCTCACATGAGTGCCTTCTCCTACCCTATGAACAAGCTCTGACCCGTCAGGACTCCACCACTGGTCTATTCTACGACTGCTCTGCCCACATGCTATGGGTCGGTGAACGCACTCGCCAACTTGATGGTGCCCATGTTGAGTTCCTCAGGGGTGTTGCTAACCCTCTTGGCATCAAGGTAGCCTTTAAAAACAACTCCATATTTACAAAATATAATTCACCCATGCCTTGCTGACATAAAATATTACACAATATTGATTGCAGGTGAGTGACAAAATGAACCCAACCGAGTTGGTGAAGCTGATTGAGATTTTGAACCCATCAAACAAGCCTGGGAGAATTACCATTATTACAAGGATGGGGGCAGAGAACATGAGAGTCAAGTTACCCCATCTTATCCGTGCTGTTCGCAATTCTGGACAAATTGTCACATGGATTACTGATCCAATGCACGGGAACACCATCAAGGCTCCCTGTGGTCTGAAGACACGCCCCTTTGACTCCATTCTGGTAAGTGCTGTTTTTCAATAAACCGCATCTGTTTTGTTGACTATGATACTGCCACAGTGCCACTAAAAGAAATCTTATCAACCTTACTAGGAGGGTAATTTTCTGGGGAATGTTGTATGAGCTAACTAGCCTATGCATTGTGAAATGACAAATTCGATGATCATGGGTTAGCGTGCTATATTTCATTACTTGCTTCAGATGTTCCAGTTCAGAACCCATAGGGGCGAACTGTTGATGAGAATTAGTCATTTAGCTAGTCGATCATTTGTTGTCTATAATATAAAAGTTGGTGGGTGGTCGGTATTACCTCAAATTTTATTCTCTGGGGAGAATCTATACACAAAAAACATAATGGTATAGAATGTTGTGTTAGGTATAGATGCTGGAACCTATCAACTATCATATGTTGTTTCATTGTGGATGTGGTTGTTGGACTTGTACTGGCAGAGATAAAATATCTTTTGGTCTCTATCATAGGTGGTCACAAGTAGTACATGTCAGTTAAATGGTTTTAGTGAAGTGGGTCCAATGGTTCTGATAGAAATGGATCTACTGAAATCACTTCTTGATGTCGGAACTGATTGGGGGAGTATTGGAGGTTGAAACATCTCGTTCAAGAATATTTGTGCATAGGAAGCATCTAGTGAGTTTTTTCCTGCAACTATTTCGATGGTGACCATGGCTAGTGAATTAAAAAAATACTCTGTTGGTAGTGCAAGTTCAAGGGCAGAGGATGGTGACATCACAGAATTTATGGACTGTGTGAGTCCTTGTAACGTTTAAATCAACTGAAAGAGTAAAATGATGAGTCTCTTATAGTATGCATTTTGCAGATAGAAAATTGCTTGATGCGTTCAAAGAAACTAATAGTGATTAGGTGTAACGCTGTACAAATCAAAGCAGTTCTTGTCGCCTTGCTGTTGATTATGGGCTATTAGGGTATTATTGGACTATTCTAACAACACAAACCTAAAAGAGAAGAGGTTCTGCATCTTGGAATGACGAGGAAGAAATGAGATCTGTCACAAACTATATCCGAGGCTTCAATATTTTCTTACAACTTTAGTCGTTGAACCGCAAGACTAAGACAATGGCTATTCAGTTTATCTGCTCAGTGATTCTCAACTGATTGTTTTACATGTATCTTTTGATAATAGTGTATACATTCAGGATTTCAGGCCTCTGATTATCATCAGAATGACTAATCATGAACCCTGTAATCTGTGACAGGCTGAGGTGCGAGCATTCTTCGATGTGCACGAGCAAGAAGGAAGCCATCCAGGAGGCGTCCACCTCGAGATGACTGGGCAAAACGTAACCGAGTGCATTGGTGGATCCCGAACCGTGACCTTTGATGACCTGGGCGACCGCTACCACACCCACTGCGACCCAAGGCTGAACGCATCCCAGTCGCTGGAGCTCTCCTTCATCATCGCCGAGAGGCTGAGGAAGAAGAGGATCCGGTCGTCGAAGCTCAACAACATGCTGCCCTTGCCACGTTTCGGTGTCTGAAACTCTGGATGGGTAAAAAAACCAGGGACGACGGACGGACGGGGGTAGATAGTTGCAGCGAGCGCTCGATGCATATTCCATTTGTTGGTGGGATGCTCTTGGTAAAATCCTATATTTGCGAGCTTTTTTTTTTCTTCTGTTTGTAACCTTTGAGTTGGTATATATATGCTCTGTAATATCATGCCAGGCTGAAAAGGCTGACATTTTGGTTTCTGTATTTCTATCCTGGATAAGAGAATAAATGCAAGATAGAAGAAGGTTTTGTGAGATACTTTAGTTCCAAGCAATATCCTTCTTCATTTGTTGTGTTCCCTTGGTTAGTTTCAAAAATGTGCTAGTGCAGTTCTGGAGCTTGACACAAGAGCCAAGCAAACGATCTTGCACAGTTTGTTCCAGTGCTGCGTTAAGAGACATGAATGATGCGCCTGAATGTATAAAATGCATTTTAGGAAATTAACACTAATAAAGCTTGTTTGGTCAGGCAATTTTTAGTGTTAGTGGGACAAAATGGTCTTAACTAACATTTTATCTCTTTTAAATGAGCACCAACAGTTTTGGGAATAGCAAGCCAGTATTCTTCTCATGTTGTCACGAAAATAAAAGATTATCTAATTTTTCTAATATGTATTTAGTATAAATGATGCAGTTAACCACTATAAAGTTAAAAATCTATTTTAGAAAGATAAGGTGAACTTTATATATAGAAAGGTTTTTGTTTAAAAAAAGACATGGTTCAACATTTCGGTAAGCATGCGTGGAAAAACCAAGAAATTATCTAAGAAAAAGATCAGACAAGAAAATGTAGCTTAACTAATCCTTCTAGTTTGTTATATTTGACGTCATTGATGTTTAACCTACATTAAATTACTCGTTTTATTAAAAAATACATAATTGTCATTTATTTTGTTGTGATATGTTTTATCATTAAATAAACTTTAAGCATTACTTATATTTTTAATAGTTGCATAAAAATTAAATAATATAAATGATCAAATATATACCTAAAATCGAAGGCACCGAATATAAAAAATTAGAGAGAGAAATTCCTCTGTTTTACTCTTTCAAAATATACATTTTTAGTATTCAAAGTTTACTATAATATAAAGTATCTCTATGTTAACTCCATAATTTCAATCATGATTCTATATCCTGATTGATAAGTAAATGTAAGCAATTAAAATTTAAAAATTTGACGTGACGAAAATGATATCTTTCGATGTTACCCTAGTCTATACTAAACAAACTAAAAATACTTGTATTTTAAAATAAAGATTGTATAAATCAGTTTTAGTATTTATCTTAAATCAAACTTCTACCGAGTTTATAGAAAACACAACATCATCTACGGTAACAAACAAATGGAATATTTCATGATGGATTTTATTAATTTAATTTTCTGTTGCAGATCGATGTTGATGTATTTTTTCAATAAACTGGAATAAGTTTAACTTATGAGAAAAGCCAAAACAATATATGAAATAAAACAGATGGAGCACAGGAATATATCTCTTTCTTTTGAGAAGGAACATTTCTCTTTCCACCGAAAAAGAAAAAGAAAAGGTAAGGGAGAACGCATAAAAACCTCATACCAAACCCTAGATAGAGTAGATGACATGATACACAAGCAGGCCAGATGCCCAAACCACGATGGTCCATTATAACTGGCCCAACCTGGGCTATGGACCGCAGGGAGAAAATCAGAAAAATAATGTGAAAGCAGGTCAATTGCTTCTCGTCGAGTCTTAATGAGTTTTACCGGTGCACCATGTGGATGCGATTTAGTAGTTAAACTTGTAAGTCGCTTGTTTTTTTTTACAAATTTGTCTAGTGCGTGTGTAAATAAAAGCCACAAGGAAATATCATGACTAATGTTTCACTAAATTAGACATTATTTAAGTTCTCATGTAGACTCGGGTATACATATGCACACACTTAATCAAACATAGAGTAAGTTATATATATATATATATATATATATAAGTGGAGTATGAAATAAATACAAAATAATTTAAATAAAATAAATACAAAGTCTACATGAAGGTTATTCTTGATTGGCTCACACTAAACACGTCCATGCATCATAATAATCATTTTATGAGTTTATTTACTAAATTACACCCACCTTCTAGATTTATAACCACCGGCATAATTTTCTTAAAAGAAAAACATCCACTTTAGATTTCTCAACTATAAACCGAGTTTTATTCATACTATATTTTGACCGGATGGCTACGTAAAATAGAACCAACCTTCTTACTAATATTACTAATATAAAACAAAGCCACCAGTGGACTTAATTTCCCATGGTTTTGATACTTGGGAATACATGTTGGGTACGCAATTTTATGATTGAGGGGTGCAAGTGAAACTCAATCCAGAGCACAAATTAAATTTTGTTTCCACCTAAAAATAACGTGCAACAGATGCGATAGGATGCAAAGCATCGAGGGATCGGATTCCACACGACACGAGACCAAGCTGAAGACTCCAAAGAGAGACAGATCACTAGACCAGACAACATCTAGACGTCCAAGAGCATCTTGACGTAAAACGAGTTAATTTATTTTAAACCTGAAAAAAGTTTATTCATGGCTTTAAAGAAACCTCTCTATAATTTTTTTTTAAAAAAATATTAACTATACGTTAATAATTTATCTTGTTTTTCGGAGTAAATTGATCCATATTTGTTTTAGCGTAAAAAAAAAGCACATGTTGTAGTAGGATAGCCGGATCGATAGGATTCGTCACACGCGTACGACAGTGCTAGGACGGAACGGAACACACTTTATTCACTTTATTCAGATCACCTGCGGCCTGCCACGATAAAACCGCAGCGGCCAGCTAATAACTGCTTTGCATCTAGTGGGAATTGCTCCGTGAATTGTGAAACATGCAAGTTGCTCAAAATTCTGAGAATCTGTTCTGCAAAAAGATTCTGAGAACGACGAAGCTAGAACTTGATTGTTCCTCAATTGTGAAGACCTAGAAAACCATACGAGACAAAGGAGTTGCAGCAGTTGCATAACTGCATAATTAATCAGTAACTATGAAACACATCGCTTAAGACTACAGATTTAGAGTCAGCTCGTTTTAGGCTTTCTCAAAAGAAAACAAAAGTCTGGACCAATGAATAATATAATTCCCAAAAAATAAATACTTCTAAATACGCTTGCAATGTACTCCTCGGGTGGAGTGGTACGGCTAAAAGTTTCAGATTGTGAAAATTTTTATTTAAAAGGTTTATTAATAAAATTATTTATTAAAAATGTTTAAAAAATAAAAAATATCCTTTTAACATGGGTAATCTCCAACATCTAGACTAAGCTCGGTCTTGTTAAGGAGATATGGATACAGATGTTTGTTACAATATTGGATAAACATATATATAATAGATGTATGCAATTGCTTGTGCATATGAGATTATGTTTGGTTGGTTGTGTGAACTCAGAGTGTGTTTTGGCTCTTTACTGTGATGGTGATGTTACCACCTCTTACTTATATAAATAAGAAAATATTGTATCCAATGTTTGTATCGGCGCCTGTCTCTATGCGATCAAGTTGAGCGAGCAAACCCTCTCATTGCATCTTTCGTATCTTACGCATGTCTGACTGCGGGATGTATTTTGCATAAGTTAAACCTGGTAGAGAGACGTGCAAGTAACCAAACGACGTTTCGTTGCATCCACTCATGCAGACCAGTCTCTATGCAGGCAATCAAACACACTCTTAGAAAACCAAATATCATGAAATGCGTTCGACCATTTTATAGTATTAGTGTTTTAGTGTAAGAGATAACTCAATACATGCTACTCTAATCTAGTGGTCTACCGAAGTAAGCAAATGGTAGTCCCTAAATACATTTGCCATGAAAATGTTATATGTAACGATATTATACGGCAAAATTCTATATCTATATGATCATTATGCCTTGTTTGATTCGTTATGAATGCAAATTTTATAGCTATCACAATATTTGAATGTTGCTAATTTCAGTAGGTTATCTGCCTAAAAAAACTATTCCATCTCCATCCCAGCGGCATAGGGTGCCTCCTCCGCCGTCGACGCCGTCACCAATCGCACAAATCCACCACCGGCCCCCCCGTCTTCCGCATTGAAGCAGCTGCAGCTGATCCCCCAAAGAAGTTTTGAAGATTTCCAACTGCATGCAAACCGGCCATTGGAGACATCGTTCAAACGGAAGTTTTTGGCAGGTGCAGTTTCTTATATAAAATCTTTAGAAGGCAGAAGATCCAAACAGTACTAGGTTCGGTTTGGTTTAGATGACTAATTCATTAGTCTCTCCACTTTAGTCTCTTTTAGTCCCTAAAAACTCAAACAGGAAGTACTAAAAGAAAGTAAAATTATATTAGTCTATTAGTCCCTTTCATAGGTACTTATTGGGATTAAAATTTCCTTTCACACATGCTCCCTAACTAAAATTTCTATATATAATGCGCTTTTACTCTCTTTTAGTTTCTCTAACCAAACAGCATGGACTAATAATTTTAGTACAGTGACTAATTTTTAGTCCTAGGACTAAAATACCAAAACCACCTTAGGCTTTCTTTGTCTAGGTTTAAGGCTGATTGTTCTAAATTCCGACTTTTTTGTTTATATGATTTATAAATCGGTGGCTTTAATGTTGGTTTATATGATTTATAAGTAGGAGGCTTTAATGTTTCAAAACTAATGGTTATGTGATGGCTCTATACCAAATAAACTAAAAAAAAGCTACTCGAAACTATTCCGTCTGTTTTTTTTTAATTCACATCGTTGATTTTTGAATTTACGTTTGATCTTTCGCCTTATTCACAAAATTCATATAATTATTGATTGTTTTGTAATGATTTGATTTATTATTAAATTAACTTCAAATATGATTTATAATTTTGTATACTTGGATAATTTTAAATAATATGAATGATCATAAATCCAAAACTCAACGGCGTAAATTGAAAAACGAAGGGAGTAACTTTTAGGCTCAACAGCGTAAATCGAAAAACGAAGAGAGTAACTTTTAGGCTAACCGTGCAAGAGTGGCTTTGACTTTTTAAAAAACAATTTAAAGGCTACTTGTTTATTTAGGCTTATATTTTTATTTTAAAAGTCAGCTTACAAGTCCAAATAAGCCCTATCTAAGAGACTTACGATTCTAAGCAGCAACCAATGAGAAATTGACTTCTCATAATATAGAAAGGCGAGATTTTCTAGCTAGCTTCTAGTTAATTTTTTGGTTTCACAACTTCATATTCTCGGAAGATAGCGTTGTAAATTATATAGATTTTGTAAGAAGTTGAAACTGCTAAAAACTTCTCTAAACAGTATCTTAGTTTCTGAATATAGAATTAAAAAAACAAAAAAAATCAGTTTTTTCAGATTATAAAACAACTACCTTCCCAAGATCTTAAACTCCCCGATGATTTTCATCCACTGCTTGGGCAAATTTTTCACGAAACCAGAACAGTCAACTCACCTATAAAAATTCCCCAGTGGCACGCGCTCTTCGGTCGGATTCCCACCGATCTGAAATCCCCTCCCGCCCCACCAGCTGCGCAACCCGCCGGCGATGGGAGAAGCCGCGGCGGGGAACGGCCGGAGGGATCCGGCGCTCGGCGCCCTCGCGGTGCTCCCCGACGACCTGCTCTGCGCCGTCGTCGACCTCCTCCCGCCCACCGACATCGGCCGCCTCGCCTGCGTCAGCAGGTTCAGCTCCCCCCCACCCCTTGGATTTTCTCTCTGCCGGTTTTCGTTTGTATGCATCTGCGAACTGCTCCTGGTTGTTGGAAATGTCGAGGTTATGATGGTTAGATTGTGAGTAATTAGCGTCATGATTGCTTTGTGGACTGGCAAATTATATCGTGAGTTTTGTTTGATCGTCGTCAGTTTATTTAATACTCCATACAGCACTATTATTATATATGATATGCTTGTTATATAGTGCTTTGGGGAATATATATATATAGTGCATTCCATAAAATGATAAAAATTACTATATATGGTGGAAAATGAGCCTAATTGCACTAATGGTAGTTAACCAGTTGAACCGATTCAAGAACTAAAGCCACGCTACTTCATACTAATAATCTGTCCTATTTTACAATATGATGTATATATGATATGCTTGTTAGGGGACAAGCAGATAGGAAATCATTACCGTATGGTCAGTTTGTTTTGGTTTTCTTCTTGGGAGCATTTCATGTGTAATGGGCACATGATTATTCTGATTAGGGCAGTGGTATTGATGTGATTGATTAATGGAGGTAAGCAAATAAATACTACACTATTAACTTCTTCCTTGGCCTTGATATGAAACTTTGCTTTCTTATAACAGTTGTGCCTAGTGGCTCTACCTTACTATGTAGTAGGATGTGACCTGGCATTTTTTTAACTTCTTGACAGTGTCATGTACATACTTTGCAATGAGGAGCCTCTCTGGATGAGCAAGTGTCTTTCTGTTGGGGGTCTTCTTGTGTATAGAGGTTCTTGGAAGAAAACGGCATTTTCTAGGTATGTGGCAATTCTATCTTGTCGTGTCCCTTTTAGTGCAGAAATATGTTGCTGTGTCTGTTACATTCTACTGTAGTATTCTCAGTATCTTAGAAATCATTCGCATAGAACTATTATGATCACTAAAAAGGTTACACACTGATTGCTTCACTTTCAGACTTAATCTTTGTTCAGAAAATGATGAGATTTGTCAGAAGCCTCGCCACTTTGATGGTAATATCTGTATCCTTTATGCTTGCTCACTCTTCTTATATAATCTCCTCCTTATACACTTAATTTCCTTCAGGGTTCAATTCCTTGCACTTGTACAGGAGATGGTACAGGTGTTTTACTAATTTGAGTACCTTCTCCTTTGACAATGGACATGTGGAAAGGAAAGATGACCTCTCTCTGGATCAATTTCGCTCCCAGTATGATAGAAAATGTCCAGTAAGAACTGATTTAATCTTTTGTTTACTTCATACTGAACAGTGTGGAATTTGTACATTCTTCTCATTATTGCGTTTGTTTCCTGAAAGCACATTATTTGTGTTGGCACTGCTAGGTTTTGCTTACTAAGCTGGCTGAAACCTGGCCAGCAAGGACTAAATGGACAGTGCAGCAACTGGCACATGATTATGGTGAAGTTCCCTTTAGAATATCTCAGAGGAGCCCTAAAAAGATAAAAATGAAACTACAAGATTATGTTTCTTACATGCAACTCCAGCATGATGAAGACCCGCTTTACATATTTGATGATAAGGTGATCATAACTTACTTTGCTTGTTGTGGAAACTTCAAAAATAGAATCTGAATTGACATATCATTACAGTTTGGAGAATCAGCACCTGCATTATTGGAAGATTACAATGTCCCTCATCTATTCCAAGAAGATTTCTTTGATATCATGGATTATGACCAACGACCAGCTTACAGATGGCTTATTATTGGACCAGAGAGATCGGGTGCTTCTTGGCATGTTGATCCAGGATTGACCAGTGCCTGGAATACTCTTCTTTGTGGCCGAAAAAGGTTGGCGTCATTTTATTTAATATAGGATTATAGGTGTTACCTGATGGTGCTCCTGAGTCATTCACATGTAGTTATAACACTTAACTATTTTAAATTTTCCAAAATTACTTTGGCAAAATTTGCACCTCCATATACTCACTATTGATGTTAATCATCAGTCCTGCAACTTTCTATTCTGGATGAAAGAATGTATATGTTGGATGCTCATTTGTGCTGGCTGTATGATGAGGCATGCAGTGCACCAAGCCCAATAGGATTTAGGGTTCAAGTCCTAGACTGGCATACTAATTTCAGGAGCACATTCAGTAGGAAAGTGTGCGCTCACACCTTTGGAGGCCTTCAGTGCCTTTGATAAAATCCAAAATGTGTAGGGGAAACAGGTGTGTGGTGTAAGTGCTGTGTGTTGAGTGTGTGCAGAGTTGGAGACAAGGGTGGGGCAACTAGGGCTTAATCCCGTTGAAATCTTGACAAATTACCATGTAAATTCTAGAAATGTTGAAGGGCACATTAACTCAACACTAGGCGTGATCAAATCTTGGTTCTGCCCCTGAGTGCTTGCATCGACCATGCTCGCTCTCAAAAAATGTCAGAAAATTTAAATGAGTAGTCCACTAATAGCGTCCCATCTTATTTCATAGGTGGGCACTTTACCCTCCTGGAAGAGTGCCAGGTGGTGTCACAGTACATGTCAGTGATGAAGATGGTGATGTTGATATTGATACTCCAACATCTTTGCAGGTGCTTTACTCACAACTGCTTTTGCTTTCCTTCAGACATCTCTTTGTTTCTCCATATCACTCGAATTAATTTGTTTGTCTTCCAGTGGTGGCTAGATATCTATCCAAATCTTGCTGAGCACGAGAAGCCACTGGAGTGCACACAATTACCAGGAGAGACCATATTTGTTCCTAGTGGGTGGTGGCATTGTGTTTTGAACCTTGAGATGACAGTTGCTGTGACACAAAACTTTGTCAATCAATCAAATTTTGAGCATGTATGTCTCGATATGGCACCTGGTTACTGTCACAAAGGAGTTTGCCGTGCTGGCTTACTTGCTGTTCCAGGCAAATCTATTAAAGATATTGAAAAGCGTCCTAGTATAATGAGTAGATGGAATCACTCTGATATGACCCGTAAGGAAAAAAGACTGAAAACTCCAGAGCCAGTAAGAACTTCACTTAATTCAAATCAGTGCTCTGCATTTGAGTTCTCAGATGTTCATGAAAGCTTGGGGGACCAAGTTTTCTCGTACGATGTGGACTTCATATCCCAATTCCTGGAGAAAGATAAGGATCACTATTCTTCTGTCTGGAGCCCTACTAATTCAATTGGGCAGAGAGAAGCAAGAGAATGGCTTCGTAGGCTATGGGTTCTTAAACCTGAACTGAGAGAACTAATATGGAAGGTGAGATTTGTCCTGACAATAATATAAAGTTTTATAGTCCTTGATTTTCTGTTTGTATGAAAATGGTGTGCGATTGTTCCTGCAGGGTGCATGTCTAGCAATTAATGCAGACAAGTGGTATTCATGCTTAGAGGAAATAACTGCATGCCATAGTTTGCCGCTACCTTGTGAAGATGAGAAGCTTCCTGTTGGCACAGGTAGCAACCCAGTAAGTGCAGTCTTATGGAAACATTTAAGTTTAAATTGTCCGTAAACCATTGTGGCTTGTTAAAATGGACACCTTGATGTTAGGGTCAGACTGGTATATATGTGCCGCCGCCAAGGGATGTCAACGTATTCAGTTGCATTATCGGATAAGAAATAGTTATCGTAGCATAAGTATGTTAGCAGTTTGTTATCTCCTCATTAGTAGCAGATTTCAGTTCATTGTAAGTCTATTTAGGGGTCAGTTATCAGGGAGTAAGGCAAGCAAGATTGTCCAATCTCCATCTCACCTTTTTTCTCTGATTTCTCATCCCCTGCTTCCTTTCTTCCTCTGTCGCCATGGACAGGGGGTCGAGTCTGCTAGGGCCTCGCCCTCCTGTACGCCACTCATACTACCTACGGTCACTTGTCAGTGCCCGTAACACTTGAAGTTCAAACAAAGCACTGAGAATATTTATAGTAGCATATTGGTTATAAAGCCCATTTCTTATGGATATCACAACAGTAAGGAATTTAAAATTTCATGTTGCATTTTATTTGTTGTTATTATTATTTCTTTTTGGGTGGAGGGAGGGATCGAAGGGAAAAAAAAAAAGCCTAGCTAATGTTGAGAAGGCCAAGGAAAGAAACATGAGTTCATTGGCCAAGTATACAACCACGGTGCCTGACTACACAGACTACAACTTTATGCACTCTGTGCTTCAGTTTAGTGGGGCTAACTTCAGTAGATTTGTCTGCAAATACTCTTTATGGTGCCATGACAAGTTGTTCATAAATTTGCTCGCCAGTTGGGTGACAACGTAATATATTTAACCTATACTGAAAACTTTTCAGGTCTTCATTGTTTCTAACAATGTTATTAAAATTTATGCTGAAGGAGGCTTGGGTTATTCTATACATGGTTTGGGCACAGAGGTATTGTGTTTGGTTCTACAACTTAGGAACTTCGTTGGATTGGAGGTCTCACTTCTGATAATGATCTTTTTCTGGCTGCAGCTTGAGTTCTATGATCTTCTGAGGAAACTTGGCTCACCTTTGATCAACCACGTCCCTGAGATCATTGCAAGTGGCTTTCTTGTGTATGAGGATGGTGTCTACAGGACAGTCCCATGGGATGGAAAAGGAATACCAGATGTTCTGGCTAAATACTACCCTTTGGAGGTTCCTTGCGCAACTGGCTCTTTTCCTCTTGGGTTATGGAGCAAGCAACTGTTTGGATTGAGTAATTCAACTGATGTTCCAGATAAACCAATTTGGCCTTACATGGTTACCAGAAAATGCAAAGGGGATATTTTTGCTCGCGTGTAAGTCTTTGTTTACTTAAGAGAAGTGTGATTCTTCTAATTTATTTTAGAAATATGAACTTAACTTGTTTTTCCATTTTTCAGACGTGACACATTGTCCAAGACTGATGTTTTGAATGTTGCATCATCCTTGGGAGTTCAAATGCGAAATATTCATCAATTACCCCTTCCACACGTGGAACATGTATGCAAATCTGGGAACGGCGATATCAAAGGAAAGGAAAATTCAATTATTAATGTTGCATATGTTCCACCTGAATGGAAACAAGTAGTTTCTACTCTCAACAAAAGAAGGAAAAACATAAAGAAGCATCTAAGTAACTGGTAAGTGGAAATCTTTTGAAGCTGGTTTGTCAGCATAGGTTTTCAGTCACTAAAAACATGATATTTTCTTTGCTCTGTTTTTTATTTGTCAAGAAAGTTATTTTTTCATTATTTGACAGAAAGTACATCCTCCAAAATAAGTTGCATCTGATGTGAATACGAAGAGTATTTTTGAAATATATAAAGGTTCACTACAGGTTATGTTAGATTGTTTCCTTGGAGTTCCGAAAACATTGCTTGAGGCTTGTCCAGAACTAGTAGTCGAGTTACTATGCATTTCACTCTTCTCCTTATTTAACATAAGCAAAATCTAAGTTGCAATGACTATGCATTTATTTGGGAGTGACTTACTATATCCTCACATGCAAACAGCCAATCACAATATGATATTGATATTAGCACCGTAACATTATTTACTTATCTATGTAGGGGTAGTTTCATTCCACAAGTTCTAATTGAAAAAGCTGAAGAATATCTCCCTGGTGATATGAGTGTTTTAATCAAGTTTGCTAAGGTAATGTACTAATGTGTTTTAGATTAGTTATATGTATCCGCTATCAAACTTTGACATCAACGTTCTCTCATTGAATAATTAGGATGGTGATGGTGACTCAGTCTATGTGGAACCTTCTTGGATACATTCAGATATAATGGATGATAACATTCTCATTGAGGGGACCACAGAACCAGGAACTTCCGCTGATTGCATTACTGATGAAGATCTGAATAAAATGGATGCAATCCATATCATTGATTTCAGTGATCTGTCCATTGGTGAGCATCCAGCTAACATTTTTTTGGAAAGAAACAGATTGATTGTGCGGTTTTTTGTACGTCTTCATTAAAAATTATGTGATTGTTCATCAATGATTGATGAAATTGAAGATAGGATAATCATGCAAGATTGCATGAACCGAGTTGCCTATTTCGGTTGCTCATTCATTTCCAGTGTTTGAAAATGCAATCACTGACCGATTATTACTCCTTAACTATTTCACCGATTATCACGATAACCGACTGGTTATTGATAAAAACCAGTGAAATTCAGATAAATTTTATCAAATATTTGAATTTTTGTTTAGAATTTTTTGAACGTGGCTGACTTTACCATTGTGGACCACCTCAACCGAGTGGTTATCATTGCATTTTGAAACCCTGCTGATTTCCTTCTGGAACAACAAGATCTAATTGTACAACCTTAGGTGATATATGAACGTGGGGGGTTTATTTGTGATCTTTTGATTTTGGAGATTAGTACGAATTTCGTCAACACTCCACCCACACAAAACTGACCAAGCCTTTCAAATTTTAGTAAATTTTACATGAATTTGATCAGTTGTATTTATTGTTGATTGTTTTAACAGGGGATCCTCTATGTGACCTCATTCCGCTGCACTTGGATGTATTCCGTGGTGATATTGAACTTCTCAGGCACTTTTTACGAAGCTATCAGCTTCCTTTTCTGAGAGGAGAATCAAATAACGATATCTACAAGTCAATACAAAATTCGAAATTCAGCAAAGCATCATATCGTGCAATGTATGTATCTTTCTTTCTCAGAAATAAGAGTGAAGCTTGTCATTCTTGGTAACTGGAAACTGTAACTCTGGCAAAATCCATAAATTTCTTGGACTCTGTTATTTAGATGCCCATCAAATTCTAGGATAGAACCAGTATCAGTTATAAAGAGAAAATTAGAGCTTACAGGATCTAATGGCCATCTTAAAATTCAATCTGAATGCATCATGACCAACTTTGATTGAAAATTGAACTAATATTCCATGATCTCATAGCTCCGGTTAACTTGCCTTTGATAGAACTCATTGCTCATGCTTCTTCCTATGCAATAAATGGAAGCAGTGCCTGAACTCCACAACTCCTCTGCAAGTTGTGTATACTGAACAACGCACAAACACTTGCATGATTGCATCCTTGTTGATTCTCTTGGTTTGTCAGCTGAAGTTGAAGGATGGTACATTGAATCCACACTGTTTTCAGGTGTTACTGCATACTTCACGAAGACAACGTCCTGGGAGCCATATTTAGCCTGTGGAAGGAGCTGGGGACTGCGACGTCATGGGAAGATGTGGAACACTTGGTTTGGGGAGAGCTGAATCAATACCAGCAATCATACGTTGCCTAGTCGAAATGAACTGACATACTTCACCAGTTCACCTTTTTCTGTAACCTGAAATTGGATCTGTAACCTGAAACTGCACGCCTGCAGTACACTGTTACACACCATCACAAGAGTGGATAATGTTACATAAACACATTCTTGATACGCAAATAACATTGCATCGAGAGAATCAATCAACTAGTCCATAGCTAAGGTTTCATTACACCATTACACACTATTGTATTATGTTACATTAATACAGGCTTGATCGAAAATCATCGAAAGAATGAAATAACTCCGGAGCCGGGTTGCTATGGCTTTACGTAAACTTTATTTTGTATGATCTACCGTGTTTACTTTCTGTCATATAAAAGGGTGATTTTTTGGGTTTTTCATCGAAAAAACCAAACAGTATATTTACAAAAAAAAATAATTTGTAAATAAAAATTATATATATTTGGTCATCTAAGAGCCAATTATGGAAAATAAACTTTAAAGCAAAGATTACCTTTAAATTTAAGGTTGAAAATTTAAATTTTGGTTTATAAGTAGAAGTGAAAAGTTGGGTTGAAAGCAAATAACATTATTTCGCATGATCTGCCGTGGGTCCCCATAGACAATTGCCCATTACCCTGTTTACTCTCAGTCCGATTACTCTTTTCTGTAAAATTCTTACGACTTACACTGTTTAAATTGTTAATTTCTGGTCTCGAAACAGGATTGCTACTGTGCCATATGAAGGATAAATGTACAAACAACTTTCATGAAGCGATTTATTTATTGGATTACAAAAATTTTGGGAGCTTAGCATGTTTGTAAGGACGGAGAATGTTGATATCCACGCTACTCTCTCCGTCTAAATATATAAGGAGATTCTCTTCGTCTAAATATATGTCTGATTTTACTAGTTGTCATTTTACTTAAAACTTTTTTCATCGTACTCCTAACTACCGTGTTGGTGCACCTTACATTGAAATTCACAAATTGCGTTTTGCTAGTTGGATTCACTACAATTTCCGGATGAAATTTAGCATAAACATAGCCCATTTGCCATTATCTTTACCTTATGAGAGGATACTCGATCAGAAATTCATCAATAATGAAGGATTCAGAGATGTAGGAAAGAAAGAGCTTAAGATACATGCTTCCAAGAATTACTGTCGCAATCAAGAGGTCAGATACTGATAAGAGTTCGAAATGCGCTGGGAACAAAAAATGAATTACGATCGATGCCATAAACTTCAATCAAATGAGCAATTGGGGTTATATATAACAGAAACATAGGACGGAATCAAATCACATTGCCAGCTGGGGCTGAAAATAACAGTACTTGTGAAACGCATACCATGTCTACAAACTACTATGAAAAAAAACAGTATGAGATATCACTCGACTTAAACGGCAAAAACATCAAGTAAATAGGTGGCACAAGTTATATCAGAATACATAGCAATTGCAAGTGCTCAAAAATTGTGACAAAGCATCATCTTGTCCACAGAAAACTGCACCAAAATACCGAAGAAGTCTATCCATCACAACGACAAACAGTTCCTCATCTATAATTTTTTAAGGTCTTATAGGGGTCTTATGCAGTGGTGGCAGCAGCAGCCTTGGCAACGGAAAGCTTAGACCTCCTCTTGGCCAAGCTCTCACTCCGGCGCTCCCTCTGCTCCTTGAGCCTCTGGGCAAGCAGCTTCTGGTATTCAGCAGCCTCAGACTTCTTCTTGGCGATTCTTTGCTTCTTCTGGGCAATTCTCGCCCTCTTCCTCTGGAGAGTCAGGGGAGTGACAAGCCTCTGGATCTTAGGAGCCTTGCTCACCTTCTTGCCTGCAGGACAAAAACAGTAATTAGTGACAGTGGAGTTGAACAGAGCAAGATATTTTCACAGCAGCTCCAAACTAACTATTAAATTGATGACATATTCATAGGCTATTTCAAGACACTACAGTTCTTTTATTAATTCCCAAGGAATCCTCTTAGCACCAGAGGTGCACAATATAGTCCAGAAAAAACATAGAATAGCAAAACTACTCAAGTTAAACACTCAATGTTAGGAATGCTCACCATTCTTGGTAGTGAAGGTTCTGCGGTAAGTGTTGACATATTTGCGGACATCATCATCCTTGGAAAGGTTAAACAACTTCCTGATCTTAGATGCCCTCTTGGGTCCCCTCATCCTGGGCTTCTCAGTGTCAGTCAAACCAGGAAGGTCGTTATCACCCTTCTTTACAATCACCAAGTTGATGACAGAGAGATCTTGGCTGACAATGCAACCACGGACAGACTTTCTTCTGCGCTCACCGTCACGCCTGCCATATCCACGGAAGCAGGGGGTGCCTGTCAGTAATAAAAATGGAATGTTCATATTAGAACACCTGCACAAGCAAAGTAAAATAAAACACAATCACTGAAATGTAAGCTAGTCACGTACCCCTGTGGAGGAGAAGGCGGACACGTCCAGAAGTAAGCACACCCTGCTTCATGGGGAAACCTTGCTTGTCACAGCCTCCCATGATCTTGAATACATAGCCCTTGAATTCCTGTTCAAAAAGACAAATTTAGCATCTAATTCATCCAATGGAAAAGAATCATGGAGTTAATTGCCAAAGAAATCACCTCGCCAAGAGCATCACCATTGACTTCCTGGGAGATCCTCTTGTCAAAAAATGCTCGGCTACACAAATGATAGAAGTTCATTACAAATATTAAAAAACAAATGGAAACGGATAAATTAACATAATTCTTCCACGGTTCCGCCTATCAATATTAAAACAACACTTATTGTACAGCATGAAATGAAGGATACAAAGCTCCATGTTTCAGTATAACTGTATGAACTAACTAAACCAAAACTACATCCTGATTTAACTGATGAATGGATGTAATTGTAAGTATCCTAAGATCCACGAAACCTCAACTGATATTCCACCATAGATCAAAAAAATACAATTCCCTGAAGCTCGACTGGATATATATAATAATGAAAATTGAACACTTGACCAAGAGGCCCAACACAGCAGACAGATTCCATACCCACATTCCATTAAGCTTTCCGAAAACACTTGCAAACATATTTCCCTACAAGATTTCCTAAATCCGATTTTGTACCTACCAAGCATATTTCCCTCTTGAGATATCCGTAATACGATTTACAACCTACCAATTGTGTTTTTTTTTGGCTATCTTCACTCAATAAAGAGAAGATATTAACCTACCGCGCTTCGGTCCGCCTCAAAGAGCATAAGAAATTTCATTCGTACTACGCAGTAGCTAACATCATGGATTGCGCCTAGCTAATGCTAGATTAATTAAAAGGGGTGCAAGGGATTTCCACGAATTTGAGGACAGATCAGCATCAAGAGAAGCGGGGGAGCACTCACAGCTTCTGGTCGTCATCGATCTCGAGCTTCTTCTGGCACCCGGTGGTCGGGTTGGCGATGTTGAACTGCGCAAAGATTCAAGCGCACACAGTCAGATCAAACCGCACCCACCTGACGGACAACCGCGCGTGAGGGAGGGGAGAGATGGGTACCTTCATGGCGGCGGCGGCGGCGCTGCGCGAGCTCGAGGCGGCGGCGGCGGCGCTAGGGCTAGGGTTCGCGGGGAAGAGAGTTGGCTGGGTGCGGAGAAGGGCGCTTATATAGTGGTCGTGTTGGGCTAGGGGTTCGTGAGCGGAGAGTTGATCTCAGCCGTTGGTGAGATTGGATTTGCGGGTGTTTGGGCTTTTGGATCTGCCCGCATGCCGTCGCTCCGTGATTTTTTCTTGGTTTCTGTTTTCCCAAAAAGAAAGGGTTAGGGCTTCTTTGAATTTATTACTATGGTTTTATTTATACTAGACATTTTAAATATGTTTAGATTCATCTATATATATATATATATATATCTAGATTCACTAGCACACAAATAAATCTAGATAAGACCAACAAATCTTATAGTGTGTAACGGGAAAATAATTAATCTAATGTTAGGAGGATTTTTTTCCAAAATGTTTTTCTTCTACAACACTTCATAAACGATGAAGCTAGTATCTATATCTACATCACCTATGTGAGCATACATAGGTACTGCATCCAAAACAATAAAAACGACATACGTTGAGATTAACGAAGTTGATATAGGTGTCTCGCTCTGGACGAGTATCACTGAAAGAATAATTTGTTGTACATGTGAGACTCATGGCACGACTAGGACTAGGACTTTCAACCCCCATGAATAGGTTTCACCGCAAGGAATATAACTGTTGAGTTTTGTTTCTTTAGCATTCTATACGTCTTGTTTGGGGTTGAAGATATCAAATTTGTTTGAATTGCATTCGAGTTACTTCCAGTGGGAAATTAACACTTAAGTTCAAACCTCATTTTATAATTTATACTCAATTTATAGTAAATACTTTCACTATTCAGAACCTATCCAAATTCACGTGTTGTTTCATTGGCGATCCATATAAATAAATTATGTTATAAATTAAGCATCTCTAAAATAATGCTAATATTATACCTCCCAGACCATGTATTAGGTTCATCCAAAAAAGTATTAGGCCTAAGATGGCATCGCTCCAAAAGAAGCTAAAAAACTAAAAGCGTTCTACTGGAACGAATATGTCAGACCAAAATCTAGATTTATGAGGTAGCTGATTTTAGTCATTCATAAATACTATAAAAAAATTTGAAAACCATGTTAAAGGTATGTTTTATGGTAGAATTTCTAAAATTCAATTTTGGAAATCAATTTTACTGGCATGCTCTTATACTCGCGTGGTATTCGTTTGGGGTGTTCCTATATTAAGCTATTCCGGTGCACTCGACACCGGATAGCTTGTCTATTCTTTTACCGTGTTAAGCTATATCAATTACGATATTATTCAATAATTAGCTTACTAGCATGTGCCGGACAAAAGGTAATTTTTAATGTGGGTTCACCACTTCATTCGCACATGCATGACATTCCAATTCTCTCTTTTATTTTTCGTTTATTTACCACTATAAAATTCTCTAGTGGTGAGGGCCACCTACTCTGCTATTCTCATTGCATTTTACAATTTACCCCCTTAACTTCGTAATATTAAAAATCAATCAAATCTAGATGGATATCACATATAATCAAATTGATATGGGTATTTTCTATATAAAAAAAGATGGTCACATATTTCATGAAAAATATTTTTCTATTTATTGTTGAAATAACATAATATGTTTTTATCATTTGCAAAGCACAGATATTCAGCTAGTATTTCTAAAATACCTCGTTCCGGAGGAGCCCTTAGAGTTTAAAGAACTCATATTTACACAAAAGCAACCAGTAACATGATTAAAAAATGTATGGTTTTTGCGCACAGCCAAACTATGTGGTTTCTAAAATTCAAACGAAATTAATGTGTTTGTGTATAATAACTCGGAAATGAGTGTGTTAGGGTGATATCATTAATATATGGTTGTATTAATTTCATTTCAATATCTTATATCTGGGTTACGGCGGTATGATTTCACTCATTAATATTCAAATTAAGGTTCCCATAATTATGTGTTCTACATAGGAATTTAATGAGGCAGCAACTTTATACCGATCTTCTTCATCTCTTCGAGAATGTTTTGATGAGACATGCTCGTGCATGTATACACGTGGTGTACGTTTGTATTGGTGTACTCCCTCTGTTTTTCTTTAATTTAACGCCGCTGAATTTTGGTTTTGCGTTTGATAATTTGTCTTATTTAAAAATATATAATTACTAATTGTTTTGTTATGATTTGATTTATTTCTAGACAAACTTTAAAAATAACTTATAACTTTACATATTTAAAAGAATGAATAAAATGAACAGTTAAAGTAGAATAAAAAAGTTAACTGTGTTAAATTAAAAAACATGAGAAGTATACGTGTGTACATCTGTTATGTAGTAAAACAGCAAATGTGCGAGACCAGCTCTCTATCCATGACTCAATTTACTCCAAAATATATGTTTTTTTAAAAAAAATAAGAATGATAGTCGCATCGAAACTAATTAAGCCTGTCCACGGTTGTGTTTGTTTGCACTGCTGCCGTGTAGAGCTTAGTTTTTACACGTACACTTTTCGGACTGCTAAACCGCGTGTGTTTTATGAAAAAAATATATAAAAAGCTCATCATCTCACGTTTTTAGATTAGATTTTTAAAATTATAATAATTAATTTATCATTTATACTATTAAATAGCTATCATATAATCAGACAATCTTTTATTACCAAAAGAACATAGTATAAGAATAGGTCGACCTAGCTAAAAAAGAACATGGTATAAATTGCTAGCCCAAAAACATAGTACAAGCCTACATGTCTGTCTTGTCTAGAGTCCTACTCGATTCCTACTCATCTCCTTCGACAAGAGAGCAAACTATAGGTATAAATACTATATCTCCGGGAGAGGAGGATAATCCGATAGACCCCGCGAGGCAATTAGATCCAAGAAACCTTGGGCGATGAATAGATTTCTAAAGGACAATTAGAAGCCAGATAAGAAAATTATATTAAATCAACATTAAAGAAGCTTGACTATGTCCAGTCAGCGACAAAAATATTATGTTACCAGAGCAATATAGTTGCAAACTAGACTAGGACACACGTAACTCCGACCAACTCCGACCAACAGGAGTAGGGATGTTAAATAGTCTAAACTTGTATAAATATCTATCATTCCTCCTCATAAAACAACTACCTCGTTTATGTTATCGAATGTCATAGTCGGATATTTATTTAATGACACACTACTTCCTCTAAACCTAGAAAACTATCACCCTCATCTTTCCGCTTCTTCTTATACTTATGAGTCAAAATTTAAATTTTCAAACTTAAATTTAGAGGGTTTCATCGAAGTTTATCGTTTAGACTTGGCTTTTAAACTACTAAGAATATGTATATAAATATTTTCTTCACAAACTATTATTATTATTATTGCAAATATGTCTCACCCGCTCTCTTCCGTCCTTCACTCGCCCCAAATTCTGACACATCCTCTCACCCTCCCCCTAAATTCGGACATGTAGTGATCACCGCCGACAGTTACTGGAGTTGAAGAAGCAGCTTACGGAAAGTGATGCATAAGTACAAGGTCGGAAATTTTACTAAAATTTGGACTTCGATTATCTGTCCTTATTTCTAATGTGTACCTATATCCAACGATATTTTAGAGAAAAGGCTCATGGCCCTGCTTTTTAGCAAACATAGATATATCCAACGATATGCCCCTGGCACGCTTGCTAAGCTGCTGTACACAAACCTTGATGAAGTATGAACATCTTGTGATGTGTCCCAAGTCTGAATGAGAATTAGGGCTTGTTTAGTTTGCAAAAAGTTTTTGCAAAAACATCAAATCAAGTTTTTTGACATTCATTTGAAGTATTAAACGTACTTTAGTTACAAAACAAATTTCAGATTTCGCCTGAAAACCGCGAGACGAATCATTAGTATACGTTAGTTACTTAGCACTTATGACTAATCACGTTCTAATTAAGTTTGAAAGATTTGTCTTACGATTTCCCGCATAACCGTGTAATTAGTTTTAATGTCCATGTATATTTCATGCTTCATTTAGATGTGCAAAGATTCGATGTGATATTTTTACAAAAAGTTTTTTTTAACTAAACTGGGCCTCGGACCGATGGGTTGCCTGGCATGGTCGCATCGAACGGAAGAAAATTGTATCCCTTCTAGAATATAAAAGGATAAAAAATTAAAGAATATATTTATAAACGAAAAATGATTTATGAACAAGATTTTTATATATGTATTTTTAGCTATCTAAATGCCAAGGATAAAAAATAAAATCTAGTGAAAAAAACTTTAAAAACCAAATTCGAATTTAAAGTTAAAAGATTAAATTTTGGCTTATATAAGCATAGGTGAAGAAGACGATGGTGAATGGTTTTTATGTTGTTTAGGTTACGTTAATAAGACATGAAAATATCTTCTTTTAGTAGGTGCGATGATTAATTTTTAAATTTTAAATAGATTAGATTTCTTTTTAAATATAAAATTATTGGAACGATCAAAACAACTGGAATCGTTATAGAAATGTTACACTGAGATAGAAAAATGAAATTCTAAAAACGCTCAAGTTTTGGAACATAGAAAGAGTACTCCAGTTGGTGTCAGAGTATGACTCAACCTCTTGATGATTAATTATATAAATCGTGTTGCAAAGAGTTTCCATCTATCCAGGAGTACATGATTAGCCGCATCGCATGCACGTACTCCAGCGAGCTCATGACCTAAGCATGCGGACGGCATTGACCGCATGAAGAAGAAAGCAGCGGCGGCGGCGGCAGTCGACGGCGCATTCCACGGCATGACAGACAAGGAGCTCGTCAACTGGTGAGAGAACTTCTTGGACCACAATATCGTGGCGACGGGAGATATTTTCTGCCGCTCGCTCTTGCGGGACGCCGCGGCGGATTACAAGCAGGCGGCGGCGCGGCGAGCCGCCGCCGAATGGGCGGAGGAGGATGAGGAGGGCGAAGATGGAGGGCATACGCCGGGGCCGTCCCTTTTCGAGCCGTCTTCCATGCCCTGGGCCCGGGAAGCCTCGCCGCCGCCGGAGCCCATGGTGGTGCTGTGCCTGCGCGCGCCGCCGTCGCCGCCAAAACACCTGCCTTTAAAGAGGCGGAAGAAGGGGGCGCTCTTGCGGGACGCTAGAGCGGCCGAGTACAAGCAGAAGCAGGACGCGGCCCGCCGCGCCGCCGCCACCGTCGTGGAGGACGACGGCGCCCATTCCAAGCCGTCTCCCCCGCCCCGGGAGGCCACGCCGCCGTCGGAGCCCACGCACAATGCTCCCGCCGCGGTGCGGTGCCTGCCCGCGCGCCACCTCCCCCGCGTCGCCGCCGCCGGGGAGGACGACGACGGCCACGACCAAGATCAAGGCCACCCGCCGCACAAGGGGTCCTTGGAGCCGTCTTCGTCCACGCCCCGGGAAGCCGCGCCGCCGCCGGCTGCGGAACCCACGCCCAATGCTCCAATGGTGGTGCTGTGCCTGCCCGCGGCGGCGGCGGCTGCAGGAGGCCCGAAATTGGCGGCGCCAACGGCGGCCATTAGCGTTCCGCAATGCAAGAAGAAGGCTCCCGTGGCGCCGCCGGTTCAGCCTGGGCTGCAGATGCCTGGCGCCGCATCTCGCCGGCGTCTTGCATCCGATCGTGTTCGATAGCACGCAAGGACAACGGCAACAATAGTTTTTGTTTTTCTTTTACTGTGTTTTTCTTATAAGATAAGAAGAGTATATATGTGGCAAATGTGCTTTTTTACAATCTCTTTTACCAAGTATTAATTGAAGACATAATTTACGGATTGGGATCTCTATGCAGTCGACTTTCCTCTTTCCTCTGTAACCACCACTGACATGTGAGCCCGGAAGATGTTTGGCCCACACATCAACAACGATGTTCTCTGCAGTCGACTGCAGAGGATCCGGTTCCGTAATATACATACTCTGTGTTTAGTTAAATCACCCTCAACAAATGAGGGCAAGAATCTATCTCCGACTCATATCTCTCATATCATTAGATTCTAATCACGTATATACCATATACATTGATCTGCAAATGAAAAATATATATACAAGATAGTGCCAGAAAGTCTTACGATGGATTCTTGTATTCAGTATACGAAAACATGTACCCCAGTTTGCTAAGATTATGAGAAAGGACAGGAATTGCATGAAGAATAACTGATGAAATGTAAATAAAGAACTGGTAGCACAAAGCATTTTGCCAAGAATACAACTACCAGCATGTAATTAAACTCATCTTATTTATGCACAGCGATGGCAATCTCTTGGTCACAGAGCATATGTGATCCGCAATCAAAACGAGAGCCATGAACGACACAGCAACAGAAGGGGATCCACCTTCCACGCACACAAATCGGCCACCAAGAAAGCTCGCTGCTACTTTGAGTCTTCAACCAACATGATCAATTCGATTGGCATCTGTCACAAGGCGCACACGAAGTCCCCGCTGTTCTCGATGTCGATGTCGTCGATATCGTCGATGTCGTCGAGATCCATGCTTCCCAGGCAGCCGAGCTGGCCAGCGCCGGCGAGCTTCATGGCGTCGCCCGGTTTCCGGGCCTCCTGGATGATCGCCATGACCTCCTCCAGGCTCTGCGACGGCGTGTTCATGTCTGCCAGCTGCATGCTCCTCTGGTACTCGTCAGTCATCTCGATGGGCAGGTTCTTGAGGAACCATGGGTGGTTCTTGATCTCTGGAATGGTTATCCTCTGTACAAGACGAAGTATGAATGTGTGGATGTAATGTCAGAAAGCCTGAGATGAAGATTTGTCACTAAGCTACAAGGTGAATTATGTGATGACAAGAATCACCTGCTCAGGATTTCCAACGAAAATCCGGGACAGGAGATGCCTGCACTCCGCTGAGACTCGAACATAGTCTGGAATTGAATACTGTACACTGAGTATCCGCTGAAAAAGATGTTAATGAGATCAGACTGAGTAGGATGAGTCAGAAATATATCAAAAGGCACAGTTAACAGGAGAATGGGCTATCTAGTATGTCTGCATTTACTCACAGTGATCGTCTTGCGAAAGTTCTTGGGGTCATCAGGATCCTCAAAAGGATATGCACCGACAAGCATCACATACAGTGTTACACCGCAAGACCAAACATCAGCAACCTAAGAATGCGCGTAATTGTGTTTTAATAGTTCAGTCGTGGAAATTGAGAGTTTTCTCAGATTGAGTTGTTTTATATGGTACTAAGACATTATGTAGTACTGGTACCTCCAAAATTGATAATTTTGGTACCTCTCATTTCCAAGGATCATAAAGAAACTCATTCAAATCATGCAGTAACAAAACAAAATTACCTTCCCATCATACTCTTTTCTAGAGAGGACCTCTGGAGCAATGTAAGCTGGCGTGCCAACAGTTGATTTCGGTTGAGAGTGCAGAACAGAAGACTGGAAACGAACAAAAGAAAGGTTCAAAGTGGGTTGGGTACTAATTTTAGGTGATAAAAAATGTGATCTGAGGATGTTATCTGAACCAATAATACCTTGGAGTAACCAAAATCACAAATCTTAAGCCGAGGCGCGACACTCCCATCCAAGAGAGTATTTTCAAGTTTCAAATCTCTATGGCATACTTGCTGCAGGAAGAAAAGACAAGGAATCATGTGAGCAATGACCTACATGCGAGCTGATATATTCAAGTCAAGTAGTCATGGTGTACCATAGAATGACAATAGCTCACTCCAGAAATCAGTTGTTGGAAGAAGAACCTTGCCTATTGAGGACAATGAATAAATTGTCAATATAATGGCCTACATAAGAGAGTCCCAAAGATTACGGCGAATATTCTCTACCTCATCCTCACTGAATCTTCCCGCGTTGCAAATTCTTTCAAATAGCTCACCACCAGAAGCATATTCCATAACTATTGCCAAATGTGTGGGAGTTAGCACAACCTGAAAACTAAGGACTACTTTAATTTTTCAATCTGGATACAATGCATGTTCGAATGTTAAACATTGACAGACAGTCAAATACAGGTGGTTAACCATAAATGCAAATAAAGAGTTATGTAAACTGTTAGCAACATTCACAAGGATAGCTTTATTCTAAAAGCACTGCTTGACAAATGTTGGAAGAAAAATGCCAAAAATAACCTAAAATAGCTAATAAGCTACAATTCCTCTGCAGCACACTCCTAATGTCCTACATTTGGAGTAGGAGTCACTAGCATATAGGTCTAAGAGTAGGTTAGGCCCACATGTTAGCCAATAGTACCGCAGAGGATCCCGTTCCACCTAGCCTTGATAACAGCTGTAGATACAGGAAAAAGGTAGCAACAGAAAACAGACCTTGGGCAACCTTAATAAAAATCAACCTCCCTTTATTAACACAGAACACAGACAGTACGAAGACAGAGTTAACCTGACAAACATGACTCAACAATTAAATGCCAGATGCCAGTAAAGTTAGTCCCCAGGAAATAGTGTATAACAGTTTGTAAACAACTTGGTTTTTTAATGGCTCCTAAATGACTACTGTTTTTATTTGTGCACACTGTATAAACATGCTCATTTTCCCCGCTCAAAACGAATCTGTGCAATTAGCCTGCTAGTCTACCCGTAGAAAAATATACTACCAAGGTCCATGCAAACATGCACATTAAAGTGAGCAGCGTATTTGAAGTTAAAGAGAACTCAAAATTGAAAAAGAGCATAACAGGGTTACAAGGGTGAAAACAGTGAGATTCAACGGATAGAAGTCACCATCAAAAGAGTCCTTCTAAATGATGCAACTAAGGACTTGTTTAGTTCCCAAATTTTTTTTCCAAAAACATCCCATCGAATTTTTGGACACCTAAATAAAGCATTAAACATATATGAACTAAAAAACTAATTGACAGTTATGGAAGAAATCTTGAGACGAATCTTTTGAGCCTAATTAGCCCATGATTAGCCATAAGTGCTACAGTAACCAACATGTGCTAATGACGGATTAATTAGGCTCAAAAGATTCGTCTCGCGGTTTCTAGGCTAGCTGTGAAATTCGTTTTTTCATTCGTGTCCGAAAACCCCTTCCGACATTCGATCAAACATTTGACGTGACACTTCTCCTAAAAATTTTCTTAATCTAAACAACACCTAAACTTTCACGTTACTATATTCCATTTGTCCTCCTATAAACATAGAGGCGTGGCGGAATATAGATAGCTATCACTTTCTATCTGTAAAAGACTTTCCCGAAAAGAGCAGAAACAAGCATAACACTCAATTCAACTAGAGATTATATTACAAATAGTACTTTCCTAGAGGCCCAAGAGATTACCTCCTTGAATCGGATTATATTTGGATGCTTCAGTGATCGGTGATTCATAATCTCCCTTTGAACATGCTCATCAATCTACGTAACAATAACTAGATCAGGTGTTAACTAACTAACCAAAGAAACTCAAGGTTTGACACAAAAGGCACTTGGAGAACCGTATTTTTTTGGATTTGATACATAAAGATTACTATTACAAACAGAAGCAGCTTGAACAAAATTACAGAACCAAAATACAATGAGAAGATAATCAGCCCGAGATAAATGGAAAGCAACTATTAAACGAGGAAGAGGAAAAGGTAAAGGACAGCAAAGCAAAAGTAACAGTAGAGGTATTAATGAACTAATAAAGGACGAGTGACGTGTATACACAGCTACTGAAAACGCTGGAAACATCCAACAAATCCGAAGTGAACTAACAAATGTTTGTTGGATGTTTCTAGCGTTTTAACGGCTGCAGATTTGAGTATACAAGGCAGCAAGCTAAAAGGGGATTAAAAAAATAATGAAGTCGATGGAAATTTGCGGCATGGTAATGCTAATAGCCAATGCTTCGCGCAATAACTAATTCACTCATTGTAGAATAGTTCGGTTCTGCTAGCTTGTTTGAAGCAAATATCACTGATAAGAGTTCGTCACGTGTATAAGAGCCAGGGACCATATATATAGTCAAAGCGATTGACCAGTCAATTGGGTCGCAAACTTTCTACCTAACAAAGCTACCCCGGCATTTTGGGATATATTTTATCCCTTTACGAGACGCAATTACAAAACTAAGGGCCCTTTTAATCACAGAAATAAAAAAACAGAAGAATAGAAAAAATACAGGACTCTGACAGAAACATATACGTAAAACAGAGAATTGCAAAATACAGTAAAAATATAGAAATGACCGTTTGATTGTACCATATGAAAAACATAGGAATTTGAGGGTGTCTTAGAGTCATGAGAAGAAAAAAACATACCTCATGTTTATTTTCCTCTAAAATGTCTATAGGATTGCCTAATCCATAGAAATTTTAAAGAAAATGGTAGGATGTAATGCTTTGTTTCAAAGGCTCTCATAGGAATTTTTTTTCATAAGATTAAAATCCTCTAAACTTTCTATGTTTTTTCTATGAATCAAAGGGGCCTAAAAAGATTAAATGCACGGGCTTCGAACCAATGAACTGCACTAAAAGATGAAGCACAAATGCAATATCGTACAAAACTAGAGCTAAAAATCCTTCTCTTCTTTGGTGGAAAAGAAAACTCATGCGGAAGCAGGGTGCGAAAACCACAGCGCGCTCCAATGGCAAGAACCATTTCGAGTGTTGCACTAGGAATTATAGGAGTAAGATTAGCGCCGAACAGATTACAGATCGCCGCAAAGCATACTAAAAAAAGAAAAAGGAGAGAGAGAGAGAGAGAGATGAAATCGTTGGCCGGGAGCTGAGGTGAGGCCCCCATGACCATGAGCTTTGATTAGTTTACTACCTTGAGGCCCCTCTCGATGAACTTGACGGCGAAGAGCTCCTTGGTGGCGACGTCCCGGACCAGCTTGGCCACCCCGAAGTTCCCGGAGCCGATGTCCCTGATCACCTCGTACCGCTCCATCCCTCCCCCGCCGCCGCCGCCGCTTCTTGGCCGCTCGCGTCGCACGCAGCCAGCGCCCTCGATCGCCCGCCGGGATGGATGGGGGTAAAACCAGAACCTCGAGGAGGAGGAGGTGGTGATCGGAGCGGAGCAGGGGATGGAGAGGGTGAGGTTGAGGCGGGGGGGGGGGGGGGGGGGGGAGGGAGGGAAGGAGACGTCTCGTCCCGGGGACTGGGGTTGTAGGCGGCAGCCCCGACCATGTGTCGCCGTGGGTGCCGTTCGAGGGGTCGCCGTGTATAGTATATAAAAATTAGTCGTGGAAACGGGAGACGCGCCGCAACGGGAGAGGAGAGGAGAGGAGAGGAGAGGACGTCATCATCCGTACGTACCACCGCTGAAATTATACCCGTACCCTTGGAAATAGTATACCAGTAGCCGCTGACTATGGGAGGAGCGTAGGGTTGTGCAAACAGCGTAATTCTAAACTACAATTACTAATTACTAATTTATGAATATAAGTTTTATATAAATATTCTTACCTATCTGGAAAACCAGGCCGGAACATAAAGTGTTGTGAAACAAATCTAAAATCTACTTTAAATAATTCAAATTTTTGCTTACTAAGCAAACTGCTCGTGCATTGCAACGAGATTTTATTCAGAAGATAGCATTAACATCCTATTAATATTATTTTTTCACATATATCATCTTTACATTACTAAATATATTTGTTAATGATATGTCGGTTTTTATTAAGATCCACCATTATTTAAAATACATTTATGTTTGAACATATCTCTCTTTCATAAAAGTCAATAACATGTTTGAAAATATCATTAACATCTTATTAACATTATCTTTTAAATATATTATATTTAAATTATTAAATATATTTGTTATTGATATGTGGATTGACATATAATAACAAATATATTTAGTAATTTATTAATATCCACCATTATTTAAAAAACATTCATGTTTGAACATGTTTAGAGCTATCTCTTTCATAAAAGTCAATAGTATTTGTTTTATATTTTCTATATTCTTCCTATAGACTTATAGTTGAGTTACAGTACTATCTCTTAGTATTCTCAAAAGACTTTATTATTAACTACTCTTCTTTATCAAACAAAGACTACACTTTTGAGCAATTACATTTGGATTTGGTAAATAAAAGATAAGTATTGCAATTTAAAAAGGTGAGAGATAATGCATTGAGATTAGAAAAAAATGAAGTATATTTTACTCTTTATAACTTTATATAGTATATCAGAGACAGTGTACAGATAAATCTTTTTTTGGGATGGTGAGAGTACTTCACGAGTAAGATTACGAGCGTTGTTTCACTCATAAGATTACGAGTGAAACCATATATTAGTAATTGAAAAATATTTTTAGGTAAAACATTTGAATACGTATTGTGATAGTCCGAAGGGAAAATATTGTAAAAAAAGAAGCTAAGATTGAAAACATTAAAATAAGTTTCAAAAATAAGTTCTAAATTTTGAATTTTGACTTTTGCTTGTAAGTATTGCCATGAGGAGGCACGGTGTGAGGTAAGGACGATATAATTTCCAGGGGGGTAGATTAAAAGACAGTATGTATAGTAGCAAAAAACTTTGTTATATGTATTTTCAAAATTTTATAGTGCTAATAATGTGGTGATCAAAATTTAAACATGAATTGTTTTTTGTGATAATTATATTAAATATTTCATCATCATTTTATAAAATAACCGTGATACAGAGAGACATCAACGTAAAGTCAGGTGATGGTCGAATTAAACTCGGTAGGATTCAAATTTGAATTTAATAGGGAAAAATCATAATACCTTGATTACAACTATCTATTGATTGTGGTAATAAATATTTGCAAACATTTTTAAATTAAAAACGACATAAAAATAATTAAAGTATATCTTCAAATGAATGTTTATTGTTTACCTTAGCCTACTCCTTCGGCTGTACTCTCTCCATCTCATAATATAAGTCGTAACTATCACTAACATAAAGATCAATAAAAAGTTATAATCATCATCTTGCTTAAATTACCTAGATGCATGTAATGTGGTTAGACGTTTATAAATCAAATTTAAAGAAAAAGATATGCGCTAGTTAATGCATGCTTGCATGTACGACTTATACCACGTGACAGAAAAAATAGTTATGTCTTATATTATAGGGCGTAAAAATATATAGTAAGACTTTCAATTCTGGTTCAAATGTATTTATTAATGTCTATGGTTTGTATAGATGATTATATGCATTAGTATTCATGTAAATGAACGTTTTAGTGTGGAAGAACAAATAGAGTATTTGTGATCTTCATCCAGCAATCACATTCGTGGAGGCTTCAAGCCTTCAACTAAGCAAGATTTTTCTTAATGATATGAAAGTTACGCGCAAACTATTCCACATGTACAAATTCACAACTACACATTCTAACTTCGCTCAAAGAGACGAAGGGTTAGCTGTAAGCCGATAATTATCTGACATCACTAAAACCTTATTATAAACATATCAATTTGTGTATAATGGATTCTAGCGGATCCCCTGGAGCACGATCTTTAAGACTTTAAGCTAAATAAAGCTCACCCAAATTGGTGCTTAGAAAATTATATATCCATTGGACGAGATGATGACACATCTCGAGATCTTGGAATCGCAGAAGAAAAATAAAAGATAATAACTGTATGCCATCACTCCAGACCATGAGAAGCAAAAGAGGACTTTCTGTATTTGATTTTTAAAAGAAGAATGTCGATCTCTTGCATGTGGGAAGAAAAAAGAGGCCTTCCTTCGATTAGTAAAACCTGACCAAATACGAATATAAAATTCGATGCTTACTTTTACAATGCGTATATGTTTCAGATTTCTTTTATATCCTCTAAAAAAGATTTCTAGAGTACTCTATGGTTTTACAGTTTAGTACTCAACTTTTTTAATATTAAAAACTAGTTAAATATATTGATATCTACGTGTAAATTCAAATTAAAGTGATCATTTCATATTAAAAAAATTTGATAATATAAAAAACCTGTAGCAAAGCATGAGTATTTAACTAGTTTCAGATCTCGATAAGCCATGAAGGAGAACCGACACGATGGATGGCTCGACACCTCGTATCTGAGGGCCAAGAGGATCAAGAAAAATCAGCGGTGCAAGTAAGCCCGCGTTGTTTTGGTCGAGATTAATTTTTTCCGCATGAACGTTTTTAACGGCTAGACACTATATTGTTTCAAAAATATTTATATAAGAGTTCATCTTCTCACTTTTTAGAGTTAAATAGCTATGAAAAAAGATAATATTTTATTTTTTTCCAACTAAAAGAACACAGCTAGGATATCACATTGGTCAAGTTATATTAAGATAGTGAGATAGTATACATTAATTCTTCTCATAAATTATAAATTATTAAATGTCAACTTGTCTAGGATGGTCAGTAGTAAACCAGCGAGGCTACGTACTATTAGGCCCATTTAGTTCCCGAAATAAAAACTTTTGAGTGTCATATCGGATGTTTAACTGGATGTTAGAAGTTTTCGGATACGAATGAATAAATAAATTTCATAGCTTGCCTAGAAACCGCGAGACGGATATTTTGAGCCTAATTAATTCGTCATTAGCATATGTGGGTCACTGTAGCACTTATGACTAATCATAGAATAATTAGGCTCAAAAGATTAGTCTCGCAATTTCTCCCCTAATTGTACAATTAGTTTTTTGTTTTATTTATATTTAATGCTCTATTTAGGGGGGTGTTGTTGATGCTGAAAATAACAATCAACGGTCACACACGTAGGCCTATGAGTCAATCTTAGACAGCTCCAGTGCAGGACCTAAATCTTAGGATGCGCGGGCGTGCCAGTCAGTTTGATCCTGCAACTGAGAAGATAAACAGTAAAACAAGCCGATCGGCTATCGAGCCGATAGGTAACTAATAATCCAGCCGATCAGTTGTTGACGTTGTAATGGTTAGCCGATAGAATAAATGATCGGTTGTAAAAAGCTTGGATCGGCTAGAAACTTGATATAAGTATAATTGAATTAAATATTAGACCAACGTAATCCGCCAAGTTACTTATTAATCTTAGTCAATCGGACAAGCCCCTATAACCAGATCGAACCAGACGTACAGAATTGGACTTAACCAAGACAGTATGTAGTCGAGCACGATATAATTATAGAAAACATGAAGATTGATAAGGCTAATAAATAAACCGACGAGTTATTTGGAATAGACAATAAATCATATGTTACGATCGGCTAAAACCTATTTGTATGTAATTCTCATAAACCGATGCAACATAAATAACTGTCGATCTAACTAAATCAAGACGATTGGTATAGAAATAGTGCAATAAAGTAATCGGCTACTCTATTGATGTAAATATGATGAGCATGTAGATCGGCAAAAATCATCGGCTGGAGACGACGGACAAACAACTAAGATCTTTAAAATACGTAGCATAGATTGTTAAGAATAATCATAGAAGATCGGACCCAACCGAGACAGTTCAAGATTAAACCTAGCAATGTCAAGATAGATACTAAACAGATCTAGATTGCTATCAAGCCAATGAGCCGATGACTGGTAACTTATCGGCTGGTACTCCGATAAAACAATGAACAAAATACATCGATCTGATATAAACCATCTGACAAATGCAATCTACTAGATCGGACCGAACCGAGACAGTACTAGATTGGATATGGCAAAACGTCGAATATCAAACCAACATAGATCGCCCAAAGTGGTCGACCAGATCACCTCAAAACACGAAAGTGCTCTAAGATTAAACTGATACGATAACTAGCAATCACACAACTAGATTAGAAGATCAGATCGAACCGAGACAGTTCTAATCTAGCCGATGCGATTACCGTGGCTCGGCGGAACAATCGACTTACCCCTCCGCTAGAGATCGAAGCGATGCAGCCCCGCGTCAGGTGCCAAGTTCCGCCGAAGGAAACCTCGGAAGAGGATGGCGATGCGCCGAAAGAAGTTGATCTAATTGATATAGATGATTTACAATGAGCCGGGCATACATATTTATAACCCCGGGTGGATGCTAATCCGTGTCGGACTCGACTCCTAATAGATAAAAAGAAATAACAAATTCTATCTCTAACACGACACAGTTTCTAATAGATAAAAGAAAACAAACAAGTCCCGATCGGACTCTAATCTCTTAGAGATAAAATCCTAACTAACTGTAACAACTAGATAAAATTACGCCGCCAACCTTGTTGAATTCGAACTCGTCCGGATAAAATTTCTATCGGCGATTCCATCTTTGCTTATCCGAATCCAATACGGAAATTTACCAAATTTTAGTGTTAACAGGTGTTTAGATGAGGCTAAATTTTTTTAGCCCATGTCACATCGGATGTTTAGACACTTATTATAAATATTAAAACATAGACTAATTATAAAACTAATTACAGAAATGAGAGGTAATTCGCGTGACAAATTTTTTAAGCCTAATTAATCCATAATTAGCAATTGTTTACTGTAGCATCACATAGGTTAATCATGGATTAATTAGGCTCAATAGATTCGTCTTGCGAATTAGTCCAAGATTATGGATGAGTTTTATTAATAGCTACGTTTAATATTTATAACAAGTGTCAAACATCTGATGTGACATAGGGCTAAAGAAGTTTTAGCTCTTTCCAAACACCACATGAGGTGTCTAAAGATTCGATATGATGTTTTTGTGAAAAAAAATGTGGGAACTAAATGTGCCCTTACTCTCCTGTCATGCTAACTAAAGAGATATTTCACGGTCACACATACAGCACATGTCCAATGTCAACTTCCTCACTGGTACATTGGAAGGAAAAAAATGAGACCGTGTACAGTACTTGCACTCTCGTTATGTTTATTTTTATATGCTAAAATTTAAATTTTAGTATTAAATTTACAGTTGATTGTATGGTTATTTATTCTAGTTTATCTTTTAATATTTGTTTTTATATATGAACACTTATATAAAAGTATAACTCATAAATTATTTTTTATAAATGTAGCGTTTGCCATTTTATAAAAAAGATGAATAATCATCCCCTTGCTCATCCAAAACCAAAAATAAAGAAGAAATGAACTACAGCCACGACTGCTGACTGCCCTGCATGCGCAGCATGTGCGTCAATTGTTGCTTGCCATCGGCGTTTCTGCGTGTTCTTTTTGAGATACAGGAGTGAAAATGACAAAAAAAAAACGGATTGATATGATGTATAGCTTGGTTGATTAGAAAGTAATCGTAAAATATAAAACATAATTACATTCTACAAGCTTCATTTTATATTGTAAGACTTTCTATCTTTATCTAAATTTATCAATGGATGAATATAATTTTTATATATATCTAGATTTATTAGCATCTATATGAATCTAGACAAGAGTAGAAGTCTTGCATTACGAAACAGAGAGAGTACATAACTAAAACATAAAAAGTTAGAAACTCGTTTGCACTTTTACTGAACTGTGTTCCACCAACCGTGAATTTTCGTAGCGGTTTCACCTCGTGTAGCATGGTTGGTTTTTTGTGTGACAAAACTCAATTGAGAACCATGCAAAAATTTAGACTGCCGCATAAAACTTAATAGAATCCGATTAAAATTTTAAATGGCTTTCAAGAATTCAAAATTCAAAACAGTAAAATTTCCATCTTGTTTTTTGCTTTTTCTTTTTGCCGACATGCACCGCATATGCCGACATGCGCAGGCAAAAAAATTGTTATTGCCGTTCGCCGCCGTACGTGCGCGTCGTCTGCCATCGATACCGGAAAATCGCTGCACGCCGCTCCGATCCTTAGAGTATGTACAGTAAGCTATAAACCAACTATAAAAGAGAGAAGAGAGGTAGGCTGCTAATTTATAGTCAGTTGCACAAGAACTCTAAAACAAGATGTGTGTATGACATGTAGGACCATGTATTAATGTTTTGTAGATAACTATTATATGAATTAACTATTAAATTAGCTATAGATGAATTAGAGTTAGTAGCGCAGCGTGTCGGGAGTGCGGCCGTGCAGGTGTGGGTGCGTGGTGCGTGTTCGTTATAGTGTATGGGTCTGATTTGGAATTAACGTGCACGCGATATGCTGGAGCCGATAGAGGATTCGAGGGCGTGTTTTGCACCGTCCTGCCTCCAGCTCCCATCTCTTTTACAGTATAGTCAACTACTAGCTTTAAATTATCTATAGTTAATTTAATAGATAATTTATATAATAGCTACCTAAAAACATATAATACAACAACATTAATATTTGATCTCACCGGTCATTTATACATTGTCTCTTGGAGTTCGTGTTGCAACTGGCTATAAGAGCAGGTACAATATCAGACTATAAGCCAACTATAATATATTTTAAGAAGATAAGAGAGGAGAGCGAAGAGCAGTGAGCTACAAATTTGTAGCCAGCTGCAGCACGAACTTAAAGACAAAGTGTGTGTATGATATGTGAGACATGGTAGTATATGTTTTGTAGGTAACTATTATATGAATTGACTATTAGATTAACTATATATAAATTAGAGCTAGTAGTTGACTATACTATTGAACTTGCTCTAAGGCCCTATTTAGAGTTTTGCCATTTTGAAGCACTTTTTGCAAAATGGATTTAAACACTAGGGTAGAAAAATGATAACTTTGTATTTGACATTTGGCAGTCTGGACTAGCAAATTTTTCCCAAAAGTGCATAGGGACGCGGACCACCGCTCACGGACGCGCAACTTTTAAAAAAAATGACAACTTTTGCATGCTCTAAACACCATCTTGCAAAATGCAGTACCAAAACTTTTGTCATTTGCTATTCCAAATGCCTCTAAATAGGGACTAAATCTATAGCTTATTTCTCTTTTCTTTTCTCTCTTATCTTCTTAAAATAAAACATGTTTATATAGCTAAGTGGCTTATAGTCTGATATTGTACACGCTCTAAGCGGTTTAAACTCGGTTTAACCACCCACACGGCGACGCGTGCTGTCACGGAGAGAGCACTTTCGCCATTTCGGCCCAACAGCAGAGGCTGTCATTTGGGCCCGGATATAATTTTGGGCCCATTTTCTCTCTCGGCCCGGCCTACCAACCGGCCCGCCCACCACCCACCTACTCTCTCCTCTTCTTTATCGCCTCGCTGCTCCTGCGTCGTCTCGTCCCCCCTCCCACTCCCCCGCAGCCGCCACTTCTAGAAGCTTCCACGCTACTGCCGCCGCTGCGCCCGCGCCCATGGCCGCCGAACCCAAGGCACCGTCCCTCGCCGAGGTAAGCGGAATTCCCCCCTGCCTGCCACCCCCTTGCGATCGCGACGTGCTTTCCTTTTTGATTTTTTTTTTTGTTTTCACGTTTGGTGATTCGGTAGATCTAAGCACGCGTTTAGCGTCTCCCAGATCTGCGCATGCCTCCGTCTCCTCTCGTGAGATGATGATAGCTTGGTCGGTAGGCTGGCCCTGAGGTAGTAGGAGGGTTTCTGGATGGCTCAACCTCCTGGTTTGGAATTTCGGGTTGGGGCCGGCCCTGCACCTGATTGTAATATACTCGTTGCGTGGTGGTGATGAGGTTCGAAATTTTCATCCGCGGTTTGGGTAACCTTTGTTGGTTCATGGAGGTTTGGGTAATGTGGTAGATTTCAGGATGAAAACCTGAAATGTGATGGGATTAGAAGGATTTGTTGTCGTAGAGAAGTGGTGGTTCGTGTTGTTTATTATTCTAGAAGAGTAAGGAATTTTGCAAGATTGTGTGATAGGATTTCTGCAATAGCTGAACAGTATACTCTCCCTGTTTCTAAATATTTGATACTATTGACTGCGGCACTACGCTGTCACAATATTATCAACTATCTTTTATCAATAGTTTTTTGAATGATCAAATAAATATAATGTTATTTAAACACATAGAAATGCAAGCCATATTACTTTCACTTAATATAACTGAACAATATACAAGTGATCAGTATTCAGAGTTTGAATAGCTGCAGTCAATGGTGTCAAGTATTTAGAAATGGAGGGAGTAGAAACTTTTCAAGAGATTAGATATTGTAGCTGAGGTTTTGTAGGTATTCAGGGCCAAATATGTCTCGTTGTATCATGTATGGCTAGGATTCTGCCACATGGAAAGCGACTATTGGTCTAATCTATAAAAATAAGACCAACACGGGATATTTTCTGTGTGGTAAGAACCTAGTCTTACATAAAAATCTTTAAATATGCAGTAGCTTATTAGAAAGCATCTATTTTCTAGAATAGATTCCGACTTCTTACCGAGAGTTATCAGTTATGTACCATAATTAAATTCTGAATAATTTCAACATGTTTCAAAAAACATGATTTAATGCTTCTCAACATATCTGTTATGTTACGGTCTATGGAGCTTGATTTCTCGTGCTGTTCTTCTAGTTTAAACTGCAATGAAGGATAAAAGTCTGTATGTTGCATTAAAAAAAAACCTATTCGCTTAGGAAAAGAGGACATTATTGTATGTTTCAACAAATTTTGGGTCAGTGGTTTTCTGGACCTGTTAAGAATGATTGGGAATATCACATATGTGAAGTATGGTTAGGTGTTCACACAGTTCCATTTTATAAAATAGTGCATGGTAGTGGTTACTAACATTTTAGAACAGTTAGGTGTTTAGCACATGTCCATCTTTTGAGATAGGATTTAATTCAAGTTAATAAGGTTTTCAAAATAAGAAAAAACTCCCAATAGCCATGCCTGCATATTTTTTCTTGAATAGAAGTATATGTGCCTTTTGTGTTCAGATGAGGTGATCACATTTCCATTTCATTATTTGATTAATATGTAATATATTGGTCCTTATGCTATTGATCTTTGGCAATCTAGAATTTTTTGAACTCAACTTTTATTTGCAGGAATATTCACTTCCACCACAGGAAGCCCCAGTTGAAAAGGCAGTCGAGGATAAGCCCCAGGAGGCTGAAAGTATTCCTGTAACGAATGATGAAACCCCTCAACCTGATGAGACTGAAACAGCTGTGGAAGTGAACTCTGAAACTTCGGAGGCTGCTGACAAGTCAGAAGCAGAAGAAACCAACCCTGCAGCAGAGGAAACAACGGAAACTGCTGAGGAAGAGACTGAGGAGAAACCAGAGATTAAGGTCTCCAACTTTTTTTTAAAAAAAGTTTGAATGTTAGTTATAACAAATTAATGATTAGTACTAAGCATGTTTTAATGTACAGATTGAAACAGCTCCAGCAGATTTCCGTTTCCCGACAACAAATCAAACAAGGCACTGTTTCACACGCTATGTTGAGTATCACAGGTATGGCTATACTTTGACGAGAATTGAGTTCATTTATTGGTTTACTGTTTTGAAGAAAAGCCATTGGTTTAATTGTGTTGGTTATCATTAATTCTGTTTGTCTTCTCAGGTGCGTAGCTGCGAAAGGGGAGGATGCTCCTGAATGTGATAAATTTGCAAAATACTATCGATCTCTTTGCCCAGGTGAATGGGTATGTATTTCCATCTTTTAGCTCATCTTTTTTTAACGTTACTTTCAGCACTTTAATCTCTTCTTTCTTCCTTCTGTTCTGGTAAGTTAAATAGGTATTCATGTGATGTGTGTAGCTTCTGTAATATTCATTACGTTTTTTGTGTCCAATTTAGTATCATCGTAACAGTGTTGAGAGATACTGTTGCCTTAGCTACATTAAATTTTTTAGTTGGTGAATTTGTTGATTGGTTTCACACCAATCCCCTCTTATTTCTTTTTTAAAAAAAACAATGGCAATATGTGTCGGCCCTTGATCACTCCATGGGTCTGTGATATCCCATCTGGCCAACTTTTTTATAAAAAATGTCAAAAAATCTATATTATATGGTCCGTGAAAGAAAAGGCAATTTCTGAATTCCCATCACAATGCATGTTCATGATCACTGCTAGTTTTTAAAATGGTTATTTAGATATATATGACCCTGCTTGAATAACCATTTTTAAAGATTATGAAAAATTTGTGGTGGCCAAGTTAACCTGGTTCTGTAGTGGTTTAGCTATCAACCCACAATTTATTAAGGACCAATGGCAATGAAGTTTGGTCACCTCATAATAGTTGCGTTAATTGGTTATTTGGATATGTTGATTATCTCCTGATATATGTTATGGCTAACCTGTGGCTGTGGATGTGATGATCAATTTGGCCATACACACCATAGCGAATGCCAATGGCCAATTCAGATTTTACGCGCCAACCTCTGGCAAATTTCAAACACAATTTGGTGACTCAGTACTTTTATATCAAGAAAGATATCAGCTACACTTTGTTGCTTCTGATAATTTAGATGGTGACATATTTCTCAGTGTTCTATGTCAGCCTTCTTCCCAGCGATTGCTTTTACTGTCTTATGTGGGGGCACAACTACATTTATGTGTCAATAACCTATATAGATGTATGATTTATTCTGCATGAATACTATTGTTTGCACAAGTCGTTCTGTGCATGGGTTTAAAATAGAAGCAAATCGATGCAGCTCTTTAACTTGAACACATGCAACCATAATTGGATCCATAGTTACTTTGCTGACATCGTTTAATCAGACCATAGCACTACCACTAATAACTTTGAGGTCCTGATTGTGTTTGCACAACTATTTAATCCTATCCACCTTGACACCATTATTGTTTTTGGTTTGCAGGTTGAGCGTTGGAACGAGCAACGGGAAAACGGCACCTTCCCTGGACCTCTGTAAGCATGTGCAAAGGGGAGAAGCTACGTTGTTGTCCAAGCTCTCTTCGTTGGTAACAGGCGACATGTTATCAGAATCGAAGGGATCACCCTGTTTTTTTGGAGAGATTTAAAAATAAGAGATTTCCTTTTTGATGTGAAGCATATTATCTTCTGACTCCACCTAAACGATCATCCCCAGCATTGCTGAGGAACTCACATCACAACTATAATCTTGACATGACTGTTTTGTCAGGAGAATGTGGTTGCTCGCTTGGGAAAATGTGTTGACATAAATCTCAAGTTCAAACCGTTTCTCATCTTTGCTACTTCTATAATGCAGTACGTTCATGTCACATGACCACGTTGGTAAGCTGTGTGTCAAGGTAGTAATGTTCCTTCGTCCCAAAATGTATGGTTTTGGCTAATTCGTCTCAAAATTTCCAACATCTCTTATATACTGGGCCGGAGGCGGTAGCATACATCTATTTATGTTGTCTACCGCTGCCCTCTGCATGAGGCAATTCAACCAAGTCACCAACTGTCAGCCTGGTTGTGCTCAATGCCATGGTGGTCCGTGTGGTGGAGTGGCGTACCAACCCAGTCACTCCCAGGCAGGTTTTGTCGGATCATGTTAAGTCTGGATATATTGGTATAGAGATTGCATTATTACTCTTTAATAGCAGAAGTTTGTGCAAATCCTGTGCTCCAAATAGACAAAAGGAAAATGTTTCAAACTAATGTTGAACTGAAGGTTAGGGCATAATCAACTCAAATCATTCTGTGTTTGGTATCAGGTGAGAATAATGATGAATAGATAGTGATCCAAACTCTCGGAAGGATTTTTTTTTTTTGAGAAGTGCTATGCGTACGTACGATTAACGGCCCGCGGGTATCCGCAAAACACGGTGACGGAAAAACTATCGGCGAACAACGGCAAACGCCGCTGTTATCGTAGACGTATCATACGAACGAATTCGTACGTACAACATGTTCCAATTTTTTTTATCCGTGATACTTTTTTTAAAGAAATCCTTACTAATAATACAACTTTTGCTTATGTTTATAAGCCAAAATTTAAATTTTCTAATCTTAAATTTGAAGGTGATTTTGATTTTGGAGTTTTCTTATTAAAATTTATTTGTCATCTTCTATTTAGATCAATAAAATACATATAAATAAATTTTTATTCATAAATTATTTTTTATTTATAAATGTTATGTTTGGTCTTTTAAAAGAGAAACAATTAGAGCATCTCCAACCGTCTCTCCAAATTACACTCTCCGAACAGCCATATAGTCAACTCTCCATCTGATTTGACCAATCAAACTAGATGTTTAGTTAACATACTCTCTATTAATCATCTCTAAAATAAAATTGCACCCACATGTCAGCCTCTCTCCTTTTCTCCCTCCCTCTCGTTCCCCTTCTTCCTTCTCTTTCTTTCTTTCTTTCCCCTTTCTTTCCTTCTAGCCTACGCATCTCGGGGAGGCAGCGGTGCGGATGGCCGCGGCCGCGGCTGCGGACAGCGCCGGGCATCGAGCCGTGCGGCAGTGGCCATGGCCGGGGATGGCGTGGGCGGCGGCGCGGCGCGGGGAGGAGCTGGAAAGGCGCAACACTACGTGTGGCGGCGGCGGTCGACGCGGACGGTGCCGGTAGCGCGGCGACGACGAGGGACGGTAGCCGCGGTAGAGGCGACGACCTCTTGCGGCGACTGCTTAGCGTCGTCCAGCCTGGAGACGTCGCTCCACCTCTTGGATCTCCTCGGCGCGGGCGAGGTAGTCGACGAGCTTGGCGGTGATGGCGTCACGCACCCTGTGGTTCTCGGCTTAGTAGTAGCAGTACGTGGGGCCCACTGTTTGGCAAGTCATGTGGGCTGGGCAAAGGCTGGCCAAATTTGGCGAGCGAGTGAGTGTGTTTGGCCAGCTGGATGGCCCTGGCTAATCTGTTGGAGCGCGTTTTTTACTTTTAAGTGGTTAAATTTTAGCTTAGAGAGGCTAATAGCTATCCTGTTGTAGATGCTGTTAGGCCATATACTACTGCTTTTTTAAAAATAGGTCAGGGTTTTCCTTACCATACGATAACGTGGTAACTGCGGCAAAAGTATGAAAGTGGGACAAATTCTATAAACAAAATTATATTATTTGCTAAGTTGAGTGTGGTTATGGTGTCATACATACCTAACTTGTGTGAACTTGTGCTAAGGGCTTGTTTAGTTTGCAAAAACTTTTGCAAAACCGTCACAACAAATCTTTGCACGCATATTTAAAGTATTAAACATAGTCTAATTATAAAAAAGATTTCTAAAGATTCAATATGATGTTTTTTAAAAAAGTTTTTACTAAATAGAGTAAAAACTGTGTAATTAGTTTTAATGTTTATGTATATTTAATCTTTCATTTAGATGTCTATTGATTTGATATGATGTTTTTTTTAAAAAAGTTTTTAGAACTAATCAAGTCCTAAAACATTTCTTTTTTACTGAATAGAGTAGGAGATCTTCCGCCAGCAACCCACCTCATGCGAACGGCACTGCAGCACATGCCGAAAAAAGAAGAGCCAGTCAGCCAGCATCATCGTGCCACGTGGATGGCCCCCACCAAATCCAACGGCCGAGAGAGAGCGACACCACAACAACCGACCTCTCCCACTCCCACGCTACACCGCACGGGTCGGCACACCGCAAGCGCAGCGCACAACCTGAACCGCACACACTCCCGTCACGCTGCTCTGACACGTGGGGACCTCCCCACGCCCGATCCGAGGGCGCGCCAGTTCGGGCCAACCAGAGCCCTGGGATCCACGCTGGCGATCCGCGGCGGGAACGACCCCGGCCACGGCCCACGGGCCCCACCCGCCTCCGCGGCCGTCCGATCGCGGCGGAGGAAACACACCCGCGGGCGATCCGAGCCGTCCGCGCAGCCGCGCGCGGGCGGATATACCAACCGGGGATTCCTCGCTATAAATAGGAGGCCGCCGCTTGGCTTGGCAATTTTTCTGCGGCTTCTTCCTCCTCGCGCGGGCGTCTACTCCCCCCACCCCCCAACCGCCGATTCGAAGCGTGCGACCGGAGAGGAGCGGCGCTTTGCGAGAGGAAGAAGAGAGAGGTAAGGTGAGTTCCCCTTCCTCTTCTCGTCCCCCGTGTCGCTGATTCGAGGGTATTGGGTACTACTGCTACTACGCTTGAGGCCGGCTACTACGCTTGAGGCCGGTTACTTTTCTGAACGTCTGATGTTCTAGGGCTGTGTGACCCCTCTAGTTTGGTGGTTAATAGCAGCGCCGATGGGATCTACTGGTGAATTTTAGGTGGTTTAGCTTATTTACCTGCAACGTTTAAAATCTAGGGTTTCCATTAATATAAGGGATATGCCCCCTAAACTTGCATTTAGGGTTTCCCTTTGGATTGTAGGGGAGTGGATTTATGTGTTTGTTGCGAATTATGATTGTTTGTTTAATTACGCGGGTGAATTTAGATGTTCCGGTTATTATTGCTGCTACTGCTGGCCTCTTTTCGACATGATATTAACTTGGCCTTAGCATAGTAGCAACATGGAATCCATGTGTAATGGTCGTTCAAATTAGAATTTGTTTTACTACCGCGACTTGTTGAATATGAACGTCATTGTTCATTGTTAACTTGGTATAATTAGTTTGCGCTTTCTATAGTTGAGTTATTCTTGTCCTACAGTTTTAATTAGCTTGTTATTAGATCTGTAACTGTAAGCTATTATCCCATAATTCTGTTTTGTGTTGGTTTACGGATGCCCATGAATTGAGATGACTGATACAATGCATTCTAGTGTGGTTTAACGGTACTCCTATGTTTATGCAATTCTAGTGTGACTGATACAATGCTGTATATTTTACTGTGTTGCAAAAGGACAGATTTATACTCCAGGTTTTTATCCTTAAGTAGAGTTGTTGCTTGAAAGTTGAAACATCCAATTTAAATTTGTTTGCAGAGATGGGATACTTTTCAGGTCAAGAACTATAAATTAAGTTCAAAAGAATGTTTTCAATGAAACTTGTAAAATTTTGGTACAGACATGTTGTTTAAGTGAGCTCTAGCATGGTGTATTTTCTGATTCTTTCCTTGTTTCTATAATGTTTTTACAAAAAGTGCTTGCTTCAACACTAGCATTTTTATTTGTCAAAAAAGCATTTTGATACATTTTTATCACAACATGTTTCTGTCCGTAATATGTTTCATTTTTACGACACAGATGGCCCGTACCAAGCAGACTGCTCGTAAATCCACAGGAGGAAAGGCACCCAGGAAGCAGCTTGCCACCAAGGTATAATTCTTTTCATACTGTGCCTTCTATTTAGTCAGCTATCCATTGATTTGCACTGATGATGAACTTACACCATATACACACAGGCTGCACGTAAGTCTGCTCCCACCACTGGAGGAGTTAAGAAGCCCCACCGTTACCGCCCTGGAACTGTTGCCCTCCGGTTAGCATCAAATCCCTGAGATGGTATTTCCTCTTGGTTTTTGACATGCTTTTGCTTATTCGTTTTGCTATAATTGTGCTTAAACAGTGAAATTCGCAAGTACCAGAAGAGCACTGAGCTTTTGATCAGGAAGCTGCCCTTCCAGAGGCTTGTTAGGGAAATCGCCCAGGACTTCAAGGTTGGAACCTCGAACTTTTCATGGCATAATTTGATTGCATGTGTGAAATTTGGATTGCTTGATGGCTGATCAATCGAAAACGACCTCGTTTTGCAGACTGATCTGCGTTTCCAGAGCCATGCAGTCCTTGCCCTCCAGGAAGCTGCGGAGGCATACCTTGTTGGTCTCTTCGAGGACACCAACCTGTGCGCCATTCACGCCAAGCGCGTGACCATCATGCCAAAGGACATTCAGCTGGCCAGGAGGATTCGCGGTGAGAGGGCTTAAATTCCCCTCGACGATTCCTTTGACAAACGAAGCATGTGTTCTAGTGTTAGTAGTCGTTTAATCTTTTGCTTATAAAGGACATTCCGAGTAGGGTGTGTTTTGTGGAACATAAGTTTCTCTCTCTTGTGCACTATATGATGGTGCTGTAATCTCTTATTGATGGATAAATACTTGATTATCGTCCGTGTGTCCCGTATTGTGCTAGCCTCTGATTCGTGTGCGTCACTCCAGGCTAGCAATGCTGCCTCTTTGGCCCTGTGCATGGCTAGATACTGCTACATTGTAATTTTCATCTGTCTTTAATCTGTTAATGTGATGTGTGTCATCGTTCGTGTATTTTTTAAACGTTTCGTCTTTTGCGTATCAAACATTTGAATTCAAATTTTTGGACTCACCTGGATGTAAGCTGCGGTATGGATGGTTTTGTTATGGTTATCGGAAACTGTTGTTGAGCTGAGGAGGTTTAAGCAATGGTAAGGATAGTTTTGCTGTGGTCTGTTAATGGTTATATAGTCCGTGGTTTCATGTTTCAACCTAGAAAAACTGTGGTGGTAGTCCGTGGTTTCGTGAACCTGGTGGTCCATGAGTCGTGAAGCTTATTTCGCATGAGCATTTTATGCACAGTTGATGTGTGAATGAATATTGTCAGGATGGTGTTTCTGCGGAGTTTTGAGTCGTTCATGTAGCGTTCGGTTCGCAAAAAATTTTGGAAGTGACCTAATTTTGGAAGTGACCTAATTTTTTATTACGCTATTTTTTTATACATTCTCATGAAAAAAATTTTCTTTAATAAATGTTAAGAGTCGACCGTTGTTATGTATGACAACAGTTTTTCTCTCTCCTTATCTTTTTTTTCTCCACGTTACTAAATTTACTTATGTGACGATTATGTTACTAAATTAAATTTACTTATGTGACGATTGAAAGTGTAAGTGTGACGATTGAAAGAGTCAAAACTAGTAATACTATTTTTACATGCCTTTATGCTCTTAATACCGCAAATAAATAATTCAAATAGCAGGTGTCAGGAAAGTAATCAATAGTTCGCAGATGTCAGGGACGTACTCCTCAATAGTAGTTGCCAAAGTCCATTAGTACAGAGTAATTAGTAGTACAGAGTAGTAGTAGTGATTTAGCTCTCCTGCTCACTCCCCTCTTGTTCCATCGGAGAGTGGCGCGAGCCAGAGAGTAGGGCAGAGCCACCGCCCGGAGCTCACCCCACCCCACCGAGATAGATGGCCACGCGTGGGCAGCTGTCCGTCGACGACGTGCTGCGCGTGAACGGGAGCCGCCGCTTCGCCGCCGCGCTGGCCGCCGCCTCCCCGTTCGCCTCCCTCGCCGACGCCCGCCTCGCCGCCCGCCGCATCTGGCTCAACGAGGTATGTAGCCCGTTGACCCCATCCCCCCTCCCTTCCCCGCACCGTACGCCTAATTTCTCCTCCTGTACTGATGATGCTCGCTGCTCATGTGTCGCCGCGCGATTTGCCGATCGAAGGTGGACGTGAATGGGTGGCTGGAGGCCTTCGCCGCGCACCCGGCCATCGGCACCACCTCCTCCTCCGTCTCCAAGTCGGTGATCTCCATCCCTCCCACCCATCGATCCTTCCTTTGCTTATGTTTCGGTGCGTTGGTCGTCGCTGTAGCCGTCTGCGGATTGATTAGGAGCGCTCCAAAGAAATTCCCCCAGATTGCGGATTGCTCAACATGTTTGAATCATCCTAGTGAGAGATTCACTCCTTTGTGGCCCTAATCAGTTTTGACCATCACCAGGTGCAGCTGTACGCCATCTGAATATCAACGTCGAATTAACCAAATTGTACAAGCCCGTAATGGTTTGCAACTTTACATACAGGGAGGCATAGCCGAATACCAGTAGTATGTTCTTTCTGCTTTTCAAATGTGCTCGCCTATTGCTTTAATTTACAGACCTCTACAACTCATATGTTGCCCCAACTAATGTAGGGCAGCTCAAAGTGTGTCTATTCTGAAATACAAAATCACACTAGCCAATAAACAAACAGATAAACACAGCACCGGGTAGTTTTTTAGCAACAAGTGCACAGGTGAACAACTAGAAAGAGCTTAATGAGCTTAATTGGTAGTAGTTGGGAACTCTTGCATTATTTGAGTGTAGGAAAGGTTTGATTTGCTTTCTTGGGGTATTAGGTGGTGCAAGGAGGAGCAATCGGCAGCGCTTTCAACTGCCACTGATTCAACCGCACAGGTGCTGCAGCCTTATTTTACTATCATTTTCTTGCATGCTTTACAGTACTTGGAAGCTCAATGTATTTTTCTTTCACCTGCTCTAGGAGCTGGCAGAGTGGAATGCCAGGTACAGGGAGAAGTTCGGGTTTGTGTTCATGATATGCGCGTCTGGGAGGACTGCCCCTGAGGTCTTAGCTGAGCTTAAGGTTTGCATATTTTCTTTTACTACTACCTCCGTTTCATATTGTAAGACTTTCTAGTCTTGTCTAAATTTATTCGTCGATGAATGTATATAATTTATATATGTGTCTAGATTCATTAGTGTCCATATAAATCTAGACAAAGCTAGAAAGTCTTACATGAGAATATCTGATTAGATGATTGTTTTGTGTTCTGTGACTAATGGGTTACTGTGTGTGACCTATGGAATAACAGTAACATGAGAATAGTGGAAGTAACACCATTTTGTGAATGAATCTGGAATCTCATTAAATTCAGTTGTTTCTTAGGGACACATACGTTCAATTTATTCCTCGATACATGTTAATTGGATTATCAATTGCTTAGCATGACCAAAATTTCATGTACATTAAGCTTGACATTATTCCTTCCTTTCCGTTGTTCAAGTTATCTTATATTGTACTGCTTTTTGCAGAGGCGCTATGAAAATAGGCCAATTGTTGAACTTGAGGGTGCAGCACAGGAAGAGCTGAAGATAACTGAACTGCGTCTTGCTAAACTTTTTGCATCAGAGGCTGTTGCTCCTCCTCCAGTGGTGGGAGGTCCTATTCAATCGGAAAAAGCAGCAGGTACTGAAACAATTTTATCTGCTTTTAGTAAACGTCTGCTCTTTATTCCACATGTTTAAGGATTTTCTTGTTACCTATCCTAATGGTCCTCATTAAGTTGGTACTTGCATCATTCTTTCTGTCTGTTTAAGCTACCATGTTTGAAACTCTATAGTTTTATTCCTGTGTCAACATTAATTTTTGAGCGAGGAGCTGTCTCATGCATTTCTGATCTTTCTGAATATATGTTTTTCTGTGGTTATGGTTTCACCTGATTGGTTGACACATTGTATTTTCTTCCAGTAAGAAGTCATTTGTCCAATTCGTAAGGAACTTATTTTTTCTGACTAAAAAAGTAAAAAGATATACAATTGGTTGCACCCAGTATTTTGGTTCATATAGTTTGCAAAAAAGCGCACTGTAGTACTGTACATATTAGTAGTTGCAATTTTTTTTTGTCTGATGTTAATGAACATAGCGTTGACATGATCACAAGCAACAACTGTGCTTAGTGTTGATCTCTGGTCATTTTCTTTTATATATATGATTATCTCCTGGCATGTAAAACTGTAACTGAAACAAGAAATTAAGTTGATGACTAGCTGAATGAGCAATTGAGCCATATGCTGGAAAGGCATCTCCTGGGCATAGCTTATCATCAACTTTTGAAAGTTGAACTGGTTGCTGCAATTAACCTGTACACAACAATTGAGAAATTAAGTTGGTTTCATATTATAAGTGACCTTGGGTTTGACCTAACTCCTAAGTCAAACCTCTTCGAGTTTAACCAAGTTTATAGGAAAATATAATAACATTTTCAACACAAATAAATATACTAGAAAAAATATTCAATAGTGGATTGAATGAAACTAATTTAGTGTTGTGGATTAGTATGTTTTTTTATAAACTTGGTCAAACCTGAATAGATTTGACTTAAGACAAATCCAAAGTTCATTTTAATATAAAATTGAGGGAGTAGAATGTAGCATACTACTACTAGTTTTATATATTTATATTCAGTTATACTGCTGCTTACCATTTTATTGTTCAAAAGACCGCATGCGGATTATTGGAGCACATCTTGGAGCTCTGTCCCAGCATTCTGCCAATAAAGCTACTGAACTTACAGGTAGCTCCAACCGAACTCGCCCTCCCATCACAACCCATGTTTTGGATGTTGCTCGTGGATCGCCAGCATCAGGGATCGAAGTTCACCTGGAGATGTGGAAGGATGCATCAGCACCCCCATCATTCAACAACCAAGATTTCAATGGGTGGGCGACTGTGGGCTCATCAGTTACGAACAATGATGGCCGCAGCGGTCAACTGATGGACATTGTCGACAGAGTGGCTCCTGGTTTCTACCGCATAAGTTTCAACACCAGCAAGTATGCACCTTCAGGGTTCTTCCCTTATGTGAGCATCATATTTGAGATAAAGAAGAACCAGACGACCGAGCATTTCCATGTCCCTCTGTTGCATTCTCCTTTTTCATTCACCACCTACCGTGGCAGCTAAGCTGTCAACATTAGTATGTGCCCCATAAGTCTGAAATGCTGCATATTCCATCTGAAAAAGTTCATGTGTATTTTTATTTACCTCTTGGAATATTCCATCGGAAAACAACTCTACTTTGGTCGCAAGGGTTTTGGATGCTTACGTGCACTGACATTATGATATAAGAATAAATTTGATGTACTAAAATGTACAGAAGCTTGATGTCTACATTAATATATACTTCTGCGTTTGGTTTGGTACGACACATGCCACTTACCAGGTGGATTATACTAATATGTAATTCTGTGTAATCACCCAAGACTCCGAGTCGCAGATAAACATACTATCGCATTTGGAAAGATGTACTGCAGAATATCTAGTGAGAACTCTCAAAAGTGAAAACTCGTAAAGTGCTTTAAGTTCGTGAAAAGATTACTAGATAGATATAGACATAAACTACATTATCAGAAATCTTAAGTCCAACTTGTATATGATGTGTCAAAAACTTTATTTAGAGGAAAAACATATTTTAGTTGAATAGTGTTCTGTAATTATTTGGGTGGAACGTTTGTTTTGAAAATATGGTATGCAGGGAATATTTTAGTTGAATAATTTGAAGGATGGAGCGCGTCTTATAGACCGGGACAATATCAGAAATCTAAAGTATGTATAATAGCTGGAAATGGAGCTCCCTCTGAATTTTTCACTGGCGTGGCCGCCTCCATTGCTCGACACGCACATGCTGCTTTTTTACTGCGTTTGTTTACTGCGTGCTTGGCTTTTTGCTTGATTGTTGTCTTTCACTGTGACTATTCAATGCTATATAAAGCTGCTGATTGCGTTTTTGCTAAACAATATCAAATTATTATTTGATGGCCAAACATTATTATATTTTGATGTGTAATGCTATTCACTCAAATTACTATAATTTTTATGCTACATTTATATTTTATAATCCACTAACAATCCTTTAATCTTTATAGATGATTGACAATATTATACAAATAATAATACATTCAAATTTTATAGATCGATTAGTTATGCGTGCATCGCGCTTCGGCTATCACTCTACGAAGGTAGCCCCTTCTTTTTTTTACGCCTAAATGTATAGAGTTTGCTGCTTTTCCACTACATTCCTATGATATATTTTATCTCCTAAACTCAACCAATATATAATTAATAAAATTAGTTAACTGCACATTTCAATTAGGACTGCATACATATTTATCGGTATTTAATAATTTTATATTTTGCAAGTCGAGTGGTTATGCGCGCATCACGCGTGGTCTACTCTAGTCAGAATAAAAGTCACGGTAGAACAATAAGCTGAACTATATACACATAAAAAATTAGAGTAAATATCTCAAGACTACATGTACCGTGGCCTAATGGTTTCATTATGTGACAGAACTCCACGTATTATGGTCCAAAAATCTTTGTAAACCACACTATTAACCAATTTAATTTGGTCTAAAGCAAAATAAAATAATTAATACCACCTCCGTTTTATAATGTAAGATGTTTGACTTTTTGGTTGTAACGTTTGACCATTCGTCTTATTCAAAAATTTAGTATAAATATAAAAAATGATAAGTTGTGCTTAAAGTTTTTTTTATAATAAAGTAAGTCACAAGCAAAATAAATGATATTTCCATAATGTTTTCAATAAGACAAATGATCAAACATTGCAATCAAAAAAGTCAAACATCTTACATTATGAAATAGAGAGAGTATTAGATATCTACAACTTGTATATGATGTATAAAAAACTTACAAATCTGTTATAATTTTATATGTAATTTTATAACTCATATTTGGTAAAAAGTATGGTTTTATAAAATTTATGACCATAATACCTATGTTTATTTGTTACTCGGTCTATTTCATATTATAAGATGTATTGGCTATGCATAGATTCATCTATATATTAATATATTATTTATATATGTGTTTAGATTTATTTGTATCCATGTGAACCTAGTCAAATGCTAGAAAGTCTTACGATGTGAAGCGAAGCGAAGATACAACACACCTAAGTTTTCTAAATCTTGATTCATAGTACATGTGTTTTTCTGAAACTAACTTAGAAAAACCAAGGGCTTAGATACGAGAGAAATCAAACAAATAAAGAAGTTCGCTTGTAATATCCAGAAAGCAAAAGGACCAAAATGAAATAGTAAGACGAATCCGGCGATCAACATCGCTCCCTTCCATGCGTCCCTCGATCGGCGCCACGGCAGTGACAGCGGCGGCGCCCCTTTCCCCTGGGCGCGACGGCGATGGCGAGGAGCATCAGGGCATCTCCAACATCCTGGGTAAATGATTGACCAAGCTAAAATTTAGTTATTTTGGCTAAAAAACGTACTCCAACGAAATGACCAAATGGCTGGCTAAATTAGCCTCCCCACTTAACAAAGATGGCCAGCCAAATCAGGGTTGCCATCTGTGGGGGCCCACACTCCACCATCTCTCTCCTAGCCCCTGCCCCTCCCCTCGGAAGCTGCCATCTCCTGCCCTGGAGGTCCTACCGCCGCGCCCCTCGGCCAGCCCCCCGCCGTCCGGCCAACGCCCTAGGCAATCTAGTGCTACTGCCCACCAACTTGCTCAAGCCGACGACACCGAAGAAGGGCCACCACGGCTGCTGTCCGGCCGGCCAGCCCCTGTCGCCGCCCGGTGCCGTCCCCAACCGCCGCCGCGCCGTCCCCAGTCGTCGCCGCCCGGTGCCATCCCCAGCTGTCGCCGCTGCCACGCCGTCCCCAGTTGCGGCCATCGGCGTCGCCCACGCTAAGCAGCCACCGCCGCCGCCCCCTTCCGCGACCATCGCCGTCGCCGCTGCATCCGAGCGGCCACCGCCCTCGCCGTTGCATCCGGGCGGCCGCCATCGCCCCCTTCCCCGCGCCGCCCTGTCTTCCGCCTCCCCGCGCCTACCCCCTCCGGCGCTGCGCCGCCCCGACGTCTGCCTGTGCTGCCGCTTGCCTCACTCGACTGAGAGGAAGAAAAGCAAAGGGAAATAGAGAAAGTGAAAAAATAAAGAGCGAGAGAGAGAGGGGGGAGGGAGAGAAAAAAAAGAAGAGGCTGACAGGGTGGGGTCCTAACGTTATAGACTCAAAATAGAAAGGAGATATGGAAAGACTGTTTGACTAAAAAAACGAATTTAAGTGACCAAATAAAATGGGGAGTGGCTAAATATGTATTTGGAGAGTTTAATTTAGGCTGTCTGTTAGAGATACAGCGATCCCCGGTGTATCCCCCATCTAATTCTTAGCTCTGCTTCGGTGCTGCACCGTCGTATCTGCACCCCTTGAACACGATCCGATCGGAGGGACGTCGTGCCATTTCGTTGTGAACAAGTCGCCAAAACGGTCCTCTGGATCCTATGGCCGGTCGAGGGTTTTAAGGAGGGTCTTTCAATTCTTTCTATGGTTTATGATTTATAGAGGTTAAATTTGGACATGCCTGTCTAAAAAAATTGATATATTAATATTAATATCTTATTATTTTTTAATTTTTTGTAATTATTTGGACGATATGCAAAAATACGAGGATATCCTTTGAAGAGATTATAATTTATTTTCCTTAAACAAGAACTATTTAAAATCCTAAAAGGAAGTCTCCTCGTCTCTTATATGCCATCTAAATGATTATAGCAAAAGACAAAATATATTAGTATGTGATGCATCACCAAACAATTATACAATACGAAGGCATTTTATAACTCACCAAAAAAAACAAATATGATGTGAATATGCGCATGCTACTCATAATTTAATTTTAATTTGTTCTTTCTTCTCCGATTGACAGAGGTCGAATTTGGACACGCATGTATGTGGGGATGATTTATTACATATTACTCTATCTTATTAATTTTTTATTTTCTATAACTATTTAGATAACACGTAAAAATTAGGCGACGTACCCTTTGAGGTATTAAAATCCATTTTTTCAGAAAGCGTATCATTGCCCTTTGTTGTCATTTGTCAAAGTTACTTTCACATGCTTTCTAAGATGCCTTAGGCTGCGTTCATCACCAGTGCATCACCCCCGTATTTACCTAAGTTCCTTCGTTTTTCACGTATACGCTTTTCAAACTGCTAAACATTATGTTTTTTTATGAAAATTTTCTATAGAAAAATTACTTTAAAAAATCATATTAATCTATTTTTATTTTTTTATAAATAATTAATTAATCATATTTTTCGTGTCGGATTAGTAATCATCAAACTAACACGGCCTTAGACGTGTTTGTTGAATGGATGCAAAATAATATTTGATGGCACGGAAGGCACTCAAATTTTCTGAATGGTATATAGGGTATTTGATGACTTTCAAGTGGCATGTAGAGAATTTTTCTCGTTATGGAAACTCCTCTTTTCTCATTCCATGTTAAAAAAGTGGACTTTACTTCGATATACTCGATAGGAATGAAAAGAAGAAACCACTTGTAATGGTCACCCATATCGCTGTCATTCAGCCAAAAGAGGAGAGAAAAAGGAGTTGCTCAAACACAACAGACCTAGCCATATGGATACAATGTTGGAATCACATCCATTAATCGTAATGTAATTCTGTGTAAAATTTCCTCCAATTGTATTATTCAATTGAAATGGAAAGTGTCTACGTACTGAAATGAAATTCGTTCATCTAGAACATGCCTATCTAAAGAAGACCGATACCAATCAACGTGTCCCCCCCCCCCCCCCCCTCGCCAAGGCCCATTACGTAGAAGGAAAGCAAAAACCAAGATTCATTTTATCAGATATTAAACAGAAATGCGATTATCTTCTATTTTTAGAAAATGACAGATAATTATCTTCTATTTTTAGAAGTCATCCATATTAAGATAGAAACTAAATATTTCAATGTTCTCTCTCTATCCACTAAAGAAATATGGAGGATGTCATATATGGATGATCTACTAGAGTAAGTACAGAGAGATATGAAGGATAAAACTATTTTAGATGTTCATCTAAATGAAAATATAAATGACCAAATTAATTTAGATGAATTGTTAGGGATGTTCTGAATCACTAAACTTAGATATTATGAAATAATCTAATACAATTAAATAGATAGAAGTGAGACTTCGGACTTATGCCAGCTAGCCCATCATCTCGTGGAGCTAGCCAGAAAACCCCTAAATGTTTCTTATCAGTCTACTACTATAATCACGCATGCACTCAAGATTAATTAAAAGAAAACAATATATGCCGTGCGGGAGATTACTTCTATTCCATGTGAACTCCCGGGGGAGCTAGATGTGGGGAAATGAAGTTAGGTGTGTGTTCAAGTAATATATATTAATTATTGTCTTATTATTAAATGATGAGTTAAGTTTGGTGTTGAAAAGGATAAAATGTCTCCATCCACGACACCACGGCTAATCACCAACCACAAGAAGGGTTTGACTTTGCCTAACCACACATGCATGTTGCTAGCAGTTAGTATGGCACTGAACACTTTGGCTTACTCTCGAATTAACAAAGTCAACAAATTGCAGATCCTATAATCCCCTGATACTACCCTCTCTCCATCGAGAATTAATTTTCTCTAGTTGTCATATCCAAACAGGTATCTCCAATGAAGCAGGTCCTTCGAGAAAAACAACTATTTTCTCTTGTTGGTCGATGGTAACGATGTTATTCATCAAACATAGCTGCTTCGCAGGTGCTCGCTCGTTTCAAAATATAATGTACAATCACCTTGTATACAAAGAACAAAGAACATTTAAGCATATATTTACTCAGTACAAACCAGCCAATGCATGCTATCTATTTTTATTTTAGTTTATTATTTTAGCAATGTATGTAGCAATGTAAATAATGTACACCTTATATTTTTGAAAATAGGAGTAAAGTGGTTACATCTTATATTTTGAAACAAAGCGAGTACCTCTTAAATTTGTATTCACTTTTAGCAATCATTTAACGGTCCAGTCAGTTGGCCAAATTGCCGATAATACAAAAAATGATATATCTGTGAGAAAAAATAACTTATAGTTAAAACATTTATATTTGTGTTCTCCACGACATAAAAAGCAACATTGAAAAAGAAAATACGATGAAAACCCTAAAGTCAATTTCAAAATAAGTTTTAATAGTTCAAATTTTGAAACTAGCATATAATACTTTCTAGGGCAAAGAATGCAATCGTAAAGACTGATCTATATAGGTGGGACCTACCATAAGCGAGTAGAAAACTCCACACCCTTTTATGGATAGAATATAAAATAAAGTGAGTCACAGATGAGAAAAGAAGGTGAAAGCATTTCTAGCTGTTAATGCTATAGCGATCACCCTCACTAGCCTATATATAGACATTTAATGACCAATTTTTCGTTTAATGTGTAAAAGAGGGAGCGATTTTTCGTTTGTGCTTTTATTTGGAATATTGGGATGAACTGGTTTTTTTATTGGAAGTCAACTTTTAGTTATATATTGGAATGATCAACGTATCCCACAGCTAAAAATCTTATTGGACAATGCAAAAGAACAATTCTGAAAATGTATTTTTTTGGAAAACCGTTGGTGTTATTTTGCAAAAGAACAATGATCAACGGACAACACCATCCAGTTAGCCCATCATATATGTGAGCTTAGCAATAGTGCTTTCTCAATATTTTGGCTGATGTTAGTAATTTTCTGTTTTTGTCAAGTTATTTTTTAAAGTACAGTCTGTCTACCTGTGACCTCTATAATAACTGTTTGTAGTTTGTAGTTTGGTTGAAGTAAAGGAATTCCATTATCTTAAAAAAAAATCACGTAGCCCTCCTATTTTGTTTGATCGTTAGAAATCAACTCTAATTAAAGTGGGTTTCACTGTTTCAGAGTGGGTAAAGGCAAAAGATACGTAAAATGTATCTCATTAGTAGGGGAATAAATAAGTATTAACTATATTATAAACTTAAAAAATAAATTAATACGTCTACAGAAACTTTTAAAGAATTTTTAGTAAAAAAAAACCCCAGTGTGTTCACAGTAAAGCATGGAAGTTCTTAGTTCCTCCCTCCCTATAGAACGGAGCCAGTTCATCCCCAACAACAGAAGTAACTGCAGCCAGCATTACGCTAATTTTACAACAATATTACATCTACATATTCCTTTTTTTTAATTGACACCGCTTACTTAAATTCTTTTTCCAAATATGTAAAATTATAAATTATACTTAAATTTACCAGAGTAATAAATAAAATTATATAATTTTTTAAATAAGACAAATGGTCATCCAAAAGAAACCGTCTCGCTAGTTCATCCCCAACGACAGAAGTAACTGCAGCCAGCATTACGCTAATTTTACAACAATATTACATCTACATATTCCCTTTTTTAATTGACACCGCTTACTTAAATTTTTTTTCCAAATATGTAAAATTATAAATTATACTTAAATTTACCAGAGTAATAAATAAATTATTAAATTTAATAATTATATAATTTTTAAATAAGACAAATGGTCATCCAAAAGAAACCGTCTCGCCAGTTCATTTGCCAGTTCATCCCCAACGACAGAAGTAACTGCAGCCAGCATTACGCTAATTTTACAACAATATTACATCTACATATTCCTTTTTTTTAATTGACACCGCTTACTTAAATTCTTTTTCCAAATATGTAAAATTATAAATTATACTTAAATTTACCAGAGTAATAAATAAAATTATAAAATATATTTAATAATTATATAATTTTTTAAATAAGACAAATGGTCATCTAAAAGAAACCGTCTCGTCAATTAAAAAAGCTGGAATAATTGTTTTTGATTTGCTTTTTTACGACAATTATTTGTGAGTGGAAGTATGTGTACTAACAATGACGGACTCCTCTGTTCGTATGCCAAGTCTCAATCACTCGTATTTTCTCCCACCTTAATTACCTCTACCGTGTACAGGAGTTTTTTTTTTCTTTTGAGAGAACCGTGTAGGCCCCGTTCGTCCGGTTATTAACTTATCCTTCTCGCAGGTACGCTTTCCGAACTACTCTCTCCATATTTTTATACGCTTTCCGAACTACTCCGTTCATATTTTTTATATGACACCGTTGACTTTTATGTCCATGTTTGACCATTCGTCTTATTCAAAAAATTACATAATTATATAATTATTTTACTATAATATGATTTATTATTATAGTAACTTTAAATATGTCTTATAATTTTACATATTTGAATATAAATTTAAATAAGACGAGTGGTTAAACGTGAATCTAAAAGTCAACGACGTCATATATAAAAATATGAAGGGAGTTCTAAACGGCATATTTTTTATAAAAATTTTTTATAAGAGAGTTATTTTAAGGATCCTCGTCACGCCGAACGCAGGCTAAATCGTGATAGCTCTGTGCCTCCGAGCCGTTTCACACGTCACTCCTCGCACGTCTCCACTCTCCCGCCCTCCCCCATATTATTTTTTCCTCTCGCCATCACCCCCACCTCGACCTCCACCTCCGCCTCCGCCTCCATGGCACCCATGCCGCCGGGCAACACGACGTGGCGTCGCCGCCGCTGCCACCGCGCGTGCGTCGCCCTCCTGCTCGCCACCGTTGCCCGGCCGGCCTCGTCTCAGCTGTTCACGCCGCCGCCCGGTGCCGACGTGGCGGGGGCGGGCGGCGGGGGAGGAGGAGGAGGGGGTGCGAGCTTTAATGTGGCGACGTCGCTCCTGTTCGTCGGGGTCGTCATCGCGCTCTTCTTGCTCGGGTTCTTCTCCGCCTACCTCCGGCGCTGCTCCGAGGCTGCCACCGCCGGCCACCGCCGTGGCGTCGCCGCGCACGCCAGCGCGGCCGTCGCGGCCGCAGCTGCGGCCGCGTTCGCGTCGGCGGGGAACGGCGGGAGGAGGCGCGCGGGGCTCAACGCCTCCGCGATGGAGGCGCTGCCGGTGCTGACGTACGCGACGGCGAGGGCAGTGAAGGCCGGGCGCGGGGCGCTCGAGTGCGCGGTCTGCCTCGCCGAGTTCGCCGAGGACGGCGAGAAGCTCCGCCTCCTCCCCGGCTGCTGCCACGTGTTCCACGCCGCGTGCATCGACGTGTGGCTCGCGGCGCACGTCACCTGCCCCGTGTGCCGCGCCGACCTCGCGGACCCTGCCGTCGCCGCCGCCGGCCACGTCCTCGCCGCTGACCTCGCCGTTCAGGCGGAGATGCCCAATCACACGGTGGTGAACGTCGAGACACCGGAGCCCACGACCGAAAAGGACCCGCTGCCCGTTCAGCAGCGGCCGGAGACGGCGGAGGAGCGGGTGGACCGGTACACGCTGCGGCTGCCGGAGAGGCTGAAGAGGGAGATCGATGAGGCCAAGCTGCTCCGCAGGTCGGTGAGCGCGGTGACCGCGCCGGCGACCGCGTCCAGCGGGCGGTGGGCGTCGGCGGCGTCTCGGACAATGTCAGCGGCGCGTCCGAGCCGCCGTTGGTCGGCGCTCCTCCGTGCGTTATCCGGGCCGCGATGGAGCGACATGGACAGTGGCCGGAGGGTGGCGCCGCTGCAAACTCACGCCACCGGCACGAGCCACGGCGGCGAAGGGGACGTCGAGGTGGTGGTGGTGCAGGGCGACGCGGGGACGGACATGGAGAAGTACTACGCGCACAGCCTCACGTTCGCCGGCTTCGTGATCGACGGCGACGTCGCCGCCGGCGACTGGAACCCCGAGGTGTTCCAGGTGTCCACAGCCGTTCCGGCCGCCGCGGCGCCCCAGCGATGAAATGCATGCAGCTCATATTGATGAATTTAATTTCAGTAGGAACTGTACAATTTCTTTCCTTTTATTTCTCATTCCATTTCAACGATCGTTGGAAATATAAGAGGGGATTAAATGCCTATCATGAATGTAATGTTAATATGAAATGTACATTTTAGATCAGAAAATTTGTTGATGCATGTGACGATCTTTGCAGAGAGATTCGCAAAAATGACACTCTAAACGTTTGCAAATTTAACACCTAGGAGTGGATAATAGTGTCATTTTTGCAATTTTTTTCATTTTGCAAGAACTGCAAAACATGGAAGAATCACAGATCCATGGTGATATTTCTGGCATGAAAAATCAAAAGATCGATTGCACATTTGCTCTGATCCTTTTGTTCTTGAATGTTCTGATCAGTTGACTTGTGATGTTCATGAAAAATCAAAAGATCGATTCCACCAGTTGATGCATCATTACCATTGACCACAAAAGATGCACTATCTGAAGGCTGAAGCATCAAGACTTTATGTCCATGCAGTTGTATGCACCAGTTTTCAAGAAAAATAAAGGTTGTCTACACAATTACATTTGATTCCAATAAAGTACAAGGGCACAATCATAGCAGATCCATCTTGGAAATCTTCAGTGTCTCAACCAAGATCAATTCAGAAATCCGAGGACAGTTCCTCACAAGCTTTGACATGATGAGCAATTACCAATCCCTGACATCAAGCGATGTATGGAATTCCGAGGCTAAACTGGGTGCCCTAATTGGTAATTAAGAGCAAGTATAATAGCAGACTATAAACTCGCTAAATGCTTACGTGGAGGAGAGATGGGAACAGAGAGGAGAAGTGAGCTGTAATCTTATAACCAGCTTAAGTACAGGAATCAAGAAACAATGTGAGAGACATGTGAGTCATGCATTAATAATAAAGAGCTAACTACTATATGGCTAACTTGTTGGCTATATTATTAGCCTTGCTCTAAGAGCAAGTTCAATAGTATAGACAACTACTAGCTCCAATTCATCTATAACCAATCTAATAGCCAACTTATATAATAGCTACATATAAAACATATACCACTATATTCCACATATCATGCACACATTATGTATGGGAGTCCGTGCTGCAGGTGGCTATAAATTAGTAGACCACTCCTTTTCTCTCTTCTCTATTATCTCCTTAAAATATATTTATAGTTGGCTTATAGCCTGGTATTGTACTTGCTCTAACTCCACAATCTACAGAAAATCATCAGTGAAAATGTTATAAAGCTCGTAATTGACTTCTGTATACACAGATCCACTTCCCCCATAATAAGGCAGGAAAAGAGGTATCTCCGACTTCTAATGCAAGGAATCACCAGACCTTTTTTATGCTAATTGTCTGAGAGTTTATTGAACAACTAGTACAGGAGAGAATGATTCAAGGCGCAGATGCAAATATTTTCTTTTCCACTGAACCGACAGAGACTCTGTTAAATTATTGCTTCTCTGAATCTGACATAGCTCGTCACAGATTAAAAATTAATCATCTGGTTATTAGAACAGACGTCATGGTGCAAACTGGATAGCTAGGTTGTCATATTGTATGGTTCAAAGCAATGTATGTCAGCCTAATGATTATTTTTTCAAGGACATTAGAATTTAATAGGAAGGAGTCAACAAATAGTAGCACCATAGTTGATTATAGGTGTTTACACCAACATGCTAATATTAAGAAAAACATCGTTTTGGCGAAGCTTAATTAAACTTTTGAAACTTTGACAACACCGTTTAAAATAGTTGGTTTGAAAACATAAAAATGGTATGGGTAGATTTGTGTTGAAATAGTATCACAATCTCATAAACATTTTGAATTTACTATAATATAAAATGACGATTAAAGACATGTCTTGAAGATTTAAACAAAAACCAACAGATAAATATATATTTTTGTACAGAGGGACTAGTTCAGTCTTTAAGTTCCTCAATATAAGAATAGGTCATTTCCATATTCCAAGATGAAAACATGTTTATGTAATACATTGTGCAAAGTCAATCAGTCATTTAAGTATCTGTACAGCAAGATGCCACCAAATCTATTTGCATTTTAAAAAAATCCAAGTGGCAAATAGAAGGCCTTCTCTGGTCAACAGAGAAAGCAAGATGCATTGCATTCCTTAAAAAATAACAAATATTCGGTAGGCTATTATCTTAGAAATTCAGTTGTGAAGTACAGATACCTAATACTATAGTTTAGCCAGCCCATCTCTATCTTAAACAGGTCGTGCCAAATCCATGTTCTTCTCGGAACTGCAGGACAGCTTATGCTTAGTACCTTCACTTGTTAATTAGTTGCTAATCCATTTGCTGTACTTTATTGCATCGAGAATTTCAATCAGGAGAAAGAAAAATACAAAAAATGCAATGCAGGTACCTCTAATAAACGAGTTCAACTCATCACAACTAATTGCAGCTGCCTTGCATCTTCTCAGGGAAGTCCAAGTGGAGTATCTTGCCGTCCTTGTGCTCAGCACTCCAAGTCAAAATCATTATCGTCTCAGCACATCGCTGTTATCCTCTTAAGGTTATCTACACGAATAGTCAGAGCAGTCTATTGTTCCTTCATCAAATAAAAATGACTCATGTCAATTCTTACATTAAAAAAGGAATTAGCCAGGCAAAGAAACTTTCCTAAGAAAAGTTTGTTAGCAAACTCCATGAGTAGCAACGTATGAAGATATGAAAACCAAACCCAATAGCAGAACACGGTGGCGTTTTGATGCTGAAGTCCCTGTCTGTACCCTTCATCTAGTTCAGGGGTGGTGTTTTTCAGTACTCTGAATAACTGAATTGATTCTCCATATATTCAGACTCTAAGTTGGTAATCGCAGCAGTCTGGCGGCATTCTCTCGCTTTATTTTCATTACATTCTTCTTCTATTTTTACACTCTAAACCTGTTAATTTGATGTTCAAAAGGAAATGACATCAATTTTATTTTCATTACAGTCGCGCAATGTAATACCAAAATCCTTATTGTCGCCTTCTCCTGGTACATGGCGTCGAAGACAAAGGTGTCAGAGACCTGCTCTCTCGATTGCGTTGCGTTATCCAAAAAGCTTATTTCCGTTTTCTCTCTCGGTGTAGGATGTCGAAGACGAAGATTCTGAAGACCTGCTCTCCTTATCGCTGGCGTGCTGCTCTCCTGATCACCGGTGCAAACCGGCGTGTGACGGCGCAGTACAGAGGAGAAGGCAAAACCTAGACTGCTGTATATATAGAGGTAACATGTCGGCAGGTTGGCCCTCTTATCTCTAGCTGGTGCAGGCCGGCGTGTGACGGCGCGCAGTACAGAGGAGAAGGCAAAAACCTAGATTGCTGTATATATAGAGGTAACAGGTCGGCAGGTTGGCCTGCCTTATCTCTAGCCGATGCAAGCCGGCGTGTGACACACAGTACAAAAACCTAGATTGCTATATATATAAAGGTAACAGGTCGATAGGTCGGCCTGCCTTAAGAAAAATTTGTCAACAAACTCCATGAGTAGCAACGTATCAAGATATGAAAACCAAAACCCAATAACAGAACATGGTGGCATTTTGATGCCGAAGTCCCTGTCTGTATCTAGTGCAGGGGTGGTGTTTTTCAGTACTCTGAATAACTGAATTTATTCTTCATAGATTCAGACTGTAAGTTGGTAACCGCAGCAGTCTGGCAGCATTCTCTCGCTTTATTTTCATGATATTCTTCCTCTATTAATTGCTTTCTAGTTTACACTTTGAACCTGTTAATTTGATGATCAAAAGGAAATGACATCAATTCTATCGTGAAGGAAGAAGAACATTTGCGTAAATCCAGTCCAACCCAAGTGCAAGTGTGCAACATCCAGAAAAGCACACATGATTTTTTCTGGAGCAGTAAAACTGTAAAGTAGAATAACACTGCACTCACAATCTTCACCACTTCTTCACTCATCTTTACACGTACCTGAAACCCCTTCAGTTCTAGATAAACCGTACCTGAAATCTACCAAGAAAATTGCATCTCGCGAAAGCTAGCGAAATCTAGTACCACGTAGCAACGAACTTGTCCTTTACTTTTCCTCCACTGCTCAAGATCCCTTGCCGCGATGCCCTTCCATTAGCCCTTCTCGAGCTGTCTTCTGAATTGTTCTTCAAGGAAGGAAGGAAAGGTAGAAAAGAACGCATAGTTTAGCTGACTGCTGACCCACAGAACCTATTTCTACTACCTTTTTTCTCCATGGATATGATTAATCCTTGCAACTGAAACACTCTTTGCATTTGAGGTTTGATCAGAGAGTAGTATATATTGCACTCTTGTCTCGATCTGCTCGGGTCTGAACAAAGCCAAGGAGTGTGCAAGAACTAGAACTAGAACTAGAACAAGAAAGCAAGACGGCGCCATGGCACGGATGTTGCTGCACGGGGTGATCGACGCCAAGATCCTGGAGGCCGACCTGTCCGTGACGGCGGATGGGCAGCTGAGGCCGTCCCGGAAGGTACGTACGCTTTCCTCCTAGCTAAGGAGCAACTTCTCTCTTCCTGTATCTGAAACTGTGGCGATGAGCTACTTACTGTACGTTCAGTGTTGTTTCTTGTCGGAACGTCCAGTGAGAGTGATAATGTTTTGAGTTTTGAGGCGTGTAGGTTATGCCCCCAAACTTATTTTAGGTAACCACACAACTCACCCCATGGTTTAGTGCTCAGTTTATAAGCCGATGCAAAATAAATTAAATTTTAAAACTTAATTTGAAAGAAGATTTTTGGTTTTCTTTCATCGTATTTTATTTTCTAGCATTTGGTTTTAAATTGCAAGGACACACATATATATAAGCTTTTTTTACTCACGAGTTATTTTTTGATAGCTCAGTTATAGTTTATAATCAACGCAAGCGAAATGATAAGAGTGGTTATTTGGATATCAGCTCAGAAATGAAACAAGATGGATTGCAATCATGTCCTAATGTTATTATGTTTATTTGCACGAAGAAAGTAGCTGCTCCCGATGTTTCATATTATCTATATTTATCTATAGATCGACGAATATATTTTATATACTTATTTAAATTTATTGGTATCCATGATTTTAGGGATGATCTGAACATATTATAATGTGAAAAGGAAACCCCAATTGAATTCATAGTCCAGCTGCTTATTACTATAATAATAAAAAAAAATCTCAAAATCAACTTCAAATTTAAGATTAGAAATCTATTTTTTTTGGCTTATAAGCATACGTAAAAGCGAAAAATGGGTCTAAGTCTTATGAAGTCAGTGGGATGAACTCCTTTTGACATCATATTTTTTATCAAGAAGAATAGTTCATCTGCCAAGCTCTGCCTACACAAGAGAACTTATTACTGTTCTTGACTGAGCTTACAAGTTTAGATCCTTAGAGTTTTTCTTTATTATTTTTCATAGTTAACCTGACGGAGGTGAGTGCATGCATGTACAATTTGGTTGTAAATTAACTTTTCCAACCACAGTGGGCCTTGTTTTAGAACAGAAAAAAAATTGCATATCATTGTGTTAAGAAAAGTAAAAGGAGAACCAAATTAAGATACAACGGTAGAGTTGTGAATGCATAGCAGAATCCAGTAAGGTCTAAATTCTGATGCTCACAAATATTACGAACACATAGCTATGCTTTTAATGGAAAATTTAGTTAGGCCAAGAATCTGTACATATTGAGGAGTACAGCCATCTTGTCTGTGATATACTCCTTTCATTTCATTTCCTAAGATAATAGTTTTTGGGTTTGTCTTAATTCATCTGTATCAATGTATATGTTTTTATATGTGTCTAGATTCATTAGCACATAAATAAATTTAGATAAAATTATGAAATCTTATAATGTGAAACGGGGAATAAGATTATCTTTAAGAGTTTGAAAATGCAATCCAATTAACCAAACTGAAAATTAACACATTAATTCAAGCAGACCCAGATGAAGAAGAGGGTGTTCTCATGGATCAAGAAGAACCTGCCCTTCTGCAGCAGCCGTCAGGTTTGAGCTTGATCACAAACTAACCCTAATTACTAGATCACCAGTGTTTGCAAAATTGCAATTGCACCCTAACGCGGCGGCGACGGCGCGCCACAGACGCAGCAGGTGGAGAACGCCGTCGGCCTCGGCCCGACGGCCGGCAAGCTGTACGCGACGGTGGACATCGACAAGGCGCGCGTCGCCCGGACGGGGATGGTGGCGTCGACCGGCACTCCGCGGTGGGAGGAGTCGTTCCACATCTACTGCGCGCACGACGCCAGCGACGTCGTCTTCACCGTCAAGGCCGAGAACATCGTCGGCGCCACGCTCATCGGCCGCGCGTACCTCCCCGTCGTCGAGGTCCTCCGGAGGATGGGCGCGCCGCCGTCTGACCTGTGGCTCCCCCTCCGCGACGAGAACCGCAGCCCGCTCGGCGGCGGCGACCAGATACGCGTCCAGCTCCGGTTCACCGACGTCGCCGCCGACCCGGATTCTCGCTGGGGCGCCGGCGTCGGGAGCGCGGCGTACCAGGGCGTTCCCCGCACCTTCTTCCCGCAGCGCAGAGGATGCCTCGTCAGGCTGTACCAGGACGCGCATGTCGCCGAGGGCTTCGCGCCTCGCATCCAGCTCGCCGGGCGCAGGTTCTACGAGCCGCGCCGGTGCTGGGAGGACGTGTTCGACGCGATCACCAACGCCCGGAGGATAGTGTACATCGCCGGGTGGTCCGTCAACACGGACGTCGCGCTGGTGCGCGACCCGCGGCGGCCGTCGGGGACGCTCGGCGAGCTCCTCAAGAGGAAGGCCGACCAGGGCGTCACGGTGCTGTTGCTGGTGTGGGACGACCGGACGTCGGTGGGGCTCGGCCCGATCCGCCGCGACGGGTTGATGGCGACGCACGACGAGGACACGGCGAGGTACTTCCAACCCTCGAAGGTGCACTGCGTCCTCTGCCCGCGGAACCCCGACCAGGGCCGGAGCTACGTGCAGGACGTCGAGACGGCCACCATGTTCACGCACCACCAGAAGACGGTGATCGTCGACGGCGGCGGCAACCCGTCCGCGAACGCGCCGCCGGGGCTCGTGAGCTTCCTCGGCGGCATCGACCTGTGCGACGGGAGGTACGACACGCAGGAGCACCCGCTGTTCCGGACGCTCGACACCACCCACCGCGGCGACTTCCACCAGCCCAACTTCCCCGGCGCCTCCATCGACAAGGGCGGGCCGAGGGAGCCGTGGCATGACATACACTGCCGCGTCGAGGGCCCGGCGGCGTGGGACGTGCTCGACAACTTCGAGCAGCGGTGGCGCAAGCAGGCCGGCGAGGGCAAAGACAAGCTGCTGGTCTACCTCGACAGGAACTGGGCGGCGCGCGAAGCCGCCTCGGGCGACCCCGAGTCGTGGAACGTGCAGGTGTTCCGTTCCATCGACGGCGGCGCGGCGGCCGGGTTCCCAGAGAGCCCCGCCGGTGCCGCGGCGGCCGGGCTGTCGTCGGGGAAGGGCGCCGTGTTCGAGCGCAGCATCCAGGACGCGTACATCCACGCGATCCGGCGCGCGCGGGACTTCATCTACATCGAGAACCAGTACTTCCTGGGGTGCTCCTACGCGTGGCGGAGCCGCGACGACGACGGTGACGTCTTGAAGGTGGAGGCGATCAACGCGCTGCACCTCATCCCCAGGGAGCTCTCCCTCAAGATCGTGAGCAAGATCGAGGCCGGCGAGCGGTTCGCCGTGTACGTGGTGGTGCCCATGTGGCCGGAGGGCGTGCCGGAGAGCGACTCCGTGCAGGCCATCCTCGACTGGCAGCGCCGCACCATGGAGATGATGTACAACGACGTCGCCGTCGCCATCCAGGCCAAGGGGATCCGCGCCGACCCCACGGACTACCTCAACTTCTTCTGCCTCGGCAACCGCGAGCGCTTCGTCCCCGGCGAGTACACGCCGCCGGAGCGCCCTGACCCCGACAGCGACTACATGAGGGCACAGCAGGCCAGGCGCTTCATGATCTACGTCCACGCCAAGATGATGATAGGTAAACTTCTCCACTCCAAATTAACCTCTCATAATTAAATTAAATTAATACAATCCAAGAACACGTCGCGTCGTCGTCACGGTTAATGGCGTCGCACGTTTGCAGTCGACGACGAGTACATCATCGTGGGGTCGGCGAACATCAACCAGCGGTCCATGGACGGCGGCCGCGACACGGAGATCGCGATGGGCGGGTACCAGGCGAACTACCTGGCGTCGCGCAACCGGCCGGCGAGGGGCCAGGTGCACGGCTTCCGCCTCGCGCTGTGGCAGGAGCACCTGGGGCGGGCGGCGGCGGCGGCCTCCGCCGGGGGCGACCTCCTCCGGCCGTCGAGCCTGGCGTGCGTGCGGCTGGTGAACGAGGCGGCACAGCGCCACTGGGACATGTTCGCGAGCGACGCGACGCCCAGGGAAGACCTTCCCGGACACCTCATGGCGTACCCGGTGCGCCTGACGGGCGACGTCAAGGGCACGCTCGTGGGGAAGACGGAGACCTTCCCGGACACCAAGGCGAAGGTGCTGGGTGCCAAGTCCGGCGTCCTTCCGCCCATCCTCACCACATGATCGAGCAAGGCATGCATGCAGCCCGTGCGGCGTGGGTGCATGAACTCAGCAATCTTATCTGCCGTGTTGTTAGCCGGTAGTGTGTGTGTGTATACTGTACAGTCAGGTAGGCTGTGAAGGTTGCTGATATGTATGGATAAAGGATTGTGCCTAATGGATCCGATGATTCACATAATCACTTGTAAATAAATAAAATAAGGTGGTGTTTGAATGGGACTAAAACTTTTTATCCCTGTCACATCGGATGTTTGGACAGTTATTATTATTAGTAATGTTGTGTTGGGCCAAATAGTGCTAACATGTTACACGTGCAAGGCATGTTTTGATCCATATGAAATAAGCACAAAATTATGTTTATGATTTAAAACTGCATAGTGAAATATCATCTATGTCAGAATTGCTCTTTAGAATTTCTAAAATTGCACATAACCCATAATAAGACAACTAAATGTTATTCTCTCCGATTCATGTTATATGATTTTCTAGCCTCGTTTAAATTCATATGTATATCAATAAATCTATCCATATATATTGATATATGGATGAATGTAGGTAAACCCGAAACTTTTATAATACGGAACGGATGGAGTATCTATTAACGGATATGTGAGTTTGATATTTATTGACTTCATTCAAAGAAATATATGGCACCACTGCACGACATACTAATTCATAAAACTACAATGAACTTCAAAAACATGCAATTCAGGTTGAGTCGTTAATATAATTTGTCATGATTAAGAAAACTGACTTACTAAACATGTATATAAAGTAATAGAAGTGTACAAAAGCAAATCAGCTCATGCATAAAAATATATTAAAAAGGATAGTAGTAGTGCACGTGGCAAGGCGCGTTCTAGTACCATATGTCATGGTAAGTATGTAGATGTAATTAAGTTTATTATAATATTCCAATGACACATATATCCCACGAAACATACAAATGTGAAATTTAATATACGACATAACTCTCCCATTACCCTATTTAGAAAAAGAGAACAAACAATAATATCAAATATATACAATTTATTGTAACTTGAAAAAATTTTAGAAACCTCAGAGGAACATCTGTATGCCTATTTGGCATTCAAACAACTATACTACCAGTATCTGATTGGAAAAAAGAGTCCACAATATCTCTGGATAAAACTAAAAATATTTGGTTAAGAACTTGTATATCCTCGTGTACCATTGCAACAATTGGATTATACTATAATTTGAGCTAACAAGGTCACCACCTTAAATTGAAGAAAAAAAAATCCTCAATGCTTAAACATAATTTGCATAGAAGATGACACATTGCTCACATATTATGGTCAGGAGGCATATACAATTATTACCACCTCAAGAAAATAATAGAATCCAGTGTACCGTAGGATGATGTCCAATAAATCCAGCCTTGTTGTTGTCATCTACAAAAGAAGGATAAGTAAAAGCACAGGAAAAAAATTGAAAGCAAAGAGCCGGTACAAGACTATAGCTAGATTAAAATTCAAAGTTCAACATATTCTAGTAAATTTATCGTGGCAAATTCATCTTGCTCACAACCATTGCTGGTGAGGTGTTCCTACGTTCTCAATGCGCTACATGGCCATTAGATTGGTGTTTGTCGTCTCCCGTGCAAACTCGACGTTCTCAGTTCTCTATCATAAAACATGTGAAGGCCGGTTAAAACAAAAAAAAAAACAGCGACAAAGAACGTACTAAATTTCAGATGGGTATACAGCTACAAAGAAATCTCGTGATCTCCATTGCTGGTGTTCTACTGTGGAAATTAGGGGAACAAAACCGAATTGTCACAACAGTACCAAAAATTTAGCAACTGGTGCATATTGATTTAGTGCCAAGCAGGACTGTAAGAGGGTCGTGCAAGAGGGTTCGGCATGATCGGCTGGGCCTGAACAATAGCCATCGAGTACTGTCAGAGAGTTTCATTAATAATATGTATCAAGGTTTATTTTACTAACATGAAGTACATAACAAGGATAAATTCACTAAGATTACGTCCATCGGAATTCAGAAACTAGCAAAGACATCCCATGTAAATATGGTATCATGATATGGTCATATTTTGTTTCATTATGTCCAATAAATTATTTTTAAAAAGGGAGATCTAAAGCAAGAGACATGATACTGAAATGTTTGCTTCTAGACTCCATATGCTTTCATGAAACTTAGTAAAATATTTAGCTTCAATAATAAGCTGTAACTTTGAAGGGGGTTTCACCTGGTGCAGGCTCCAAAGAGAGAAAACAACATGCCGATGGTAACATGTCACTAATTATTCAGTCAAGAGAGAACAACTACAATTTAAGTTCAGTGGCACATGTATCACAAAGAATAATTAATCTTTGGGTGCGCATTATCTGTCTTGTTAAGAAAAATATAAAATTGCAGCTATCGAATTGCAGAGTGGCAAGTTCCTTACCACGTATTTAATTAACTTCGTACATGTACCTTTCCAATCAGCAATGCTATGGTAAAATCCTTTCCAATTTGTTCTGAAAAATATCATTTCCCATCAGTAGTGCTAAATGTTTTTCCAATCAGCACTGCTCCTATCAAAATGTAACTGAGACGATACATGCCTTGAAAAGTATTTAATCATATCTAATGTTTAATGCTAACGATAAATTGCAAAACCATGGGGTTTTCCTTCATTTCAGGGACTCCCCAATTGATCAATGAAAACAGAAATAAGTTGTATTTTGACATTATCACTTGCACATTCCTAAATACATTCCATACCTATTCAGTCAGCATGAACTATATGTGTATAAAACTAAAATTGATATGTTCACCAAAAAATTATTACTATATAAAAAAATTTAAAATAGGTTGGTGAGACACAGAGATAGGTTAGTTATATATGGGAGGGATCAGTTAACAATCATCCAGTAAGCATGAAGCAAAATCTTCTCTTTGCACAACATATATCATCATTCATCAATGACCTTTCAGAAAATCCATGCACTTAATTTTACATCAGGATTCACTCAATCCCTCAAAATAAAAACAAAGAGTAGTTGTGTTAAGCAGTATAGAAAAAGATACAGTAAAATCTGTTAATGACCTGAGTTGAGAGATAGCGTTTGGCGCTGGGGCAGTAGCAGAGACGACGTTGGGGGTGAGACCCTTCACTGGTGTGACAGACGCAGAGTGCGTAGTTAGAGGGTGTGTCCTGTGTAGGATCGCAAGAGAGAGGTATTTCAGACCGTTTTAGCCTATTGGATGTAAATCTAACGGTGCAAAATCGATAGTCAATCCTGTGTACGATTCCATGGTAGCCATAGAGAAATTCCAACTCCTTTTTATATTAGTATAGAAAAAGTAGACTATTAATAAAACTTATCCATAATCTTGGACTAATTCGCGAGACGAATCTATTGAGCTTAATTAATCCATGATTAGCCCATGTGATGCTACAGTAAACACACGCTAATTATGAATTAATTAGGCTGAATTAATCCATGATTAGCCCATGCGATGCTACACTAAACACGCGCTAATTATGGATTAATTATGATAAGTGTCCAAACATCCGATGTGACGTAGAGTAAAAAGTTTTAGTCTCATCCAACCACCCCTAAGACAAATGCTAAACAACGGGCTACCGTTTCAAATTTTAAAAACGTTATAAGTTACTCTGTACACTGCACAAATTTAACCGTTTGCATGACAGGAACAAATGTAGATTGCAACGTTGCAGTGACGTACATGTGTCACAAATGTGCATACTCTGGCACTCTTTTCCCGATTTTTTTTATGTAAGCACATGGAGAGCTGCAATTCCAAATCTAAGCACTTAATATTTGGAATTCTACTTCTAATCAATGTGCTCTGGTTCCACGTCAATTCTCATGATAGGATGGCCAACAAATAAATGGGCTGTTTGTTTTGCTAAATGCCCAAGAGATAAATGGGCCTTTTTTCTGCCTTGTTTGATCATTTCCAATAACGTGCGTGGCTTAGCAATCATGCAGCGTGAACTCTTTTTGTTTGGCAGACAACAACAAAGGTTGTTATATTCCGATTGCACTAAGAAATACATATGCTTTAAAATGATTTGTAAAAGCGAAATAACACCATTTTAAGCATAATTAATGTGCAGGCTCCGAACAAATCATAAGCAAATGTTGTTACAGAGTAAAAATAATAATACAAATGTCAGTTCATTTACCCTTAAAATTTGGGGCATTATTAAGTTACAATCACAGTATACTGTAGCCTTCATAACATATATCCCAGAAATAACACAAGACATTGCATCACAAGTGTTCCCAGCTAGTCTTGTTCTGAGCTTTTTATTTTGTTCTATGGAATATATTAAATCCCGATGACTAGATCATTATAAGGCCGACTCGATGATGCACCTGCAGGTTTAAGTATATATATCAGTATATTGTAGAACTAAATAAAGTTAAAATTCTATCATAACAAAAAATATGGTTACAAACCAGATTGATTTTTATCTCTTGTTGAACGATGTGCCTGATGTCCCAATCGTCGACCTTGCATTTCATCCATATACATTGGGATTCTATTGTGTCTCCGCCGACCCCATTGTATTAACCTCTGGTCAGGCACAATGATTGGACCAACATATGGTGGCCACTCATTCTGATTTCCATATGGATGGAATTGACCCGACCAAGTGTTTGCTAGTGTTGATGCAGAGTAATATGGATGGATAAATTGATTCTCATTGAAATTTCTATGCTTGCAAACAGCAAGGACATGAGCACAAGGTATTCCGGTAAGGTTTGGCTTTAAACATTCGCACATCGGAGGAGTATTACTGTGTATGATTACCTTATACTTGAAATCTCTTCGAACATATATAGTATGGTTTCCTTGAACAACCGCAACTCGTTCACGGTCAACCTTCACCTCATACTCGCCACCTTCATCACCATAAGAAGCCACATGCATAGACCCAGCTTTATTCCCTCGCTTCACTAACAAATTCTCAACCCGCTCGGACCACATTTTCCTTGAATTTACATGTTCAAGAGCAAACTTTCTTCGATCAACAAACCATTCTAAACATTTGTTAAATGTTTCCTCCACTATTGCTGTTATAGGCAGTCTCCTTGAGTACTTGAACACATTATTTAATGATTCAGAACCATTACTTGTCATTATACCCCAACGATAACCACCATCAAAGCACTGGAACACTTTCTCGGGCTTATCAGGCTTGTCCTTATCCTCTTGCCTATATTTTCCCATATTTTTTAAATAATCAGTTGCATTAGGACAACTTTGTGTAATTGCATCCATGCTTTCTGCAAATCTGCGAGGTTTCTTCTTCTTAACAACCCACTTGAATGTTTTTATCACTTCATCATTTTTACATTGTTTGTATAAATTCTCAGCAATATGTTGGGAACAAAATCGATGGACACATTCACCACCACTTTCATTCCAACCAATATGTGGTTGCTTAAAGACCCACTTTATAGCCTTATGGCGATCAGAAACAACACACATGAATTTACCAAAACCAATCACCTCTTTTCGCAGCCATCTCATAAACCAACCCCAGTTGGCACTATCTTCCTTCTCCACTATTGCAAAAGCTAGTGGTAGTAACTTGTTTTCAGCATCATATCCACATGCTATCAATAACCTGCCCTGATACCTACCAGATAAAAAAGATACATCTATACTAATTACTAATTACTGGTCGAAGGTGAGGAACAGATTCAATGCATGGTCCAAAAGCCCAAGCCAAACATTTGAATGCTCGACGCCCTTCAGGTGTTGTAGGATTTGATAGAAGTTGATATTTTATGCCTAGATTAGATACTTTCATTGCCTCCAACAATGGCGTGACAAGTCCATATGATTCTTCCCAACTACCAAAAAGTTGAGCTATGGCCAACTCCCGCCCACGCCACAACTTGTTGTAGTGTGGCTTCATAGTTTTATATCTTTGTCGAACCAATTGACGTATACTCATTATACTCAACTCCAAATTCTCTTTTAGATCATCACGTATCACATCAGCAATAATTGTCGCTATTAGTTGTGCATGATCAAACCGGTCAGCAGGTGCACGACATGTATGGGGATATTGGCAAGTTTGTATTTTCTAGCTTGAACCAATTTTGGTTGATTTTCCATATAGCTTCCATTTGCAGGTATTATCCTTGCACTTGAAATCTATTCTTGACTTGTTGTTTGTTGTTACTCTTACTTCCATATTGTTAATAATATGAAATTCATTTACTGCAAATTGTAGGTGTTGCTTGGAATCGAAAGTTCGACCTTTAGCCAATGAACTCTCAAAATGTCTCTTTGAACCAAAGAAACAATCATCAGCTGCTGTTTGACGTAACACATAAATGTCATGAAAGGCACTTATGGGGTGCTTACCAGACCTACCCATGAGTGGCAATGATTTGACTGAATTAACCAATGTAGTATTATCATTCATACTGGCTTCATCCTCACCACCCTCCAAATCGTCCGGTTCCCAAGCCTCCTCAATATTGGCTTCATTCTCTGTCTCCTCTCCAACATAATCCTCCTCTTCAACATTTTTTTGCTCCTGATTCCTTGAATTATGGCCATCAAGGGAGGGCATCACAATCGATTCTAGTCTCTCTTGATTATTATTAGGAGAGATGCCATCACTAGATGATTGATTAACTAGTTCTTATTCGATAATTGCAATGGCCGGAGTAGTGGAAGGTTCAGTATCTCCTCTTGTCATTCCACCCATACTAAAAGTAGTTTGTGCAGGCCCAATATTGATTAATGCAATTTTAACGTACAATTCCACCATATGCCAATTGGTCCGGGCTAAAGTCATTTGAAGAATCATTTGCCAAGATCTTTCCTCATATAAAGGGATCAATTGAAAAAAATGTGGCCTAGGTGCTCCAACATCATATCTTACTTGTATAACCAATGAATATTCAGCCTCCGAATATTGTAGACCATGAAAAATCTCATGTTTCACATCTTCAAAAGCAGTATACTTGGTAGCAGGAAAAGTAATCTTTGGAGGAATGCTATATGATGCACCTGTCTTCTCTTCATATTGGATTTCACCACCCGTATAGACAAGAACAATTAACATGGCTTGTGTACTTGTGCCTAAAGAATAGTAAAATGTTATTATCATTCACTAGACAAACATGTGAAAGTAGTGTGAATCATGTATATATCAAACTTATGTGTAATAATATAAAAACAAAAAATATACTAGTAAGCAGATCTAATTTAAATTACAGTACTACATAAAAACACGACATGACAATGGTGGTGGTGGCGGCAGTGGCCTAGATTTGACGACATTACTACTAGTGAGTGTGGTAATAACAACAATAGTGATAGTGGCCGCTGCCAGTAACGGTAATGATAATCATCATGTGGGTCTTGCTTTTCTTATGTCACATATACACATCCCAAATAATTGCAGATGTCTGTATAGATTGCATTATGTATCAGTGGGCTATCGAATATAACCTCCTAATATGGTAGTGGTAGCGTCGTTGGTACCATATTGAATTTATGTATTTTGAGCACATGGGACTAACTAAACTCACAAGCACAAAGTAACTGACCCACTAAAATCAATCGCTAGAATTGAACTGATTAGTATACTACCCTGTGTTTTTCTTCTCCTTGCCAAGTAGATGAGTCAGTGCTATGTGAAACAAATGAAGAATGTTAGCACGAATTATATGGTCTTCAAAATTGTAGTAGATAAATTAGATCTGAATGAGAAATCTCACCGTATATGCAGTTCCAATCTCTAAAATAAAAGCCAACATCCGAAGTGAAGCAATATCGATTTTGGATTAGGGCAAAGGAACTGAGGCCGGCAGTAGAGGAACTGAGGCCGGCGGCAGATTGCCCTAATTTTTCTTGCCTCTCTTATGGTGCATCTAACCAATTGGTTGTATGCACTACTAGGCTATACGTACAAATACTCTCAATTGGACGGCCCATGGTTTGTGGCAGGAAAAGGCCCATTTACCTGTTGCCTGTTAGACAACAAAACAAACAACCAATTTATTGGGAACATTGACGCGGTCACCTAGACACATTGATTAGAAGTAGAATTTCAAATATTGCGTGCTTAGATTTGGAATTGCAGCTCTGCATGTGCTTACATAAAAAAAAATCGGACTCTTTTCTAATATGAAAAATGCTAGAATTGGGTACACCACGCGTACCGTTGGAAACATGACGATTTTTTGTAATACTAGCCACTCAATCCGTTACCTAGGTTGGACTTTTTTTTTCCTTTTTATCAATTTATTGATTTTTCTTTAAAATTATAATTAAAATATTTTAAGATATCATTTATATTTTAGACTATCATCTAACATCGACGGGTATTGATAAGACCATCTTAGTATCAATCATTATCGATAGGGTATCAACTGATACCACCATAGTATCAATTGATAACACTTAAGTATCGGCTGATACCACTGTCATATTTCGTTTTGAAATGGGATACCATACACTAGCATTCCCCATAAAGTAATACTCCCTCTATATTTTTTATATGATGCCATTAACTTTTATGTTTACGTTTGATCATTCATCTTACTCAAAAATTTTATCCAAATATGTGAAATTATAAATCATACTTAAAGTTCTCATAATAACAAAATTATAACAAAATAATTAATAATTATTTTTTTAATTAGATAGATTGTCAAACATAAATATAAAATTCAACGACGTCATATAAAAAACATGAAGAAAGTACAAGACATCGATGCTTTGCGCGAATAAAAGCGAAATAAGTTCTGTTCACTTTGGAGGGTTTGGGCTTCTTTTGAGAAATTTATGAGCACGCTTGCTCAATCACTAAACTATTCATTCTTGTTAAGTCCATAATATATTTACTCCCTCCATATCTGTGCATCTGACAAGTCGATATCTTTAGATGCTGGTGAAGTTTCCGTATTACTTACATGCAGGTCCATCGATATATTGAACTTGTCCTCTTTCAAAATTACTTCCCTTAGGATGAAGTTAGCGAATTCGCCTTGAAGGAACTAGATCTAAAGATTCGTTAGAGCACTTGTGTCCAGCTGGTTTTTGTGCATCGAGGTGAACTCAATGTTAATTCACTGATGAAATATTTATAACAGAGTAAGAAGATGTATATCTCTACGCCATTGAGAAATGTTAACCCACTGTTAGAGAATAACATGACGTACTTCATGACCTAAAATGTGCATCGGTTGTTCCCTAGTGGTGGTATGTACAAAGGAAAGTTGTTTGTCATGGTGAACTTTTGATGTGATGATGTTTTGCTGTGGCGGATGAACACCTTATCTAGGACATGTCACATGTATGAATTCCTTATCTACGGCAACTATGAATTCCTAAAATTCTTCTTGTTTCCTGCGACGAAAATCCATCACAGTAATATGCCTTATACGAAGATTGATGACAAGAAGAGGCCAATGAAAGCTACCAAAATACGTAGCTGATTAAACTTTTTTGTATACATATGGTAAACGACGATGAACGAATAGTGAGACACGTACTTGTCACAACAAGGGTAGGGGAATCATGTCATATGAACCCAACAGTGTAAAAGTTGTTGTCAAGTGGTCTACCGCCGTTTCGAGATTGCCGACGGCCATCATTTTGTTCACTACTTGTGGATTAATAAGACCGATCGGTTCATGTCACTTCTTGCTTTCATCATGCACCTCCTATTAAAAAAATGGATATTAGGCATGTACACGAAGGAAACTGAATATAAGAATTGAAAACTTTGCAATTAAATGAAGTACTTACAGAAACAAAGGTGCATCATACAGATGTTGAGAGTGTCTACTTGGTAAACTTGGTGCAAGTTTTGAATCCCATCCACGCCACCCTGTCACCATGGTAAAACTCCACATCGGTATAGTAGGCAGTGAGATTGCGGACTCTTCCATGTACCAATAGTATAATCTTCGCATTTGCACCGTTAGTTTTTCAACTTATCCTGAGGGACCAAGGGATGGCCGAGTTCATACTTTGACTGCACGATGGGTGCACCACTTTGCTTAGAATATGACCTTTTGCCTTCTAATGAGTAATGACCAACCTTTCATATGATTATCAATAGATTCATCACACAAGTGTTTCTTAGACACGATCCATTCATAATCAGACTTGAGTGGCTTTGGAGCGCCTTGCCTTGTTGCCATGGCTACAAAAAACTTCACCACCAGAGTATCCACCATTCATAATCTGACTTTCACATTATTGGTTCAATAGGTATAGTGTCACGCCCATAAATTTACACCAATTTTAGAACAATAGCATACATTAATCTCGGTCCAGGAATCAGCCTGAGTACACACTATAACAAATCAATATACAGTTCCACGGCTTAAAAACAAATAAAACAATTATCTATCCAAATGCAGTGGAAAAGGAAAACAAACTAAACTATCTAATCTTCAACTTCAGCTGGCGATGACGGCTCCCCACCACAGGCATTCTCGACGGCGGACTGAACTTCACTTCAACCTTGGGAACAACCTTCTAACTGAAACTCTGGCACTTTCTCTAGTGGGAAAAAATTAAGCAAGACTGAGTACAAATCACCATACTCAACAAGTAACACCCAAGAGAGGGGAAGGCGGCTTCGGCCGGATGGAGGAGGGAGGCGGCGGTCAGTCCGGCGAGCTGCGGAGGACGGCGGTGGCGGCGCGAATGGTGGGGAGGGGCAGCGGTGGACGGCCGGCGGCAAGGCTCAGCGACAGCACGACGGCGCTGCGACGGGGTCAAAACCTACGACAAACAAGGCAAAACAAGCAAAAACAAGCTATAAAACAACTGAAACAGAGAAAGAAACTATTTTTAGTGGATTCTTGGCATTTTTCTGGATTTAATGAAACTTGAATGGACCTAAACGGAGACTAGATGAATTAGCTCTGAAATTTAGAAGGTTAACTGTGTTTTTAAACTAAACAGAAAACCTTAATAAAACACAAAAAACCTTAATGAATTATTGCGTAATTAATCGGAGGCATGACGTCAGCACAGGAGAGAGAGGGGGTCGGCTGACAGCTGGGGCTCACTGAGCAGTGACACAAGGCAAGGAGTAGACGGTGACAGTGGGGCCCACGGGGGAGAGTCAAAAAGGGAAAGGGAGAGTTAAAGCTGACAGGTGGGCCCCATGGTTCGGTGAGACAGGAGTGAAGGGATGACACGTGGGGCCCACAAGGAGAGATAGGATGAAAGGGGGTGCCGGCTGGCGGGGGGAGGTGGCGCACAAGGGGGGAGTTGGGAGAGATGTGCAATCCAGGGGCAAAGGGGGTGATCGCACAGGGGATGGCAGGGAGGAGGGGAGTTCGGCCAGGGTGGGAAGAAAAGAAAAAGAGGAAAAAGAAAAGGGAAAAAGGAAGAAAGAAAGAAGGGAAAAGAAAAGAAAAAGGAAGGAGGAAAAAAAAGAAATTGCCTCCAATGTTGCGGATTTTTATTAAGTTTATTAGAGCAAATTTTATTGACTACAATTCAAATTTAAATCATGTTAATCATTTAAAATGCTTTCGAGACATTTTAGAACATTCCGAAAAGCTTCCAATTAATTTAATTAAATTTATACACTGATTTTCTCCTGAACTTTAATTAATAAATTATTTTTAATACATTACTTAATTAATTCTTGGCTTGAATAAAACTCAGGGCGTGACAAATCTACCCCCTTAAACAGAATCTCGTCCCCGAGATTCGGAGGAGCTGTTAAAGATGTGCAGATGAGCAGCCTAGAGTTGGAAGAAACACCTTGGTTTTCTTCACTTCCAGTTGCTCAGGTGTTGTTGCGGTTGTTGTCGTTCCTTGTGTTGACCATCTTCAGAGCAGGAGGACAGAACAAAGGCAAAGGAGAAAACCAAACAAAGGGCTTTTCTGAATCATTCTATTGTAATTTTCTGATCTTGATTAAAACACTGAAAAAGAGCACACGACTCCTGGTGGTACGACCATAACTCCACCACTAGTTATGGTGAACCGCTAACCCCAAAACAAACCTACACACACAAACTACCAAGCAACAACTAAAAGACGATGCTAGGGTAACATCTACGGCTCAAAAGCAACTGCGACGGCTTGACGAAGCGAAGCTTGACTCTTGAACAACTCCATCTTCATCTTGAGAGCGACGCTTGGAGTAGCAAATGCATGACTCTTCACTGCTGGCAGAACTTGACTCTTCGGTCTTGACTCTTGATCGGAAGGAGTTGCTGACGACTGCTACGACGAAGGCACGGGTTACGTTGATAGGATGACACACATCTAGAGAGATCAAGGTTTGAGAAGCAAGTATGCTCACTAAACTTTAAAAACCAAAAGACTCGACTCTTTTTTTTCGAAACAACTCAAATTTTGCAAAACCTAATGCATATGACAGAAGGCTCCTCAGGTTTCTATTTGGCTCATCCTACGGTCAAGATTGGCTCTGATACCAACTTGTCACGCCCAGAAATTTACACCAATTTCTAAACAATAGCACGCATTAATCTCGGTTCAGGAATTAGCCCAAGTACACACTATGACAAATCAATATACAGTTCCACGACTTAAAAACAAATAAAAACAATTATCTTTCGAAATGCAGCAGAAAAGGAAAACAAACTAAACCATCTAATCTTCAGTTTCAGCTGGCGATGACGGCTCCACACCACAGACATTCTTGACGGTGGACTGAACCTCACTTCAATCTTAGGAACAACCTTCTGACTAGAACTCTGGCACTTTCTCTGGTGGGGGAAAAATTAAGTAAGGCTAAGTACAAACCACCGTACTCAACAAGTAACACCTAAGAGAAGGGAAGGCGGCTTCGGCCGAATGGAGGAGGGAGGCAGCGGTCAGTCCGGTGAGCGGCGGAGGACGGCGGTGGCGGCGCACGGCGGTGGCGGCGCGAATGGCGGAGAGGGGCAGCGGTGGACGGCCGACGGCAAGGCTCGGCGACGCCACGACGGCGCTGCGACGGGGTCAAAACCTACGATAAACAAGGCAAAATAAGCAAAAACAAGCTATAAAACTACTGAAACAGAGAAAGAAACTATTTTTAATGAATTCTTGGCATTTTTCTAGATTTAATGAAACTTGAATGGACCTAAACGGAGACTAGATGAATTAGCTATGAATTTTAGAAGGTTAACTGTGTTTTTAAACTAAACAGAAAACCTTAATGAATTATTGCGCAATTAATCGGAGGCATGACGTCAGCACAGGAGAGAGAGGGGGTCGGCTGACAGCTGGGGCTCACTGGGCAGTGACACAAGGCAAGGAGTAGATGCTGACAGTGGGGCTCACGGGGGAGAGAGTCAAAAAGGGAAAGGGAGAGTTAAAGCTGACAGGTGGGCCCCATGGTTCGGTGAGAGAGGAGTGAAGGGGATGACACGTGGGGCCCACAAGGAGAGATAGGATGAAGGGGGGTGCCGGCTGGCAGGGGGGAGGTGGCGCACAAGGGGGGAATTGGGAGAGATGTGCAATCCAGGGACAAAGGGGGTGATCGCACAGGGGATGGCAGGGAGGAGGGGAGTTCGGCCAGGGTGGGAAGAAAAGAAAAAGAGGAAAAAGAAAAGGGAAAAAGGAAGAAAGAAAGAAGGGAAAAGAAAAGAAAAAGGAGGGAGGAAAAAAAAGAAATTGCCTTCAATGTTACCGATTTTTATTAAGTTTATTAGAGCAAATTTTATTGACTACAATTTAAATTTAAATCATGTTAATCATTTAAAATACTTTCGAGACATTTTAGAACATTCCGAAAAGCTTCCAATTAATTTAATTAAATTTATACACTGATTTTCTCCTGAACTTTAATTAATAAATTATTTTTAATATATTACTTAATTAATTCTTGGCTTGAATAAAACTTAGGACATAACATATAGCCAGGCATAAAATCACATGTCATAAGGCCTTCATAAATTTGTTGTACGAAAAGCCCTGTCTCATCCTTGCAATCAAGATAAGGGCATGCTACACAGTCAGCCTTTTCCTGAATCATGAAGTCCTCCGCTATGCTCACAAATGTAGTTAATCCTTAAATGTAGTATGTGGAGCTATGCTTCGAGTTATATATCCATTATATATCCAGTGACGATCCATCTATATTAAAAACATGTCGTAGATAAAAATGTACGGTCTATTAATGACTAAATAGACCTTATCTAATACTACCTCCGTCCTATAATAATTTTATTTTTTGTTTTCTGTACTCCAACATTTGACCATTCGTCTTATTTGAAAAATTTATATAAAAAATTAAAAAAATTAGTCACGCGTAAAGTTCTATTTTTGTTTTACCATCGGTGGCTATAAAAATATTAATCGTAAAAAAATTTCAAATAATACGAACAATCAAAACATTATATCTAAAAATTAAAAAATAAACTTAATATGAGACGGAGGTAGGATGTACTACATACCTATGTTGATATATGCAATAAATAATTAATTGCGCTATAAAAGATGTGAATTAATTGTGCACATAGCCCATAGTTTAGCTAGAGCTAGTCAGCATTGGCAAACCAACATAATTGGCTCAAAATAAAAAAAAAATGAAAATGAGTGTGCCGAAAGGTTCACATATGCATGCACACCGAATTAAAAATTAAAAATAAAAACAAAGAGATCTAAATTAATTAAATTTCCCAAGTCGTCCACATATAGTAATTATTAACATTATAAATTGGAAAAATTAATAATTGATATAATGGGCAAACTTATATAACGAGATCTAAATTAAATAGTCACATTAGAGCTATATATCTGCATAGGTTTTGGCAACATGTAAGTGCAAAAAATTACTTTCAAATTGCAACAAGTATTTAACAAGTTCCCATATACTTTTGTACTAACCTTTTGATGAAGAAACTTTAGATGTACAACTAGGATTAAATATTCACAATTAACTAGAAAAAATTGCAAAACTTCGTCTCTCCCTCCTTGTTAGCAATGAACATAATGTCTGTTCTCCTCGCTGGCTCAAACTGTTAAAGCTGATGGATTAGGAATGGTATCGATACATGGGTATTTTAGGGTCAACTTTAGTTCAACTAAATAAACTAAATTTTATTTAGTAGTAAAGATTAGTTTATTTTATTAAACTAGAGTTAATTCTAAGCTATCCACGGATCGATCCGGCCATAGCTCTTCATGCCGGTTGGTTCCGATACTCGGCATAAATGTGACTGCTTTGGGATGGGAACCAATAACTGGCACAGGCACAAATAGATCATCATTTAGCCCGGTTAGGCCACATACCCGTCACAAAATGTATCTGCCGATTATTGCTTCGGGATGGGAGACAATACCCGGCATAAATATGTCGTAACTCAAATTGAAAAATTGAAACTAAAAATAAATTTTGTTTTTTCAATCGGAGTACCTCTCCGTCAGGTTGTGCCATATATGGAAAGCTTGAGAAGAGAAAATGCATGCTTATAGGTTCAAGCCCTTAGCATAGTGTAGTGCTCGTATTTGATAGCCATATTATTTATTGATTTTTATGTGTACGTGTTTTAACTGCTAAATAATATATTTTTAAAATAAATAATATATTTTTAAAAATATTTTAAAGTTCATCATCTCACTTTTATAAAGTATATTTTTAATTTATAGGAGTAACTTTCATTATTTATAGCATCTCTCTAGTACCGAATTCCATGCACTTTCATGGCCAACAAACACGTCCACGTGGGCGCAACTTGAATCGTCCGATTATCCGAGGAAGTTAGCATCGTCCGATTATCCACAACACGGCTCGTCGTTCTCTCGTATCTTCCGGATCTTTCGCGGGCCTTCTTTCTGTGTCGAACGTGGCTTCTTTTCCTGCTGCGGCTGCCGCGCGGCATCGTCAGCGCGTACGATAAATTCACTTTAGCCATTCGGTATGATATTTCACCCAAAAAATATTAAACAAAACTAACTACAGTTTAAACTTGACAAGGTCAATCACAGACCATCATTCTGCAAGAGCTCGCAGGGAGATTGTCGTTAGAGCAAGTATAATAAGTATAATGTTAGATTATAAGTTAATTATAAGTTGATATGGAGAAAAGAGGTAATAAAAAAGAGAGGGGTTGGCTCTCATATAAGAACCAGCTATACACCAACTCTAAAAAAATGCATTAAATATAAAGGTAGAGAAAGAGATAAAAATTATAGCCAACCTTATAGCCAATCTATTACATGTGTTGACTATAATATAAATTTATAGCTAGTAAGTTAGCTTTACTATTAAACTTGCTCTAAGAGCAGATATAATAGCAGGCTATAAGCCAGCTATAAACATATTCTAAAGAGATAAGAAGGGAGAGAGAAGAGAGGTGGGCTACTAATTTGTAGCCAGCTATAAACATATTCTAAAGAGATAAGAAGGGAGATAAAAGAGATGTGTGCTACTAATTTGTAGCCAGATACACACGGACTCTAAGACACAGTGTGTATGATATATGGACTATGTACTAATGTTTTGTAGGTAACTGTTGTATAAGTTGGCTATTAGATTGACTATAGATTAATTGGAGCTAGTCAAACTTGCTCTGAGGGGGCTAGCTACCAGCACAGTAGCACTTGGATTCCTGTGCAAGAACGCTAAGAGCAAGTTCAATAATATAGCCAACTATTAGCTTCAATTCATTTATAGTCAATTTAATAGCTAATTCATACAATAGTTACCTATAAAACATTGATAAATAGTTTTACATATCATACACACATTTTGTTTGGGAACACGTGTGCAGCTGGCTATAAATTAATAGCCCATATTTTTTTCTCTCTTATCTCTTTAAAATATTTATGCTTATAGTTGGCTATAAATTTAGCTGCTCTATGAGCAGCCAGAGGCCGACGCGATTTATTTGCCGGCGCGCGAGCAAAACGCGCCGGTTATCTGCCATCCTGCCAGCCAGGGCCGCTTGCTCTTGCACCGCGCGGGGTTCGGTTAGAAATAATGATAGTGGCCCATATATACATCACCGTATTCAATCTGTTTTACCTAAGCCTAATAACACTCTAAAATGTACCGAACTATATATTATATATTTTTGATACAAGGAATAAAATTAAAAATAGAATACGAACTCTAAATAAAAAAATATAAAATATTAATATTAATCCTTATATAGCCGAACAACTTTTAAATTTTTTTTTCTACGCTTGCAATATGTTTGAAGAATATAAAGATGTTCAATTTAGTACTCAAATCATTGGGGCAGTGAAAGGTGATCCAATACGATATAAAATGCCACGTAAAGAAGACTTAGCAATTTTAATAGTTGGATAATCAAATTTAGAGAACTATAGGAGAGATATTATTTTTAAAAATAAAAAATAATCGTTCTGGTTAAGACATAAGTTCACATTTGTAAGATAGAGAAAAGAGAGATGATTTGCTAGATATATAATATTTTAATTATTACGATGCTATATGTATGTATGTAATAGACTGGCCCATCTACATACCGGGTGTAAGTTGCATTGCCGCGTGTTCTTTCTAGTACTAGCTACTTAAAAAACCGTCAACCAAAAAGCATGGACATGAAAAACAGATGAACGGGGGCGTCCGTGGGTCGGTGCTGGGCCCCTGGCCCGTTAGCAGGCGGGGGGCAGTGGAGCCTGCGCTATGTCGCTCGAATCGGAGCCCTCGCAATAATAATACGGCAGAAAGAAAAAAAAAAAAAGGAGGAAACGCCACGCGCGCGCCTCGCTTAATTTCCCGCGGGTAACAAGGCGCACCCACCACCACCACCACCACCGAGATAGGCACGCGCGCGTGACACTGCAGTGCCGCCCGAGGGAGGGAGCAGAGATCAAGATCGCGTGGCGTGGGCGCCTGGCCGTGGTGGGGGCGATCGGCGCGGCTTCGGTGGATCGACATCGATCCGCAGCAGCGCACGCCGCGACGTTTGCGCGCGCCTCCAGCTGCTCCCCAACTACCGCCGTCGCTCGCGCGTCGCACGAAGAGATCGAGAAGCAAAAGCTGCCTGCCCGCCCGCTCGATCGCTTCTTGGCTTCGCTGCACGGACGTACGCTTCCCACCACCTACCTTGCGGTTACACCGCATCACGCCACGCCTAATCCATGCACGCCTCCTCCACTCCAGGCCCCCACTATAACTATTAGTTCTCAGGCAGCCAAAAATTGAAAGAAAAAGAGGGAGAGAAAAAGAGGCAGCTCGCCGGCCGTCCTCCTGCCTCGCAATCAAGTACTAGTAAAATGAACCAACCCATGCCCACGCATGGCTGCCTTATCATGCTGTCAACGACGCCGCTAGGCCCACCCAGAGCGAGACCGGCCTCGTCCCCGTTCCAAGCACCCTCACAAAATCAAACGAAATCAATCAATCCATCCCTCGCTTGGCCCACTCATCAGCTGTGCATGCGCACACTTTGTACTACTTATAAGGCCGCGTTCCGTAGTGTGGTGGATGACTTAACTTTGGCTACGTTTGGTTGGTGGGATATGTCTAGACAGAAGATGGTCATCTAGATTTTTGATGCGTTTGGTTTATGAACGAAATTGGATATGGTGGCTCAGAAAATGAATATTATACGAAGATACTGGGTGAGTGTATCTAGCCAAATTGGCCGGATTAGCTTATCCACCTTAACGAACCATGATCATTAGTGATAATTACCTTGTTTTAACATTAATTAGTAATTACCAAGTTTAAATTATTATTAATTAATGATGATAGATATATTTAATTGATAATTTATATTAATTACGATAAAATCTATGATGATTAATTTATATTATTATTTATTAGTAATTCAATATGTCCATTTTATCCATCCTCATCCATCCAACCAAATAAAAAATTGGATCATCCTATCCATCTAACCAAACATAAAACTGATGGTCATATTCCATTCCACCTTGACCAACCAACCAAACGCATCCTTACTCGGCGTGAAAAACATACTCCCTCCGTTTCTAAATTTTGACGTCGTTGATTTTTTTATATATGTTTGACCATTCGTTTTATTTAAAAAAATTGTAAAATATGTAAAGCGATATATATTCATAAAAATATACTTAACGATAAATGAAATGATATAAAAACAATTAATAATTATATAATTTTTTTAAATAAGACGAATGGTCAGACGTACATAAGTCAACGGCGTCAAACATTTAGTGACAGAGAGATAGTACCAATAGATTAATACATGATTAATTAATTATTAATTATTAAAAAATATAAAATAAATTAATATGAATTTTTATAACAACTTTCCTATTTTTTACACAAAAACCATTAATAGTTCAGGAAACGTGCACGCGAAAAACCGTTAATAATTCAGGAAATGTGCAGCGAAAAACGAAAGGATTAAGTTAACTAAAGGCTGGGGGTGTACGTGGGCTAAGTTCAGCTTTGCAGGTTACCCATTCCATCGTCTGTCCTAAAAAAAATAAAGAGAAATCATCGCTCCCTATCCCAACATCCAGTCTTAAAAGAAAAGGTAAAACAACATAGGAGTAAGTAGCTACAAAATATTTATAAATTATATATATAATATAATATATATTCTATTAAAGTGATAACTGATACAAAGAAAAATCAATTTTAGATGACCAACTAAATGACAAAACAATGATCAAATATGGTCGAGGTGCTCGAAATACTCATGTACATGCATCGGTGTGGCGATGGCGTAGAGCACGTAAATGAAGGAATACGTAAAGTTGAATCATTGAGGTACACGTATCATTACAAGGCGTATAAAGCAGCCGTGGGGATCAAACACGCAGACATACGTGGTATTTATACATATAAAGCAAATATATGTAGTGTACTAGTAGAAAGGCAGAAGTGAAAGAAAGAACAATCTGCTGCTGGACACGCCACCACACACCGAGCCGAAGCCGAACTACTACCTCGCAGTCGCGGCCCCCATCTCAGCTCATCTCACCTTTGGGAGGGGGTCAAAAGCCACCGACGCATGCAGCACCAGCACTGCACTTTGCATGGACTTCATTCATTCTTCCTTCCTTGCTTTGCCCCCCCCCCCCCCCCCCCCCCCCCATCTCTCCCCTCCTTTGCTTTGGATCACACCACAATGGAGGGCAAAAAAAAGATCTTTATAGCTTAGCTTCACTGTGTTACTTATTGCGCCATCAACGCCATGAGGGCCTTTTTTGAGGTGCCTACAAGAGGCAATGCAACTGCTCCCTGAAGAAAGATGACAGCAGCTTGCTCCACACTTGAAGATGGATGGAGTACATGGCTGCCAGCATCAATTGAAGTAATATACTGCAATACTGGATATATACTCCTTGTAACCACTCAAATCATTGGACCCTTGTAAGCAAAGCACCATCATTGGAAGCTTTCCTTCTTTCATCAATCGGAACTAGCTCAGTTTCATTTCACCTTATTGCTGGTATAGCTGTGGCTCATTACTTGTGTATATGCGGATAAATAAGCATTGGGTTCAGGAACCAGGACAGAACTGTCCATTGAGGAGCTAGAGGGAAACAGCTCCGAGTGTCTTGACCTTGAGTTTTAGATACTTCAGATAGCATATCGCTTCATCAAGAACAGCCGTGGCATCTTTGGCAATGCCTCCAGGAACAATCTTTCTGAGTGCAGCAACAGTCTCTTGGATCCTCTCTCTTCTCCGCTTCCGATCATCAGGACTGTCATCACCTTCTGCTTCTTCTCCTTCTCTCAGAGAAAACTGGTGCTCGCTTTCCACTTCACCGATACAACAGGAATGTGCGTCATCGTCATGGCTGAGATGTTTCTGGTCAACAGAATGGTCAGGCCTTGCTGAACTGGCTGTGTCAACAACAGACCTGTCGGCACCAGAGCTGAGTCTTCTCTTCTTCGCTGGTTGGGAAGTACCAGCACTTGCTACCGACTCCACACTCATGGTGTCATTCTGCATAGGGTATTTCCAGATTTTGTTGAGTTCTTGCACTTTCAAGAACCCTTCATCTGAGTCGGAACACAGAAATGCGTCAATCTCTTCAGTGTTCTCATGCATACACCCCGTATTCTGTGCTCCAACATCAGTTACATTGGTTTCGTTGCTACCTTGGAGCTCTGGAACTGCATCCAAGACCCCCTTGCGAAGGAGAGGGACTACAGTAAAGGGATTGTTCTCATTATGAAAGAAAACCAGAGGTCTCTTTCTCAGATTATCGGCTGTCGACATTCCCACACTGGGTGCCAAGGTTGTGACAAATCTAGAAGACAATGAAGCAGGTCTCTCAGCAACAGATGCCGCAAAAGATGGCATAGATGCAGCAACTCCAGGATAGATGTAGCCATCACTGTTCAGGTATGTAGGGAATGCCATCGAATTTGTGTTCTCGTGGCTAACATCAGATGGGTGGAGATTGTTTGCAGAGCTCTCGGTCCATGGAGGATTAGGCCAATAGCACCAGGGATTAACCTTCTCCCCCATCAAGAGACAACCAGCAAACAGGATCTTCTGAAATTGCCCAAAACCCAACTGCTTATTAGTCTACCCGTTTTTAAAACAGATAGTCACAAAGATGAAATATATATTCTTACCACCAGAAAATTGAGATGAACAGGAAATTCTCCTGCTTTGCTTTCGCTCCACAAAAACTTAAAACAGGACTGGTTCTATTCAACAGCAAATGGGAGGGAGGAGTGAAACTACGTCACGGGCTTAAGGAGATGACGGAAGTACTCGGCCTACAACAAAAATATCAAAGCAATGTTAGAAATGCTCCACAGCAGAGAAAAGCAACCCTTAATTGAAGATCACTTGCTTCCTCCTTACCTGGCAATCTTGGGACGGCTGGAAGCAAGCGATAACTCTCACAGCGATTCCATTCTCATGTTTAAACACGCGGAATCTCGTGTGAGCCACCGGCTGCCACACCATTAGTACCCCTGCCCGTTCCTCTTGGAAGACTTGCCAGGCAACCAAAGAATCCACACAGCAACGGCAGCAACCAGATCCTCAGTCTCAAACTTCCCAGACTAAAGAATCAAGACTCGAGTAGGGCAACAATGGAGGCCAATTTACAGAATGACCCGGCAATACAGGTTGAAGGAGACGCCTTCGCGGAACACATCTACTGAGAGAGCCAGCAACCACATGATGCCGGGGCACCTGTCATAGTTTCAATATCTTCACTTACACAGACCCTCGAAGACAGAATTACCTGCATTAAGGAGGAAAATTGGGTCACCTGAAGAGTTCCTTTAAACATGACCAAGCAGCAAACTTAAAATTACATGTTTAGATCAAATTCCTGCTTCATAACCTACTTACATGTAATTAAACATTTGCACAAGAATGTAAAGCATACAGTAAAGCCCGTTTCAATTAATTTAACAGAAATTGGTAGGCAGCACTAGTAAATTCCTAAAATGTTGCAGACACAAGGGGGAAAATAACTAGGCCAAAGTTTTTTTTAAAAAAAAGAGGGGATGATATGCTTGGCATTTGTTAATTTGGGCAAAGTAACCTAGAATCTGAAAACATCAGCTCCAGATGATCCTCAATACATGATTTTCACAACGAAATCGGTGTCAATGTGGCCATTCAGCACGTCTTATTCTACCTAAACACTGGAACACGCAAATCTTGCACCGGAAACCAGAGGAAAAAAAAAAACCCAGAGCCGGAACCTTTAAAAGTGGAAAAGGACGAAACAAATTTGGTCGTTTGACTAGGGTTTAGCATGCAAGAGATCTTCATACAAGCCCAAGAAACGAAACACACCAGTCCAGTTTCTATCTTTTTCACCCAGCCAAGCAAAAAAAGAAGTGTTAAAAATCCACCAAAACCGACCGATCTGACACCATCCGCATACCGGCAAAATCAAGTTACTTGGACTCAACATTATCACAGCATTTCATCACAGCGCTTGTATCCATACTCGAGCATCCAATCCTTCGCACAACGATATAGAGAGGACCTACGACCAAATCGTGCCTCTCTCTCCCTATCCATCTTATCTATCTGTCACAGATTTTGGGCAAAGAGCGCACGGATCGAAGGCCCCATCCCGACCAAGAAGAGAGGGAAAAAAAAGGCCCACCCAAATCGAACACTCACCAGGGTCGAGCATGAGGGAGGGGAGGAGGGCGAGCGCAACTGCCCGAGGCGGCGGCGACGCGCGAGCCGCAGGAGGGGGAGGGGGAGGGGGAGGAGGAGGCACGCGCGGATCGGGAGGCGAGACGCAGACGCGCGCTCACGAGAAAGCAACAGCGAGGAACGGGGAGAGAGGAGAGAGGGAGGGAGGCAGGCGGGCGAGCGAGCGTGCGGCGCGTCGCTTCTTATCGGCGCCCTCGGACGGAAATGCCCCCGCGCGCGGCTGTGCGGCGTGCGGGGCGGGGCCCAGTTCACGCGCGCGGGCCAATAATATTATGCTAGGAGGAGCACGGTCGATAGTATCGCTAATTACTGGTTTTATTAAAAATTGTCAAATTACGTATTAGTACCGTAACCGTAACGTGCTAATGCTTCGACTCAATTTAATAATGCAAATAATATATTATACATTTTTAAAAATGATATCATATATAAAGCAAACATTTGAATTTGTTTTTCTATCAAGCATATTAATCTAACCAGCAAATCACCGGTTAATAATAACTATGGTAACTGGACTATATTGTAATAAATTATAAGTTTTCAAGCTTGAACCGTAATTGTAGAACTTACATTACCAAATTTATATGCTAATTTAAGAAAACATTGCAACAATAAATTGATATGAAATTTTAGAATCACCATAATATCAAGTTCATATATTATAAGGATAATTTAATTAAATAATTTTTCACATTATCTAATATTAACCTAAAATAATAATACTTTAGTCCATCATATGATCTCACAAAATTTCTAGGAGTCCATGTCATAGCTCGCTATACATCTAGAGTCATCTTTACTCTTCTCTCCTCTTTCTTCAACGACTCATAAGAAAAATATGAGGTGGCAACTCTTATATTGATCTTTTATGTTACCTTATTATACTGGCTCCAATGGGTAAACATCTTATATATACCATCTTTAGTATATAATCTTCACACCCATATATATATATATATAATATTTTCTAATGCAGATAATTTTACTACGCACTTTATGTTTTATTTGTTTTCAACGTGTGTAATTTTTATACACAAACAATCCATCCAGCAGGCTGATGTTGATCTAGTACAATAGCAGACTATAAGTCAGCTATAAACATACTTTTAGGAGATAAGAGAGAAGAAAAGTGATCTACAGATTTGTAGCCAGTTATAGCATGATCTCAGGATATAATGTGTATACGATAAGTGAGACTTGGCTATTAAATTAACTGTAGATAAATTAAAACTAGTAGTTATGGTAAGATCAACTCCTCTGACTCTCGGCCAGCCGGAGAGGACTTTGCCTTTTCCACTAGCCATCTTTTTTCTGATATTTTTTTGCCCTTTTCTCCTCCTCTTTTTACCTATCATCTTTTCTGAACTCTGACTAAGCTTCACTGGTTCATGTGCTGTGCATGGTGCATGGGAGTAGGGATGTGATGTTGTTGGGTCCTGACAGGGAATGGAATGGAAGGGAAGAAACCCTGCTTGTTAAGCAAGCTCACCTTTGAAAAGCACCAGTGGTTTAAGATGATCTTTTGAGTGCTTTTAGAGGTGCTGTGTTGTTTGCTTGGTGGGAAGGAATCACGGTTCAGCTGCATGCATGCATGCACCATACCATTTGGTTGGACAATACTAATGATGAAAGGAATTTCTTGCCTGGATTAGTTACAAATTTACATGAAAATGTTTTAAGAAAACACTACCATAAAAGAGTCCATGTGAAATATAATTGAAAAATAAGTGAGATCTGTATAGAAACAAATACAGTTATTGGTTTGATTTCAATATGATTTTCAAAGAAAAATCCATAAATAACTTTATATAATTCAAAATAGGAAAAAATACTTACAAATCTGACATGCAAATGCGTGTGAGGTGGGACATCATAGCTTTCTATCATGTCGTGCATATTACCAATGTTCTTAAGAACTAGTAGTTCCGTAAATCTGAGTTTTAGTGTCGTTCATCTTGTGCTTGAATCAATAAACACAACTCGATTGCCTATTGATATTTAATTTTGGACATGCTGCGCATTTTCATACCATATACTGCACATTGGATCTAAATGATGGAACATAGTTATCCACCAGTCAATCTTACCCATTTAGATATTGTTTGGCCATACAGGCTTGCAACCTTTCCACCAAGATTTTTCTTATACGTGTTTTCCGAACTGTACGTTAAACGGTAGTTTTAAAAAATATATTATATAATATGTTTTAAAAATTATATTATTCTATTTTATAAGTCTTTTAAGCTAATACTTAAGCGTTAATGAGCCGTCTCATTTTCTATGCTAATGAGAAAGGTTCGGAACTCCCTCTCATGAATGCACCCTTAGTTCGTGTGTGAATTTCCGTTAGACTAACAAGCGTCATTCCTTTGTCCCAAAAGGACTAATAGGATGAGTTTTATCAGGATAAAAAAAGATTGATTGATTAATTAATCATTTAAATATAATTGGTTCCAAAATAAAGGAGACATTAAAACAAACTGTTAAAAAGGTCCACATAGAAATGTTCTCGTGACAAAACCGAATGCAAATCGACGTGTTCAAACAAAGAGAGACCATTTTAGGGCCACTATCAAGATTGGACTGACCGTGCACCATTTTCAGCTACACATGATTGAAGAGAGAAAGAGAATAGCAGCAGAAGTTCCGGAATGTAGGTGACAAAATCCCTTAATAGTTTAATTTTCCTCCTTTTGGTGCGATCACACGTACATAAATATATAAATATATACTATTTCCTCTGTCCCCAAATATTTGACGTAGTTGTTTTTTATACACGGTTAACTATTTGTCTTATTTAAAAAAATTACATAGTTATTAATTATTTTTGTATCATTTGTTTATTGTTAAATATAATTTTATGCATATATATAGCTTTACTTATTTTACAAACAAAAATTGAATAAGACGAATAGTCGAACGTGTATAAAAAATCAACGGCGTCAAACATTTAGAGACGGAGGAGTACTCTATTTGATTTTTTTTAATTGACGCAGTTGACTTTTGGATCTAGGTTTAACCCATCATCTTAATCAAAAAAATATATATAATTATTTATTATTTTGTTATGATTTGATTTATTATTAAGTAACTTTAAGTATAATTTATAATTTTTTATATTTAGATAAAAAAATTTAAATAAGACAAAGTGCCAAACATGAATCTAAAAGTTAACTGCTTTAATTAAAAAAATTATAGGGAGTATTTGTTTATAATGTTAATAGGATAAATGCTAGTACCAGCATTTCTTAATTATAAGCTCTAGCTAGGTGCTAGCTAGTGCTACTGCACTTAGGCATGGCATGAAGTCGGAAGAAAAAGGCATCCGTAGGCGGCACCAAACGCACCACGGGCACGCGCCAGAGGACGATGATGGATCGAGTACACACGTACATCACATGTACAGCATCTCTCTTTCATTTTTCTTGCAATTTACTAATACTCACATGTAATTATAATTAACCTGGCTACAGCAATCCTCTTCCACGCGTGCATGATGCGCATGGAATTTGGAATCTTCCAAAACAGAGGTCGATCCGGCCGCATGCATGGCTGAATTATTTGTTGCTTGATTTTTCACGCGTTCAATCGAGTGGGATTTAAAGGCATGTTTAAAGGTAGAGATTTACTTTTCCTTCATTCATATCAGCAACACTAACTTGTTTTATATGCTTATTTATAAAGGTAGACTTATGTATGATTTTTCTTATTAATATAATAAAATACTTTTTATTACTATTCTTTCCTTTTTATCTATCGATGAAAAAAATACTTAAAAAATACTGAGAATTAACTCTAAGCCATTGTCATGCATAAAAATCATTTTTCTCTTTCATCTCTTCCTTTTTCTCCATGTCATCATATTTGTTCACGTGATAATAGAGAGAGTTAGCTAATAGTGGCTTTTGAACATATCCTAACAATGTGGTTTATATATATTACTGATCGAAGGGAATTGTTAGGCGACTGAAGTTGTGCCAAAAAACTTAGTCACCTATTTTGTAACTGTTGGGATCCTAATCTAATGGCTAGGGAGTCCTCTTCTACCTTGAAATGAGATACGAGAGGAAAGAATCAGCTCAAAGAGAACTCACCAATGGTAAATAAGAGGCATCCTATCGAGCGAAGATGACAGTGCAACTTCAACGTTGGATCCAATGGTGAGGGAAGTGCACGTCAGTGGGGATGAGGAAGATAGAGATGGTGGTTTGGAGGCGGATCTAAATGGTGGGACGAGAAATTCACATCAATAGGGTTGGAGAAGAAAAGGAAGTAGAGGGGAGGGAGGAAGAGTGGAGGGACTAGACAGTCCTCTTTGGTAGTGGAGATGGAGGAAAACAGTACACTTGGACTTAAATTGATGTGCGAGGGTCTGAAAAATTGATGGCCCCTCTTCTGAATTAGGGCATGAACAATGAATGCTATTTGGAGGAGGATCTTTGCCATGTCATATAGGAAAAAACGATGAAGACCCTAGATCCCTGAATGCATGTGCCTCGAAATGGGTCTCATTAAAACTTTTAAGTCTTCTCTTTTTTATACTTCGGCCCATAAAACTTTATCAAATTGCCAAATTTGTAGTGAACCTCCTCAAACTAAAAAAGAACTCACAAATTAACCCATGCCCCACATGTCATTACCAAGATATACTTTCTCTTCCTCCTCTCATCTATCTCATCATCCCCCTCCCCCCCAAAAAAAATCTCCGCCTATAGATCGAGGCTGCAATGGCAGTGCCAACATGTGGAGGCAAATCAAACTCGAGAGGTGGCAAATCGATCTTCGGAGGCGGATCAAGTTTGGGAAGGAACAAATCGATCTCTGATGGTGTTAGATTGAGCTTGGGGGTGGTAGACCGATCTCCGGTTAGCGTAGATCGAGCTCGAGAGGTGGGAAATCGATCTCATGTGGAGATAGGATCTCCGATGGTGTAGATTGAGCTTGGGGGTGGTAGACCGATCTTCGGCTAGCGTAGATTGAGCTCGAGAGGTGGGAAATCGATCTCATGTGGAGATAGGATCTCCAGTAACATTCTTCAGTCTCATCCCCTTTTCTGGCACCAATCCCTCTATATCTTTACCACCTCCCACCAGACAGTTTATGCCATGGTAAGCTTCACGGCAATGGCGACCTACAAAATAGACGGAACAAGGTGCTTTGCATTGGTGAGGGAGGAGAGACCACACATGAGTAGTGAGAGAACCACTTGGAGCTCCTTGCTTTGACAAGGCTTCCGGATCTTGCAAAGGACACAAATAGTTCTATAGGGGTACACATCAAGCTGAGCGATAGATGCAAATCTGACGTGGTGATAAGGTTGGCAACATGGCTGGGTTGGACAATAATGGCCTCAGCTCTGACCCCAAAATGATTATTGGGGTCAATTCGATCCCTAGCCCCAAACATGGCCCGATGCCCTCAGAAATAAGTGAATACTCTCTTCTTCGGTGTCAGGTAGGGCATGGGACCCGCTCAACGCAAGCCGGCGAGCCCAAGGGGCAAGCTGCATGGGAGGGCAAGGCGGTAGGTCAACAACCAAGTGATGTCATTGCCATGATGCCACGGGCTGAGGTAATGTCATGGATGGGCGACTATGAGTGATAGCGTTAGTCGAGTTGAGGTGATGTTGTCATCAGGTGAATGGGTAAGGGTGTTGGAAGGGGTGAGACAACCTGCGCTATAGGTTATGAACACCTGCACCTGCTAGGGGGTGATCGGGTGTGTGGCAGGGTGTCGCGTGCTAGGTTGCACCGACTACTGGCGGGCGCGTGGGAGATCGGTGGGCTTGAGGGAGTAGGTAGGCACGGGTGGCGACAAGTCGGAGCGGGCGAATTGAGGTCTTTGGGGAAGGATTAGAATTTCCTACAAAATAGGCTAGTAGGCCAAAATATTGAACTTTAGGCTTGACATCATATATTTAGGCCCCATAATTTCTCTGCAGATGGTTTTCCTCATCTACCCTTGCCTTGAAAATAAAATTTGGGGCCCTGAATCCAAATCCCAATGAGAGAAAAATACCCCCCAACCATAACCCTAACCTGACGGGTGCAGGTCTTGGACCCTAATGAGGATATTGCCAACCCTATGGGTTGGAACCACTAAGCATATCCTAGAACTATGCATCCTCTTATTATCTGGCACATTTAGGGGGTGTTTAGTTGGTGAAATGAAAATTTGCGTGTCACATCAGACGTTTGACCGGATGTCCAAAGGGGTTTTCGGACAAGAATGAAAATACGAATTTCACGGTTGGTATGGAAACCACGAGACCAATCTTTTGAGCCTAATTAATTCATCATTAGCGCATGTGGATTACTGTAGCGCTTATGGCTAATCATGTACTAATTAGGCTCAAAAGATTCGTCTCACGATTTTTTCACATAATGTGCAATTTGTTTTTTAATTTATCTATGTTTAATACTCTATTTAGATATCTAAAGATTTAATATGATGTTTTTAGGTGAAAATTTTTGGGAACAAAACGGGGCCTTACTGACATACCTTCTTTCATGGTAACTGTTGGACACAGTTGAAAAAAGAAAGGCGGCTAGCTTAACCCATGCAGCGTAGGATGACGAAGCTGCATGCGAGAGTGACACGAGAAAACGGATACAAGAAAAAGCCACTGCTCTCTGCTCCATATGTTACTGTACAGGGGTGGAAAGATGGGGATAGCACCTAGCACGCACGCACGCACGCGTGCCGTGCCGTGCACTCGCTCGCTCCCTGCCACTCCCTCCCACAGGACCATGCATGCATATGTATAAGCTGTGCAATAATCCATCTCTTTCGACATATAAAATGTATTTTATTTCGTTAGGATATTTATAATAATCCATCACTTTATTAAAAATATCACTCATATGACAACAAATATAATCATACAAACTATTTTCGAATATGAATATAAAAATGCCAATTTTACTTTAAAAAACTTATATTTCAATAGAATAAGTTTTGGTTAAACGTCTAAAGTCATATATTTTAAAATAGGGGAAGAGAGAGAGTAGTTGTCGTGAACATAGGAAATGAAACGCGAGTTGTATTGGAGTGACGAGGAACAGAGAGCCGGCGCTGCCCCGGTACAAGAAAACAACCACATTCCTCAAGGCTACGCATGCAGCTCTAGCCCCAAGCAAACCAAAAAGAAGAAAAGGAAAGCCAAAGAAAGAGCTGCCTGCGTGCAGTTTCCCTAGCCCCACAACCACCCTCTCCTCTCGATCGTCCATGCCCTTTTCCACACACACACACCACCTCTCTGAATGTGTGTGTGTGTCTGCACTCACTCGCTCTGTGTATGTATGTATGTATGTTTCTGTGCGTTTGTTGTGTGCATGCAAATGCAATGCATGAGGTAGCTGCAGGGGAAAAAGAAAAGAGGACAGGAGAAAAAGGAGAGAGGGGTGAATGCTCTCCATTCGATCATGGCAGCAGGTGGCCAGTAAAGCCATGAGCATTTTGTATGCTTGCCCCCATGGCAGCTGCTTTTGGACCTGACACACACACACACACATCACATATGGATGGATGGATGGTGGCACCGACGATCCCCTTCCCTGTGTACGTCTCGCGTTCTATTGGGTAGTATTATCCACTAGTACGTGTGTGTGTCTCCGTTTCATAACTTGGATTTCGATACCAATCCAGCGAGAGACAGCGGTGTGGGCTCATTTTGTTTTATTTTCTATCTTGGTGAATAAATTTCTTTGTTTAGGTCCTAGGAGTATAAAGTCTTCTCGTTTGGATTGGAGGAATTTCATGGGATCTTGGGTGATGAAATAAATTATTTTGTTGTGAATTTCTGTATTTTAAAGGAGGTCTAAATGTACGTAGGAATTTACACCCTTCAAACTACTTTAAAGATCGCAATCCTTAACCTTAAAATGCACATATTTAACTTTATAATTAATATTTGAATAGAGCCAAACATGATAAAGCTTTAATATGATTTAATATGATTAGTATTCTACGAAAAATGGAGATTTTCTCTAAAATTAGAGTAAATTCAATAACATGATAAAGCTTAACAGACACCAAAACATCCCTTTGTCCATGACATAAATATAGCTAACGTGTACAATACTACGTATGAGATCACTTTTATTTTTTAAAAATCTAACTTATTTCCTCACCTCAATTGTATTATTTCTCCCATCAAGCACAGGACACCACACGACGTCTACTATTTGAGAAATTTGACTATTCGGACACCTCCAATTCTCCATATAGCCACGAGCACCCTCCAAGATATGGGCACTTCTCTTTGTTAGAGACATTGTCTAGATCATTGAGGTTGCCATCTTCTCAATCGTCCGGAGCAACACCACGGGTAACCTAGATTGACCTGTTGTTGGCTAGATGTAGCAACCCCCAACTTTCTACCTGCCACTTCAACCTTGTCATCTTTGCTCATGTGCACTACAACAATCAAAGATAAAAAGCGAGTAGCACATTCCTTTGTACGATACACCCGGGTGATTGCATGAGCGCCTCATAGATTTAGTAGCTATATTGCCTTCTAATCAATGCACCAAAAATGATATTTTTTGCATACGACTGGACGTGAAAAGTGCATGTTCATGAATTGTTGACCGCCTGGAAACCCTTAAAATAATAGTGAGTAGTTTATTCTTTGGTGTCAGGCCATTTTCTTAATTTTTTTGCTCGAAATAAACTCTTAAAATGGACATGTTCTAGGCACACAAAAAGGTACAATTTTGATCGGTTTTATAACAAATAGAGGCCATTTTTGGCCTCTTTGTGAACACAAGGTGTTTTACAAACACTGGTTTTTTTTTTCAAATTTCAGTATTTTATCTGTCCCGAAATAAGTAGCTACTTTGACCAATTTCAGATAAATTATACCCAATTAAAATAACCTTCACGTCCTAATTTAATTACGGAAGGACATGTTTAGGGCATACATCAATTTACTCATTTACTCTGGTTCGTTTTCCTTTCCAGTCATAAATTAGTCACTTATTTTAGAATAAATTTTTTAATCAAAGTAATTACTTATTTTTTTTGACGAAGGAAGTAAAAAAAACAAGAAGCTAGAAATCAGAAATGGTGTCCCATGGTGCATGGGAAACTGCCGATCGATGCCGACAGCAATACGAGGAGTGCACGTAGCCATCGACGTACGTCGGGCATGGTTGGCACGCCTCGGCATATTTATTACTCCGCTTTAGCTCTTTCTAAAGCTTATTTTATAAATAGATAGTTAAAGAACTCATTATATATAAATTAATGGATCTGATGTTAGTGTGATTGACATCGAGATCTAATGCTTTTATGTCAACACCCTCGTTTTCATAGCGGCTAACGTGAAGATGTCGACACTAATATCTTTTATGTCAACTACCTTTTCTAAAAAATATATCATTGATGTCAATGCCTTCGTCATTGATGACCAACTAATGAAATATGTTATTTTGTAAAGGGAAAGTCTGAATTACACCTCTAAACTACTGCGTGAATATGAATTACCTCATTAAACAAAAAAGGAGATATTTTTCACCGTCACCAGCAATATTTGAGCCGTTTTGGCTTAGATTAATACATATATCCGTATTGTACGACACATATACTAATCTAAACGCAAACGGTCTTAGAGCCGCTCGAGGGGTTCTTTGGTCGGTATTGCCAATTAAGTGCGAAAAATGTTTGGTTTTAGAGCTTAATGGGATAATTTGCACTCAACCAATAGTTCATAGGTATAATTCAGACTTTTCTTTTTATAAATAGGTCATTAGCACTGGTCTCATCAAAACCTAAAATCTATCTGCAAATAAACTTACTTATTTGTTTAACCCTTTTATTATAAGTTATTCATAGATAGGTAATTGGTGTTAGCCTCTTTTTAGTGCTTGGCTACCATGAGAGTTGTAGGTCTCGACGCTAAGTAGAAATTAAACATATACGTAATCAAAGTCGAAAAGATGGTATATTTCTAAACTAAAGTTTTCTTAAAGATCATCTTATAAAACAGGTTTTCACAATAGATAGATAGGTTTTTTAAAGATCATCTTATACAAGTTTTCTGAACTAAAGTTTTCCTAAAGATTATTTTATAAAATAAGTTTCCACAAGAGATCGTAATGTGAAAAATCGAGCACGCCCAGCCCAAGCGGCGGCGTCGTCTTCTTTGGCGAAGGCGAAAGGCGGGGCACGCGTACCCGAGCTCCGATCCTGAGAGTAATACAGTAGCTGAGTGGCAGTGGCATAGATAGCGTGCACGGGAAAAGGGGGCCCACCTGTCATCGTGATTCGCGCCGTACTTGCACGCGCGCGTATCCCGAGCTCCCCGAGTGACCCATCCGATCGATGTTTCTCCGGTGCATGCGCGGGCACGAATCTCGAGGGCATGGATGGGTTTTGTCGTCATCGCCTGTGAGATCCGTGTGTTGTGTACACCCTGCACTCCAGCTTGCTCGATCGATCCTCTTCCGTCCATGGGGAAACGTTGTTGATAACGTGTGTCGTAGTGTGAATTGTGAACGGTGAAAAAGTCGGAATGAATAGTATTTATCGATGGTGACAGTATATATATATATATATATATATATATATATATATATATATATCCTCTATCTATTATCAGGTGTAATTGCTTCATTTACGTTTAAGGTGCAGAAACACCTCTATACATATTTCTTCTCTGTTTTATATTATTCACATGAAATTTAATTAGTGTCCATACCTGATAGTATTATCTAATTTTCATATATATATATATATATATAATATGTATATATATATATATACCCACACGTACGATACGTGATGCGTCCCATGGATGGTCGGTTCCTGTCTCAATAGTCTAACTAATAATCTACTAATTACAGTCATTAACTTAATTGATCACTAATCTTCGGTTTGCAACAAATTAATCGGCGGCGACCTCTGCCACGGCAAAAATTTAACGGAGAGTCCAGAACAGTTAGGGCCAAAAAAAAAGAATAAAGGAGTTGATTTCTTTGGAAATTGTTCGGTCCCTATAAACAAATTATAGGAAATACAAAGAAAATATTTGTTCTTTTTTTGAGTTATAGAGAGAAAATATTGGGATCTCTTGAAAAGATTCTAGACATACATCTATATGCTCTACCTTTTCTATTTTAACTTAAAATTCGTTCAAACTGAATAAGCCACTTAAGTTTTGTTACGCCGACTTCTCACACTTTGAACCAATAGATCTAACACTTCAAACTAGGGCTGAAAACGGAGCGGATAGTTTCCGTCCGCTCCGAAAAAAAACAGATACGGAGGCAGCTCGAAGCGGATATTTCTCGGATAATTCGGATATGGATACGGATAATTTTCTTCGGATACAAATACGAATACGGTATGACAGTTTTCGATGGATACGGATATTCCGACGGATATCCGAAGATTGTAATGAGCGGATATCCGTGAACACCTGAAACCAGTTTAGCCCACTTAATTCCAAGTCTGACCCATCAACCAATTTACTAAAAATTACTTTTGTGCTATTGGACTATCAGTATTTGTTGAACTCATTATATGCTATGTGGCGGACTTATGTTACTTATATGTTACCCGTGAAACTAAATGTAACGTGTTAAATCTATGATGATGCCTAAAATAATAGCTATCTCGATTAAGTTAGCTATATATGTGTGCTATTTGTCTCTACGAACGGTTTGAGTGGTTTGTATGCTTCGAGAAATATTTGTTTTCGTATTCGTGTTCGACTACATCCGATCCTTATTCGTATTCGAGATAATTCGTATTTGTTTCCGTATCCGAGATATTCGTATCCGTTTCCATATCCGTCTAAAAATATGAAAACAAATATGGTACATGTAGTATCCATCTGTATTCGCTCCGTTTTCAGCCCTACTTTAAACCAATCTATTTTGATGGCACCAGGCCACCTAGCTCCGCTCACCCTCCCTTAGCTGTAGCTAGGGATGGATACATGTCGGCTCGTAAGTAAAATATAACTGAGTTTATTTATTCGAACTGAGCTAGCCATGGATTACTTGCGAAGTGATCCGTGCCTATTCCTAGCTTTAGCGGTGTCATTGTTGCCTCGCCACACCACTAATCCATCGTCCACCGCTCGCCGTGCCAAGTCCTAATCCAGCTACTATGATAAACGTTTACTTGTTGTGGTTTTTTTTTTTTGTTTTTAGTGAAGAGGATGTCTGATTGGTTTTTAAGGAAGAAAGTCAAATGACATATTTATAAATAAAAAATAATTGAATAACGTTTTATATACATGTTTAGCGATCTAAATACAAAGGCTAAAGAATAAACTAGGATTAAAAAACTTTAAAATATACTCTAAATTTAAGGTTGAAATTATAACTATAACTGAAAAAACGAGTGTAAAGATGTCACTGCATGATCGGGAGCATGAACCAGCAACGCTTGTGACAAGCCAGAGAGAGAAGTTAAATTGGTCACTTGGTCTGGACATAGAGAAGATGAACGACAGCGGTTTGATTTTAACCCACCGGTAGTTTAAGTCGCCGAATATATTAGTAGGAGCTTAAATAAAATACATGAAAACTGACCGTCTACAGGGAGATTCATGTCTGTGAAAGAGAAATACCAGATGGATAGGTAATTCTAATGCATACCCTTCAATATAAATTGAAACTTTAAGCGAGATTAACTGGAAAATTTTTACTATTAATTATGTGGATCATATCATCATGACTAGTCCATATTATACTTAAATAAAACACATGTCATACGAGATGTCATTGACTCACTGTAGTTTTTCTAAACTCGATCGGCATTAATAAATATGGACATGTGCCCATCTTTGATTTTTTAATTTAGTATATTTACCTAGATTAATTTTTAAATATGAAACGAATAGTTAGCAAGTTATGACTAACATGAACTATTGTTGAATTTAATCCTCCCCCAATCCCATATGTAAGTCGTTTTAGTCCTCCCAACTCTTTGCTAAATATAAATCGTTTTTAGATCCTATAGAAACCTTTTTCATTTTTACTCCTCTCTCTGTTTTAATGTAATACCACAAGCTTGTGCTAAAAGTGATCATTATAACTCTACATAGATTACTTTACCATAATGAAAGGGGTATTAGAAAATAAAATAGGATGAATTGCCTTTAGCTATACAGACTACTTTAAATGTCTCTAGTGGTGGGGTGGCAGTAATCTGCTATCCTACTATTCTTTTGTAAATTAGAACATGATATTTTCTGATATTATGAAATAGTTTATATTTAGTTAAAACAAGTTATATTAATATAGTTGATAAATAAATCCCTATAAGATTTTGTAATATAATTTCATAGCAAAGCATGCGTATTTTGCTAGTAAATTAAAATACATTATATCTCTCCCCTCTCTTATGAGAGAGAGAGTTAGGACTATTAGATGTGATTTGTGAGTCTTAGCTTTTATCCATTATTATCTTTATACAATGTGTAAATTGAAATAGCAAAAGATCACCTATACAGATACCATCTATATAGATAATTATTCTATATACATTAAGGATGCCCTAGGCGCACCAGGTGCTGAATTATTAACCATGCCAATGAGAAATTTGAGAATTAAATAGCTCTGCCAGTCTGCCTACACTGTAGCATTATACTACCATACCATAGCAATAGCAGAGCAGGTGAATATATAATAATCTGGCCGGCATAGGAAAGCCAAGAAGAAGGTAGTACAGTATATAAAGCCAGGGCCACGCATGCCTATGCAACCAAATCTTAGGAGCCCCAAAGCAGAAGATTTGGCCACTGATTGTTTATTATTCTCTCACCCACTATTACACTAACGCCTTTAACCACTTTTAGTTAATTAATTAATTAACACACACGCACCAAACAAAAGAGAGATGATCAAAAGCCAGCATGCTGAAAAGCGGCCGTGTGGATGGATGGTCGCTTTAATCAATTAATAATTAACAATTAATTAATTAATTAATTAGCGCCCTTAGTACGGCGAGTATTTTGTTTGTTAAGAGCGGAGGAAACAAGAGAGCGGCGAGTCAACATGGAGCGGTCTACTCTTTTGGTGTCACCCGCATAAAGCTAAGCCTCAGCCGTCAAATTTATAATTAATTTCTTTTTTTTCTATAAACGTATTGTAATGTTCATACGTACGGTGCACACACTCACACACTTATGGGGACACACACACATATACATTAATTCTGCCCCTCTATAAGCATCTCTCATGACTAAGGCAATCTTTTCTATAATAGATAAATCAACCTTTGTTTTCAACAAGCTATAGCTAATTATTTAGAAAATATTGTCTAAACGATAAAAACGAACGAATAAGTGACGAGACAAAAAAAAAAGACTTGAACACTCCTAACACAACAGTAGAAAAAGACTAAGCTAATATATCTTAAAATTGTTAAAGTTAATCACCATGACCATCTCACTGTTAAAGGGTTCGTCGTTTATCACTAAAATAAATTAACAGTAAATACACAGTATCTATATTAAGTTAATACAGTAACATAAATTCAGGTGGACAGGTCCATTGCAAAGTCAGGTGAACTGCGTCCACTTCGCAAGTTTTCTTTTAGCAACACTCCAATAATTAAACTTGACCAGCAAATTAATAATCTAAATTAACCAGAAAATTAAGCCTAGGCGAGCGAGCCAAAGAGGGAGACCTGGCTGCTTTGGGAAAGCTACTGCCGCATCCATGCGGTTTGATTAAGCCGTGCTAATTATTTCGTTAGGTCAATCTCAATGGTGTTTTATGGGCAATAAATAGGGTGCCATGTAGGTATTTTTGATGATGTGGCAAAATATTAATGAAGAGAGATAAAATGAGTTTCATGGGGATAAAACCTTCTATGCACTGTTACCTAGACAACTTGTGTCTTGCATGTAACTTAGAAAACAACAATAGATAAAACTATGCATTAAGAGAGGGGTGTTTCATCCTAGTTTCAAACCTTTTAGATGACATATCACTCTAGATAATCGTGTTCATAAGACTTGCACTGAGAAGGATCTTAGCATGCAGGGGCCGGCCTACCTGCTAGCTAGCTGAGAGTGACTACTCAGTCTTTAGTCCCAGTCTCCTGATTGCTAATTACTACTGGCAAAGCTTTTGTCTTTAATTTGATAAAATTAGGCGGCTCATCTGGTAGCTAGAAAATGTTTAATTAAAGGAGAGTTTTGGCCCGACGTGTCGCGTGGTGATTAGTTTAAGCGTGTGCTGTGTTCTATATGACTGTATGTATATTTGCTTGTGGATCAGTGTGGACACACAGAGGCAATTCAACTTATGGCGCATGTCTAAAATAATTTGAATTAATTAAGATAAACTGGAATTAACGGTGTATAGACCATGCCTAGTGCTGTGCCTTTGTTCTGCTTTAGTTTTTTCTTTTTTGAGTCATTTTTTCTACTTCCAGTCATGAATCCATCGTTTCGGGAATAGTTGTTGATGCTGGCAAAACTACTAGCTATATGTAGCCTTGTTTTGTACAGAATGTGTTTGAGCTGTATGGTTGTCTACTTGTTCCCCTGCAATAGATTCGATATTATCCAAGGTGCCAGTACATATATGGCACGGAACCTGTTATATGTGACTCAAATCAGACTTAATAATCAATATCGGAAGATGACAAAAAGTGGAATATATCCAGCTACAAGACTAACACTGTTATGACCTTAAGTCACGAGTAAGAAGTTGAATAGAAGGCGAAAGACAACTTTCCTCGCCAATCTAAGCTGAACGTGAATTTAGGTATAGAAATGCTAACATACCCTAGTAATGTATCTCTCAGATAATCTAGTTTTTATATTAGAGGAGACGGGCTTATATAGCCTCGAGACCCCCGGAAAGTTATAGGAGTGCCCCTTGACCTACAAAAGAGGCCATGAGGACATTTTGGCTAGGCAGTGTTTTGGGACCATATTATGAACGGTCGACTCATCTTGTTCTTGCAAAAACACTTAATATGCAACTTAGGCTTAGTTTTATGGCCTCTTATTGAGCATGTTGTTTTGTTCATGTTGGAAGGTCAAATACCTCAGGCATTTAGGCTACACTCGAATACTCTTACAGGGAGACATAGGTTCACATTCTCTATATGACTAGCAACAAAAATCGAATAACCCAAATATGCTATTCACGCTTTGGGCGAAAAGGGGAAAAAATGACCTTGCACCAGCAAGCCTCTCACGGGTGAGGGTATAAACTCGTTTTGCTCAAAGACATGATTCAGAAGAACCGCAGGGTCTCATCTTTTCCCTATTCGGTTCAAGCGTTTGCAACCCTTTGATAATCGCGTTCTTAAAGCATTTATCAAGCACGCTAACCCACATGCTATTTTAGTATTTTTTTTAAATGCAAAACAGCACGCCTTTCTCTTCCCAACCGTCGGTCGCCTATTAAAGTGGGGGGGGGGTGGACATGCCATCGCCCCCTATAAAGCTGCTACGCTCCCTTGATTCGAACCCGACACCGTGCTATCAAATTGTTCTTTGAGTTTGACCTGTTATTCTATTCAAAAATCAGCCTTCTCCTTTTTGATTCCTAGCTACTAGGCTTGATGACGAACATTAATCTAGCTACTTCTATGGTCAAGTCGAACCTGTTATAGCTTCTCCAGAGTCTAGTAGTCGCCTGCTCGGTCGCACTACTATGGATAAGTCTATTCTGACCAAGATGATCAAAATAAAGAAGATTGATAATATGAGCGACATCATTTTGACTGAAGAGGAATAACCTGTTACGACCCACGAAGGTTATACTATTGTCTTCCAAGCATACTTCAACGCTGGTCTTTGATTCCCCTACTCCATGTTGGTCGGAGAGGTCCTGAATTTACAAGAAAGAGCTATCCCAACTCACCCCAAGCGCTTTCATTCGATTTGGGGTATTCGAGTGGATTGTGTGAGGTTGTTGCGGGAACACTCATGGCAAAGACTTTGCTTATCTGCACAATGTCCGTAACTATAAACAACATAATGCCTACTTTGGTGCAATGAACTTTGTTATCTATAGTACCAGACCCAGACAACGGCCTACTCCTAGAATTTGAACCAAGTGGGGGCGGATTAGCACTCGTGATGATTTTACCACAAGGCCAAAGCCGCCATCAGATTTGTTGAAGCTGGCCTTCTTGTTTTTTGTGGCAATGTGGCTGACTTTGTCTCTGAGCGTAAAGCATCGATGACCAAAGGCTTCAAACTCATAGAGGCCCGTGTAACTAAATTGTGTCTTTAGTTCAGCTTTCATGATCTTATTGAAGAGTTTTATCTATTAGTCATTTGGCCTATTTTTGCCAATTAGCAAATTCAACATGCTTCACTCGGTTGTAGTCAAGTTATCCCTTCTTTGGACATTTCAAAAACCGCCAAACGAAAGTGGTCACTTTTTACTTTTGAATACTCTTGACATGATTTGGGTGACTTCTCGTGTTTCTCAAATTCGACTACTCTTAACTTGATTTCCTAGAAATGCAGTTTGTTCGTTTGAGCAAGCTAAAAAAGTTGGAGTTAACTTCATTGGCCACTACAGCGTTGCCAAACATGATGCTCATGTGGGAATGCAAAATAAAATTCGACACAACCGAGTCCTTCCCTCTTAGAGGAAAATGCCCCTGCTTGGGTATTTATGGCACGTGGTCAGGGCAAGACCCTCAAGAAGCACAAAATTGCCACCGCTACTCCTCAAGACGAAGAGGACAACGAAGATGAAATTGACGTCGATGGGAGTAGCTCGAATCCTTTAGGTTATCTGTATTCGACTCCTCCTATTCCTATTGACCCTCTTCGCATCGCTAAAGGCAAAGCCGTTGCGGAAGATTTATCCACTCGTGGCTTGAAGAGGATTCGAGTTGCTTCGCTAAGTGACTGACGAGAGGATGGTTTCGATTTTACTCTCCTTACGTGCCCTTCGGTCTCAAAGTCCACAATATTCAACCCGAGCCTTAAAGTTAGATTGAGAGCTAGGATTGAGCCAATGAGACATTCAAGAACACACATCAAGTCAAGAACTTGACACAAAAAGATAATGGCGTGGCTGATCCTAAGGTCCATAACACCACGATCATGACATCCCAAGCAACCATTTTTCGCACTCCTGAGGGACATGTTGAGACCATTCTTGAAGATGTCCTGCTTGGGATGACACTTTTAGGTCTTGATTTTATGGCTCAAGTTTGCACCGCTCAACTTGAGCGTGTTTCTCCCTTGGGTTGTCAAGTTTCGTGTGAGGATGTTGTGAATAGGGTCTTGAGCAGTTGAGCATGTTCGTACGAAGATGCTATGGTGAGCGTGCATAACAACTTGGGATTCCTACTTTTCCCAAGGCTAGTGATTGAAATACCCAGAGGTAACGACATTACCATTAATGACCTGAAGTATCATTTGCCTTTATGTAACTTGGCTGGGTCAACTGCCTCCAACCTTGTTACTACTGAGCTCGAAAGAGTTCATTTCTTAGTACCCCCTTGGAGCTGGTTTTCATGCACTCGAGGTGGCCGCTACCAAGGTGACATAACCTTAATTTTTGAATTATGTTCATATTCAAAATGCTTTCATATTTCAACTGTTTTTGAATCTAAGTCCTTCTATGTTTTGTTTGACAGAATTTATGCCTAGCCTAGCTGCGAAGGGCTAGTGCTGAGAAAGTACAGAAAGATATTTTGATCTCCAGCTAGGCTAGCCGCACTTGAGTTGACAGGCTTGAAATTGATCACAAGGTTTTATGCCACCGCATTGATGAGCTTCAAGATAAAAAGCTGAAGCTTATATGCTACAATGCATCATGCGTGAGGATCACAATGAAGTAGTGAAATTGTTTAAAGACCCTGAAGATGCATACTAATATATAGTCACCAAAAAAGATATGTGAAGAAGACAACACCAAGATCAAGGAGTATATAGGCCAACTCAAACCTTTGAAGCAACAACTCATCGCTTGTTGCCAAGAAGTGCATGAAACCCTAAAGTAATTATGCATTGACTCGATGATGCCAAACACTACTAAAGGTATTCCCGAACTAACTGATTGGCTTACTGATGCTACTGCGGGCATGAAGGAGGGTGTTTTCACACTTGCCTTAAGGTACTCCAAGATTGCGGATGAAGCACTTCTCGCCTCTTAGTATTCCACTAGCTACACTTACATTGGGGACTTGCCCTACCACCCTGACTCAACTTACATGCGACATGGCCCTTTTTAGCTCACAAAGATGCTGTTATATTGGCACTGCCATGGGTTTATTTATATCCACGAGTCTTGAAAGATATCTTTGACTCAAGCCACTAAGTCGTCGTAAGGCACTAGCTCGAACCCACCGTCTGTTTCGGATAGTAATCCAAAGCGCCATGTCTAGTTCGAGTTGTGCATGTGGTCAAACACTTCTTGTGAATTGAAGTGTTTCGCTCTAAATAATTTGCCTTTGAATTGTTATTCAAATTGTTAATTTTTGGGTCAAAAACCGATGGAAAACATCCGCTGGTCAGTGTCCAAATGTGCTTAGTTTCAACTTGAAGCATATTGCATTTCGACCCTTTGGGAAGTAGGTTTTTTGGTAGTGCTGATGTCAAACATGAAGAAGCCCATGTGCATTATGATAAGCACAATTATTCACTTTTTGATTCTTGCAAAGGTCACGTGTACATGCTAATGGTAGCTTAAGGAATTTTGGGCCTGTTTGGGGGAGCTTTAGATTTTGAGAAGCAGTTACTTGGTAGCCAGTTTCTGAGAATCTAGAAAAGCTCCTAAACCCAGCTTCTCCAGATTCTGGATTCTTAGTTCATTTTTCAGAATCTGTAACTATAGATTCTCAGAAGCTGTGGACCGTTTGTGGCAGCTTCTGGCAGAAGCAGCTTCTGGGAAAATCTGCAGCTGGGAGAAGCTCCCCCAAACAGGCACTTTGTTCTCAAGTTCCTTCAACAACATCGTGCACGCAAAGATGTTAGCACGAACTTTTGGAACTCATTCAGACCTTCAGCATCCCTAACAGCTCATCCATCCCATCCTCCATCCTAGAAATAAAGGATGAAGAGTAAAAGTTGAGCTCCAGCAGAGCATCTATCTCATCATCTATTTTTGGATGTCATCCATATTAGGAGAGAGAAACTCTATATTTAGATGTTCTCTCTCCAATCCTCCAAATAGATATGGAGGATGCTATATATAGATAATCTGCTGGAGTACAAAGGGATATGAAGGATGAAAGTGTTTTAGATGATCATCCAAATAAAGATATGGATGACCAAATTTAGATGAGCTGTTAGGGATGCTCTTAGTCAACAATTAAGCCATTTGACCAAGACACTATTTACTTGTTCCTGTCGACACTAAATTCCTGTCAACACTTAAGATTACCCCCTTAGGCCTTGTTTGGTAGCCCGGGACGGCCTATTTCCTGGGTGGCCAGCCCACGAGGATATTTTTCATGGGCCAAATTTAGTACTCATGTATTCGAATAATACAATAATAAAATGCAACTTAGCAGGTCGAATTACCACTTAGCTGCATATGATTTTGTATCGTTCGCATTGTATTAGATCATTTTATGACCTAAACGTTGGTCGTACTACTCATGCCTACCTTCGGTTTTGATCTAATCCTCTCGTGTCGTCGCTTTGGCAATCCACGTATTTCAATTTATGCCAATTATGCTTTCTTATTACAAGAGACATAGCGGTCATCGTTTGGCTTTTTAAAACAATTTATAAATAAAATTTTTTGTGTTCTTAGTAATCTAAAAGCAAACGCTAAAAATAAACTACGATGAAAAACCCAAAAAATCAACTCCGGATTTCAAGTCAAAAATTTAAATTTAGCTTATATAAGCATAAACATAATAGCAGGTACAATAGTAGGCTATAACCTAGTATAAACATATTTTAACGAGAGAGTAAAGTACATGACCGGTCCTTAAACTTGTAGCGCGGTACCACTTAGGTCTATAAACTTAGAAAATGCACGTTTAGGTCTATAAACTTGTTTTAATGTACCATCCAGGTCCATAAACTTGTTTTAAATATACCATCCAGATTCATGAACTCGTTTTAATGTACCATCCAGATCCATAATTTTAGACATTAAAATAAGTTCATGGACCTAAACATGCACTTTCTAAGTTTAAGGACCTAAGTGGTACCACGCTATACCATGTACTTTACTCTTAATGAGATAAGAGGCGAGAGAGAATAGCAGTGGGCTACAGATTTATAGCCAGCTGTAGCACGGACTCCAATAAGCAATGTGTGTATGATATGTGAGACATATTAGTATGGTTTGTAGGTAAGTTTTGTATGAATTGGCTATTAGATTAACTATAGAAAAATTAGGACTAAGTAGTTGGCTATACTATTGAACTTGCTTTAAGTGAACACCACTTCCTGCTCTTCTTGTAGTTCCCCGAGCAAAAGAAAAAAGATGAGAAGAAAAGAGGAAAAGGCAAACAAATCAACCAAGCAAAAGGGATGCAGGCAGCGATGGAGATGGGCATGTCTCCGTGGATGCAAAGCACGGGCGCACGCACGCACGCTCACTTGCTGAAGAGAAAGCAAGCAACGAAGGCCGAAACACCTACATGCATGCACACGCAATGAGAGTAAGTTCAATGGTACAACCAACTACTAGCTTTAATTTTAATTTATATATAGTTAGTCTAATAGTCAATTTATATAATAATTGTATTAATACATAGTCTCATATATCATATATATACACTGTGTCTTGAAGTCCGTACTATAGCTGGCTACAAATTAGTAGCTCACTGCTCTTTCCTCTTATCTCTTATGTGTTTATAACTGGCTTTAGTCTGCTAAATCGACAATAGTACTTCAGTTTGATAGGTGACAAAAGGAAAGCAGAATGCCTGTATGAGCCTCCGTGGACGCATCCATCCATGTATATGTGCATTGGTGCTCGATGCCATGCGCACTCCATTGCGTTGATAGATGCGGCAAAGCAGTGCAACGCAATGCATGATAATATGATATGCAAACCCCACAAGCAAAGCAAAGTCACAGCACCTAACCTCCTAAAGTGAGGCAGTATGTAGCTAGTGAGTATAATTAAACTAGCTAGCATAAAGGTGTGGATCAATTTTCCCCTCCTTTGCCACTTAATTTTACCCGATGTCGTTTGTATCTTTTGATCTCTTATATACCATTGAGTTTTTATTTAGATTTTCTGCGTGCTAATTTCGTTAGCTAACCATTAGTTATTCTAGAAATGATTTTATTGTGCTTGATCTCTTATGTATAAATTATTTGGGTTGTGAAAAACAAAAAGATAAATTTCTAAATATTTGTTATTATTGTTTGAAAAAACGAAACATAATTTCATTAAAAATTTTAAAAAAGATTTATTGTAAAAAAATCGAGCTCTGCATCAGATTTAGAAATTACTTTTCAATGAATATGTATTGAAAAAAGATTCATCATTAAAAAAGGGATGAAATTGTTCTATCACCAATTAAAAACCATATTTAAAATTTTTAAATAAATTTCAAATCAAATTTGATGAATTTCATACATCTTCACAAAATTTTAATTTAAATAACATATAGTTTTAGTTCTCAATATTATGATAAAACTGATGTATGGATTTAATCAAAATTAAAAAAGTCAAAAAATGCTTTTCGAGTTTGCCAATAAATACTTTTACTTTAGTATAAGTTAATGTTTTTCAGATGAAAAATTATGTAGTAGATAGGACCTAAGTATGGGGGGGGGGGGTTAACGAAGTTATTTTGTAAATATTTAACATTCAATTGATGGACAACTGACGAAAGAGGTATAGAGGCGATTGAGATGAATTTCTAGAGCATGAATTCAAGAGTATATAAGAGATTAAACAAAATTTTAAGGGTAGCTAGGTAGTGAATTTTATCTAACACAAACTAGCTCATTTGCCTTGTTGGCAATTAATTACCCTTCCTTTAACTGCTCCTTAATTACGGCCCTAGCTCCTTTTGTTTCCATCATGCACCGACACACCGTACCTGCTGTCGATCGTGTGTCTTTTTTTTTTCTCCTTTGTGGAACACGTCGATCGTGTGTCTGACTCCGAGATTGCTGCCCACACCTAGCCAGCCGGCTCCCTGCAGTGCGAAAAAGTTGAAAAAAAAATGCGAAGAGTTGAGCCCCTTTATTTGGAAGAGAAACTTATGAAATTTGGAGGAATCTAATCCTATAAAAATTCCGTAAAGAAGCTTTTGAAACAAATGGCTGAATCCTATCCTTTTCTTCGAAATTCTTATATAACAGACAATCTCACAATCATATGGAGAATGTGGAGAAACAGTCAAGAGATCATCATTGTTCATGGTTTTTCAATCCTTTGTCCCTTGCAATTCTACGTTCTTTCTCTGCTGCAGTCAGTCGAACTCCTCTTTTGAAGTTTCCATGTAGTTTGTCTCTTCCTGTATGTAGAAATTGATAATCCATGCCACTTGATTCCAATGCTCTTTCAATTATTAATATGTTTTAAATTTACTGTGTTTTAAAAGAGGTCAAATTAAGAAGAAGAAGCCGGAAACTGAGGTCAGAGCAGAGAGAGACGAGGTCGGATGGTGTGTGTGCATGTGCCCCGTAGAATTGAAGGTGGTCGGGTCCGGCCGCACGAGCGAGAATTGTAGGGTGGTTCCGTCGATGCATCCGGGGCGGAATCAAGGGCAGAGCAATTAGAACTTAAACCCTACTCTTAGCTATATAATTTCACTTATACCTTATTAATTTATCATGTAAATGTAAATTTTATAAATAATGAAGTCCCTACATCTGAACCTAATTAACTCTTGGTTCCGCCCCTCATGCGTCATGCATGCTCGCTATCATCAACCTGCACCTGGTAGCTTGATCGATCAATTGCTCCTACATCTCCCACGACCTTATTTTTTTCCGTGCACGTGTGGTGACCTCGTCAGCCGTATATTTATGCGTGCATAAATTTTTTTTAATAAGACGAATAGTTAAGCATAGATTTATAATTAACGGTATCAAATAAAACTGGAGGGAGAATGCAATTATTGTTTGCAGGTCATATATTGATGCAAAGACTATTGCAACATCTTTGTTCAATTTTGTGGAAAAATAAAGTTGAAGGATCATAATTTTAAACATCCACTAGTTTTTTCACGATTTAGACCGACAAAATACCAAAGCAATTAAGAATGCCCAACCATGAATAAACTTTTTAAAACATCTTTTCTTGAAAACGGATCGGAGTGGCTGAACATTAAAATTAAGAGAAGTTATTTTTTCCAAGGCAGGACAAAAATTGTCTAAGGGCTTGTTTGGTTGTTACCCTAAGGCCACGTTCATCGTTTGTGTAGGGGTAAGTTAACTTACACCGGCATAGAATACATAGTAATAGATTAGTACATAATTAATTAATTATTAATTATTAAAAAATATAAAATATATTAATATGATTTTTTAAAATAACTTTCCTATAGAAATTTTTTACAAAAGATACACCGTTTAACAGTTCGGAAAACGTGCGCGCGAAAAACGAGCATACATGTTATCTTACCTAGGGGGACAAACGCGGCCTCCTAAGCAAATATGCTTGAACTGAGTCCAAGCCCATTGGCTGAGTTGTGTTTGATTGGTGTCCTGAAGATATTGGCCTAATAAAACTTGCCTGAGTGTGCATGTCTAAGTCAGGACTAGAAAATGGATCGCCTGAGCTAACCTCCCCACTTGCCTTAGTATTAATTATCCATTTACTGACAAAACATAATCTCAGGTACAAATTGAACCAAACAATGTCTAACCATTGTATTCCCTAGGCTTGTTTTTGCATCAACTGAACAAACTACTCTCAGGGAGATGTGCCTGACAACTTTGCTATCCAAGCTCAGACTACTCTTAGGGATGTAAAATGCTTATGCAGGTTGCTTAGGACCAAACAAGCCCTTAATCCTGGATATTAAAATGAACATAGGATGATCAAAATTTCCCCGGACATGAAATACATTATCTCTGTCATGAACACGAAATAAACTTATGCAGTCAATTTCCTTCTTTTCTTTAAAAAACAAGATCTCCAAAACATGGTCCTATGTGTAAGCTACCACATAATCTGTGTGTGCCACACTTGATCAATTTTCTTGTATGAATCATTTTCCCCAGGTTCGTATAGATCGGAATGAGTAATTTACAACTTATTATTCCTATTTACATCCATATCACAAGTTTATTATAAGCTAGGAACACAGCTTACTATGAATTATATATATACCTACTACACCGGAGAATATAGCTCATTTTATATACTCTATCCAGTAAAAAATATTTATCATTTAGGACAAAATTTGATCAAACTTCTAAAATTCTAACAAATCATTCTATGTTAAAACAAACTTATAAAATCTAACAAGTTTATGGCACTACGATAGTATTTTTTGAGGAGAATTTATATGCCTAATTTGTCTTGTATTGCAACTAAATATTTAACAGATTATCGATGGTTGGAGTTTTAGAAGTTGGAATAAACCATGTTTTAAACGACGAATATTTTGATCAGAGGAGTAATTTAATTTGTATGGTCGGCGCGTGTTGGCGAAATAAATAAATCAGCAAAAGAAATAGAAAACAAAATGTTCATACGTGGGCCCAAGTACATTGAAGCTCTGAAAACTAACAAATAGAGTATTTTGTCGGCCTAATTTTTGGCCCACGGGTCCAGTTCATTTTGGCAGGTTGGTCCGGAATGTGGGATGGGCTACAAACCAGCCCGGCCCTTAATGGGCTCAGCTGGCGAAGGAGTGGGCTGGCGCTGAACAGGCCACGAGTTGGCCGGCGGAATCGCCACTTTTCATTTATTTTTTTTGTTTTTTTACGCATGTATAAATTTATATTTATAAATACTTTATATATATATATATATATATACACGCACGTAAGTTTGCATGTCTAAAGTTTACCTATATAAATTTTATGTGTCTAAAGTGTGTGTATATATAAACATGCATGCGTACGTACGTATACGTATCTAGGTCCTGGAAACAATCTTTTCGCCGGTGATTTCAACTGTTTATCTGCTGCTGGCTCTCACCATAATAACGTCTACAGTCATTTGCATGGATAGGCGAAATACGAGTTGACCAAACAAATCAAGTCATAAAAAATATTGAGCATGGGATTCCTGATCGGACACATCGGCATTCTTCAGTTAAAATGGAAACAGCCGAATTGTATCATTACTGAGCAAATTAGAAAGTTCAAATTTGATATTATTGTTGAATCACTATCGATCGAGTCATCGAGCCATTTACATCTCTCCCAAAAAAAAAAAAAGATAGCCTCGATCAGCTAGCTGTAGACGGGGCTACTAGCGAAGTTACCGACGGGGAACGACACGGTGCTACTGCCGACGGTGAACTTGAGCTGGTCGCCGGCGCGATCGACCTGGGAGATCCCCAGCCACGCCCACTTCACCTGAACCCTCACGCCATTGACCTCGCTGATGGAGCCCGGCTTGACGAGCCCAACGAATGTGCTGCCGAAACGGAACTTGTACTGCGCGCCGGCGACGGTGACGACGAAGTTGCAGTCGCCGGGGAGGGTGACCTGCAGGTGGCCGTCGGGGTGGAGCACGTACGACGTCACGCCCTGCGGGATGAGGCCCCGTGGCAGGTTGTTCTGCTCGAGGACGTCGATCGTACACCGTGGCGGAGGAGGCCGCGTGGAGGATGGTAGCCACCACCAGGACGACCACCAGAAGATGCTGCTGATGAGCCATGGAGATAATTGCTACTACCTGGTAGCTATATGTCTATCTTAAATTTCTCTATTTCAACTCTCTTCTCTTGTTCTTCTGAATCAGAGAGGCATGGAGTCATGCATATATATATAGCTGGCTGGCTGCCAATGGCCGTTTAGGGTGGGTTTGGTTCAATGATAGGGTGGGTTGGGATAGAGCCAACCCATCCCAGTTTGATTGGTGGATGAGTGAGATAGGTTGGAATTGGATCTGGGAGAAACTTAACCCATCAAAATAGTAGGACGGATCCATCCCAGAATAACCACAACCCACCAAAATAGTAGGACGGATCCATCCCATAATAACCACAACGTAGGGAGGGGGTATCTATTTTATTTATTAAATTTATTTAAAATATATTACTTATATAAATATACATCCAATTACTTTAAATTATTCATATATTAATCCTAGTATTTAATATTTTATTTTGGATATAAGATATAACCTCTATCTCATCTCATCCCTTCAACCAAACAAAAATAGATACAACACATTACATCTCGTCCCTCCCACAAAAAAAAACAGGTCTAACACATCCATTCAACCAAACAGAAAAATAGAACCAACACATCCTACATTCTAAAATGGTTTCAACCCAACCCACCTCGTCCACCAACCAAACGCTTCGTACAAATCCCAGAGTTAACGTAACGCAATACGATTTGTTTCTTTATTAAACAATCACAAATATATGCAAATAATGCCATTCAATTACATAGGTTTATTCCGCCTAATTAAGTTTCAATCAAAACATTAATCACATATAGAAAGCTTGATATACGGCCACACCTTCATTAGTTACATCATTATTTTGTTACTTTTGTCCGCCTAATTAACTTTCAATCACATAGAGAAAGCCTGCTATACGTATGTCCCCCACCTACACCTTTAATATAATTTCTCTCTTTAATTAATTGTATTATTTATAATACAAAAAATATAATACATTACCTATCATTTTGCGAAATCAATCATTCCGAGAATATGTACTAATAGTTACACTAGTAAGTGCATGTACAAAGATATTTATTAGCTGACTCTGACAATCGCTACGTAAGCAAATTTGTGACGTGGAGGACAAAGAGGGAAGGAGAGAGGAAAGCCGTTGTCATGCGGTCGACTCTTAGCATTTATTAAAGGAAACTTTTTACATGAGGCTGGATAAAAAGGAAACTAGCGCAATAAAAAATATTTTATTGCATTAATGAAGAAACCATACCTGACTATAGCTTTGTATGTATCATTATAAAATATGTTCTTGTTGCTGATATGAATCAGATATGAGTCGATAATGAGCTCTATCTTTAAACATACCCTAATATACTCGTGCTAATGCTATAACTCAATTTTGTAAATAAACAAGGTATTATAAATTCTTTTAAATACTATCACATATAAACCAAACATTTGAATTTGTTTATCTTTTAAGCATATATTAATCTAACTATTTAAGCAAACTCTGGCAAAATAGCAACAATAATCAGTTAATAGTGACTTATTATAACTTTACATAATTAATTATATATTGGACCACATTGTAATAAATTAAAATTTTCAAGTTGGATGGTAATTGCATAACTTGTGAGGCAAAGTTTATCTGCTAATTTTAGAAACATTGGAACAACAAATTGATGCTAATTTCAGAACCAGTACAACAATATCAAGTTTACATAATGCAAGGATAATTTTAATTAATTAGTTTCTCCATATCTTTTTATACGACATCGTTGACTTTTAGGTCCACATTTGACCATTCGTATTATTAAAAAAATTATATAATTATTAATTGTTTTATTATAATATGATTTATTATTATAGGAACTTTAAGTATGCCTATAATTTTGTATGTTTGGATATAAATTTTGAATAAAATGAATGGTTAAACATAGATTCAAAAGTCAACGGTATCATATAAAATAATATACATGGAGTAATTTATTCACATTTTCTAATATTAACATAAATTTAAATTCTACAAAGCTAAAATTAGTAAAACTACTTTTTATAAACATGAGTTGCATCACATACAATTTTCTATCTTCTTATAATAAATACAATTTTGTTGACGTTTGTATACATTGAAGGAACAAAATAACTATGCAACTCTCAGATAATACATAATTCCAAGTCTAAATTTATTATAAGTTATAAAAATTTTCATCATGTCATTTTATATTACACAAACAGATATTTAAATTAAATATTAAGTGATCATATAATAATTAGATGTTATTTTTGATTAGTTGTGTTTCCTACTCGTTATTATCATTATGTGCACATATATTTTAACGATTTTAAAAATATTTCTGGAGTGATGATAAATTTTTTTACATATTTCAAATAAAAATATGGTGTTAACAAAATACTTATTGCTATTTACTAGAGATTTGTCTCTATTTTTTTTGTTGGTGATTTGAGTATATAGGCAACCAACAATAGTGATCTAGAGCCTTAATCGATCTTATATTTAGTACTGTGGCATGATGTTGCACATCAACTTTATTGTCATGGTACCCATTATCGGTGTTCTAATAGCGTGACTAAAAAATTGTGAATGAACTTGCGTTCTAAAAATATACATCGCATATTTATAGAAACTTTATGATTAAAAATATATATTTATCTTTATATAAAGTCTAATATATAGAAAATGTTTCTAAATGAAATGCTATCTTATAACATATGGAAACTTCATAATTAGTAAGATAATTTATAATTTAAAAAGTCTCTGATATATGGTTACCCTCTAGCAGTCAACTTACTAACCTTGCACCATAGTAGATCCAAAAGTTGATCAATCCATACCTAGGCCAACCCGACCCTATCACGTCCACCTTTCCTATGTGCCTAGAAAAGGAATGAGCTATACTTCAAATCCAATTTTACTCACGGTGGCTCATGGTGTGTACCTAGAGCCACAATAGGGTGTCCCGTGATCGGTCATTAGTTGCCATGAGTATGACTAACAACAACATACATTGACAGCTCACTATTAAATTATATTTTAATTTAAATGGTTACGCTCGTAAGCCATATTTCAACAACCTGAGCGCGAAGCTCAAATGATCATGTCACAGTAGTAATGAGTGACAAATTAATCACAAATATATTAGCTAATTTATACTAAGTAGTGCTAAGCATGCATCATCCTAGTTCTAGCCAAAAGTGATAAACTCAAGCTAATCACATTATTTCCCAAGTTATCAAGGCTTTCATCAAATTGACAAGGCTAAACAATAAGCAAACAGAAGTAATCCAAAACCACATGATATAAGAAAACAATGCAATTTAATTTGCAGAGTACGTAATAGTTCACAATATAGGTTCAACATAATCAATTAGGGATCGTATGACTTGCTTGAACTCCTCGTGCAACCTGAAACTTTGGATTCCATAGCATACAAAGGAAACAATAAAAGCGGTGCATTAGGTCATCCTCAATGTAAGTTTCACGAACACGATTATCTAGAGTGATATGTCATCTAGAAAGTTTGAAACTAGGATAAAACACCCCTCTCTCAATGCATGGTTTCATCTATCGTTGTTTCCTAGGTTACATATAAGACACAAGCTATCTAGGTAACAGTGCATAAAATGTTTCATCTCTATAAAAAAACTCATTTCATCTCTCTCTTCATTAATACTTTGCCACATCATCAAAAATGTCTATATGACACCCTATTTATTGCCCATAAAACTCACATTGAGATTGGCCTTAGACTACTAAAACAGTAAAACAAACCATTTATAAAAGGATCGTAGACATTTTTAAGAATTTGCTGCTACCTCCGTCCTATAATAACCCTATTTTTCAGTTTTTTGATACAATGTTTTGACTCTTCGTCTTATTTGAAATTTTTTTGCGATTAATATTTTTTTACCAGATAATAAAACATGAATAGTATTTTATGCGTGTCTAATTTTTTTAAACTTTTTGTACAAATTTTTTAAATAAACGAAAGGTCAAACGTTGGATACGGAAAAATGAAAAATAAAGTTATTGTGGGATATAGGTAGTACCATTTAAATGGACCAAAACAGATTTCTAATAAATTACTCATTAATTTTAAAAGTTTTCCTGTGTTATTCTATCTAATAGAAAGTCCTTGATCAATAATTGTGCATTAAAAAAAGAGCGCAGATGTTACCAAACAGGGATTGGCACAGGAAAGCGGGCCCCACCCATCAACGGATGACTTGTGCACGGTGGTCTAGGTCCACAGTGCAGATGCAAGGGTGGAGCTAGAGTAAAATAGAGGGGTTGCCACTTATTTGTTTTTAAGTATAATGAACGAAGCTTACACTATACCGGGTGTCTAAATTTGGATCAAGTAAATGCATATACGGAGAGAATCAGATAAACTCTGGCTAAAACTTTTTTTTTTCCCAAGAAAGAGCAGCTCGGCCCCTGTGCGCGCATGACCACGCCATGTTGCATAACCACGCAGTCTGACGTGATGGCACACGCGCTACCATCCCATCCCATCCCATCACTAGGTTAGTTGTTCGCTGTACTGATCCACCACCGGTGCCGTCGCCGTCGCGCGCCATGACACACCGCCAGCCAGGCTCGCCATCGTCCTCGTTTACCCTAACCATTCCTTCCTTCCTGTGGCTAGTCTGTAGAGCACCCGAATGAGCGTTACATCAGCCACCACGTTCGGGACCCCATCTTTGGCTTCCAGAGACAAAGCAGAGTACGTGCTACCTATAACAATGGGGCCTGAGAGGAGAGCTCGTCAATCTATGGCCTAATTACCCTTCCACCCTTCGAATCAAAGCTAGCCTAGCCTAGCTGCACCTCAATCGATCTATGGCCTAATTACAGCGCATACACATCTATCTTTCTAGTTAATTAATTGTATCTGCTGGTTCTCACCATATTAACGTCTACAGTCATTTGCATGGATAGGCGAACTACGTGTTGACAAAACAAATCAAGGCGGAATCGGATGAAAGAAAAGCAAGATAGTTCGCTGGCCCATTGGACTCCTGATCAGACACATCAGCATTCTCCAGGTAAAATGAAACAAAAAAACGAAAATGTATCATTACTGAGCAAGTTCAAAGCTGATATTATTGATGGGTCACCATGCAGCGATCTACCTGGGAGATCCCCTCCAGCGCCCACTTCACCTGAACCCTCACGCCATTGACCTCGCTGATGGAGCCCGGCTTGACGAGCCCAGCGAATGTGCTGCCGAAACGGAACTTGTACTGCGCGCCGGCGACGGTGACGACGAAGTTGCAGTCGCCGGGGAGGGTGACCTGCAGGTGGCTGTCGGGGTGGAGCACGTACGACGTCACGCCCTGCGGGATGAGGCCCCGTGGCAGGTTGTTCTGCTCGAGGACGTCGATCGTACACCGTCGCCGAGAAGGCCCCGTGGAGGATGGTAGCCACCACCAGGCGAACGACGAGCAGAAGATGCTGCTGATGAGCCATGGATCAGCTAATTGATACCGGCCTGGTACTACGCCTCTGCCTTAGTTTTCTCTCTCTCTTGCTAGTCTTAGTCTCTTCGTCTCTCCTTCCTGTGATTAGATAACAGATGCGTGACACAGGCATGGAGTCAGGCATATATCATATAGACGTCCGGCTCACTGGAATCCCAGAATCGACGTAACGTAGCGCCATTTGTGTATTTATTAAAGAATCGGAAATAAATGCAAAGGATTCCCTTTAATTACATACGTTTATTCCGCCTAATTAAGAATCACTCGAAACGTAACGTACATTGATCGCATATAGAAACCTTGATATATATACAGCTAACCACACCTGTATTCAGTGACATTATTTTGTTATTTTTTCTCGCGTAATTAACTTTCATTCAGTGCGCTCGTCACATATATATACATTTGAAAAGCGTTTATTAGGTAGCTTTCATTCAGGGCATCTAGAAAAGCGTTTATTAGGTAGCTTTCTCCATTTTCATGGAAGTAAACATGACAATACAGAGGACAGTGAGAGAGAGGAGATGATACAGAAATGTTGTTACCACGTCGACGTCTCGGAGCTAACTTTTAGTTTTTATTAAAACAATTGTTGCACGCGGGTGGATAAAAAGAAAAAGATGGTAATAAAAAAATTTTACAGATTACCTGTGATGGGGACATCACTCATTCGGATACACACAATAATCCTCTGAATTTACAGGTGACCTCCTGCTTAAGTTCTTCTCTATATGATTTAAGAATATATTGTTATCTAATGATTATATTATGATTAGGAATAATGGAGAGGGAAGGAGACACTTAGGAGGGACTTATATGTGTGGAGTACCAGCAAGAGTCATCCAAATCAAGATGGAGGCCCAAACCAAGTCGACTTCGAGTATGATTTGGAGTCTAGGACCAGTCTGCACTAAAGTCGGTGCCTAGGTCGCATACGAACTCAGATTGGAGCGTTCTTTATATGGATGAAAAGCTAAGAAGATAAACTTTCCACTGGTTCTAGTCTCACGTCCAAATTCATTACAAGTCAACATGAATCTTCCTAACAAGCTGACATTCAGAATATGTCTTGGTGCTACGCCACAAAATTTTGGACCTTTGTGCCGTGTATCGTGTTGGAGTCCATTACGGTTAGGTAAAGAGGAGTTGCACGACCCTGAACTCCATATATTAGTAGTTGTCGCTATAGTTAAGGTTTGGGTTTTATTTAGATTAATCTGTTTAGAACAGTTCTGCTGTTCGTTCGATTTGTGAGGCCCCAACTTGTGAGTTTAATTAGTCATCTACAATTTGGTTGCGATCTTTCTTTTTCTTTTATGTGTTCTTCGATTCACAAGAAGGGATTAGCCTTCTTGGTGAGGTCAACCGGGTTTCGACACGGTTGATAACTGGAGGAGACGTGGTGCTGTGATTACGGGGCTCAAGGGCGTGCTCATTCAGAAGCCGGATCAAGTTGTGTCGTGACTCCACTAAATCGAGAGATTATCATAACCTATCGGAAGATTGGGAACTCTAGCCCACATCAACCTGATTTTATAAATTTATAAATGCCATGAGTCTCTAGCTAGATGACCATTTTAAGATCGAGGACAATCTGTGAATGAGAAAAATCATATATTTATAAGTGGAAGGGTATCTATGAGTAAAATGAGAAGAAATTTAAAGGCGATGTCATAGGTGGGCGAGAGTGGCCAGTTGTTTTACGACATTGAATCACATTATTAATTTTATAATTATTATTATTTACTAAAATAAATTTATCAAATTATATATGACAATCAAGCGTGCTTACCATAGCTAAAATTATTGATTTGTCACTGGCTTTGGTTATTGGGGGATGTACATGAGTTAAACATGAATTGCACAAGTCACAACTATCCAGGATTCAGTTGTGTACAGAAAATCTAACCACAAGCTTAGCAAAAAAATACTTATTTAACAGTGAAAATATGGCATGTCGGTCTAGCTTTTCGAAAAGACCAACCAGACAGCAAGGAGAAGATCCAACAACTCCACATGCAAACTTGAGTGAATGAGTGACCCTAACACAAGCAACCTTGATGAAGACTTCATCTTCTGAACCACATTTTATGCAAGAGGTGAGTACAAATGTACCCATCAAGTCATAACCATAATTAAATGATTATAATACATGCAAGGAGTACAAACAAAAGAAATATGGTTTATCAAGGAGTGTGTGGTAACAAACCTATTATAAATAGTTTTGCCCTAGTTTCATAAATATTTTATTCACAAAAGGTATAAAACAATATTTTAAAACAATAGCAATATTAAATCACCATTGCTCTCAACATTATCAATTCCACATTTCAATTACAAGAGACTAATCACACCATGAGAATAGGAATCACCCAATGACGTTCTCCGTTAACTGGGAGCACGACCTATTCGAATACTATACAACTCTACAACGTCTGTCTAGCTTTACCTGTATGATATCCATAGTTTGCAAGGTTATAGATAACATAATTTAATATTGCCCCAAGCTCATATAAGATCTGCCTAGTAGGTTAAAAGATTTTGTGACTGTTGGCCCTGTCCCGAACGCATAGGGTGTGTGTTCCAACCCGCCACAACATACACCCACTATTGCACGATATAGAAGGACATTAGCTCCTCAGACTACATTAGGCACTGCAACACCCTCACTCAATCAACTCCCATAACACTTAGTTGCCAGTACACACCTAAGGCCGATAAATATTGTCATATACATTGAAAGGCTACAGATCATCAACTCAATGGAGCAACGTACTGTTAACACCGAAATTTGGTAAATTTTCGTATTGGATTCGGATAAGGAAAGGTGCAATTGCTGATAGAAAATCTTATCCAGAAGAGACCGAATTCAAGTAGGGATCATGAAGACCAAGGCTTAACGGCATAAATTTATCTATTAATTAGAGTTAGTTAGGATTTTTATTTTATCTCTAAGGTTGTTAGAGCCTGATGGGGATTTGTGTGTTAGAGATAGAATCTATCTAGCAGTTTGTTATTTCTTTTTATCTATTAGGAGTTGTGTGTTGTGTCCGACATGGACTACTTTCCACCCGAGGGTATAAATATGTGTGCACCGGATCATTGTAAATCATCTACACATCAATTAGATCAATACTTTTGGCGCATCGCCACCCTCCTAACGAGGTTCAACTCCGGCAGAACTTGGCACCTGATGCGGGGCTGCATCGCTTTGATCTCCAGCGGAGGGGTAAGTCCATCGTTCCGCCGGGCCACGGTAATCGTTCGGCTCGATTGGAACTGTCTTGGTTCGGTTTGATCTTCTAATATAGTTGTGCGATTGCTAGTTATTGTATCAGTTTCAACTTAGATCACTTTCGTGTTTTGAGTTGATCTGGTCAACCACTTTGGGTGATCTACATTGGTTTGATATTCTCTATTTGACAAATTCAATCTAGTACTGTCTCGGTTCGGTCCGATCTAGTAGATTGCATTTGTCAGATAGTTTATATCAGATTGATGTATCTTACTCATTGTTTTATCGGAGTACTAGCCGATAAGATACCAGTCATCGGCTCATTGGCTTGATAGCAATCTAGATCTGTTTAGTATCTATCCTGACATTGCTAGGTTTAATCTTGAACTGTCTCGGTTGGGTCCGATCTTCTATGATTATTCTTAGCCATCTGGGCTAGGTAGATCTTGGTTGTTTACCCGCCATCTATAGCCGATGATTTCTGTCGATCTACACGCTTATCATATTTACATCAATAGAGTAGCCGATTGCTTCACTGCATTATTTTTACACCAATCGGCTTGATTTAGTTAGATCGGCAGTTATTTATGTTACATCGGCTTATGAGAATTACATGCGAGTTGGGTTTAGCCGATCGTAACATATGATTCATTGTTTATTCCAAGTAATTCGTCTGTTTATTTATTAGCTTTATCGATCTTCATGTTTCCTATAATCATATCGTGCTCGACTGCATACTGTCTTGGTTAAGTCCAATCTCTGACTAGTTTGACCTGGTTATAGGGGCTCATCCAATCGACTAAGATTAATAAGTAACTTGGCGGATTACGTTGGTCTAATATTTAATTTAACTCTATTTCTACCAAGTTTCTAGCCGATCAAGCTTTTTATAGCCGATCGTTCATCCTATCGGCTAACCATTACAACATCAATATCCGATCGACTAGGTATTTAGTTACCTATCGGCTTGATAGCCGATTGGCTTGTTTCACTTTTTATCTTGTCAGTTGCAGGATGAAACTGGCTGGCGTGCCCGCGCATCATTCTAAGAATTTAGGTCTTGCACTAGAGCTGTCTAAGATTGACTCCTAGGCCTTCGTGTGTGATACGTCAGATCATATTTTTGACGTCAACACATACGCTAAGTTCGAATACCTCGATCGTGCGATCGGGCGCAATTACATCACTTTGCATGGCACAAGAGAGTGGTCCAAAAAACATCATCTTTACCGGAGTTAACCTCCATATCACTCCAAGATGAGTGGTTCACATCAAAATAACATTTTATAGAGTCCGATAGCGTCATCCCGTGATAACAGGCAAAACAGATGTATGTATATAGGGTTTTAGTGTTATTACCTACTACATGTTATTCTGAAGTATGCAACCTATACTTTGGTTATCGGACAACATGATACGGTAGTTTATAGTATCAACAATAATAGTAAATTAAATACAAGGCATTAGCTAATGTAACATGAATATTTGTAAGTACTAATACGCCAAAATAACTTTGCAAGTAAATAATGCATGAAATAACTAAGTGGTTCTCTATATAGGTTATCAAGTTGATCAAGGATGGATAAATGCCTTGCTTTGCGATATATGGTTTTTTTGGGAGCTTCAACATAGTTGTCTGGCAGGGTCCATGTCAACTCTTGTGGTGGCTCGATAGACTTTTCTTCCATACAATCACTAGTTTAGGAGATGGAGCAGCGGGGCGAAGAATTTCACAAAGAACGGCGTCGGCGGTTGCACTGTTACCAATGGTTTCATGTCATCAGCGATGGCAACTCCGGTGATGAAGCTTAGCATGGCTTTGGGGAAGGGAGGAGGAGGCTAGGGGGCTTCTCCCTTCTGTTGGTGGTGGCCAAAGAAGAGAAGCAGAGAGGGAGATAGCGAGAAAGACAGAGGCGGCAAAGGAAAGGGCGATGACTAAATGAATGAACTCGACTTCAAGTGAGTTCCAGCACGTCGGTGGCGAGGCTACGGGTCTGACGATGAAACGTGGGCACAGGGCGAAGCAGGTGCATGGCAAAGAGATGAAGACGACGACGGCGGTTGCAGCGGCAACTTCTCTCTGCCTCACCGAGAACAGGGCAGGGAGCTAGAGGCGGTGGAGAGGGAGTGAGCCAAGGAGATGGGCTGCTTGGGGTTTTGGCCCAAAATTAATTTGGAGAAGGCTTGAGAAATTTAATTAACAAGATTTTAGATAGGCGAGCGAATCAATAGTTCGCTAGGATTCGGTAGAACTTTCTGAGTAACGAACTTAGAAATTTTGGTAACCAAAGTAACTTTGGGACACTTTTGGATAGAAAATAAATATGAAGGTTTTGTAATTTGAATGGGATAATTTTAAGTAGAGATTCGATTGGAAACTTTGGATAGAAATCGGATGAAGCAAAATTAAATAAATGAGACTGGAATTTCCGGATATCGGTATGACTTTCAATAGGAATATTTATGACCACTGAAATTTTGTGGCAATGACTTGATAAACAGATACTTGCAAAAGAAATTGGATCAGCACTGGACTCTTGCATCAATAGTGGGAATCAGGTAATAGTTAATTACGGATAAATTTGAATTAATGATGAAGATTTAGATAGACTGTGATGGATATGAAAAGAAAAGGGGATGGGATAGAATGGATTCAAGGGCTCCAACCTAACAAAAGCAAGAAACAATAACTTAAAATATTTTTCGCAAAAAAATTACCCTAAAATTTATAGTATGTTACAGTTATGCTCAGGGTGGACCGGCAGATGTAGAAAATTAGTTTATTAGTGTTAGAATATGCTAAACTTGTTCTTTTAACTTTTAGTGTTATCTTTATTCCCTAAACAATTTAATTATAGGTTTCACTGGATGTGGTTGGAGTATTACTAACCTTGACCAGGGTTCTGTGGTCAGAATATCTAACCTTCCGTATGTATATTTGGATAGTTTTGTAACCTTGTATACATACGACACTACCCGGCTGCATTTGAGCATACGTGATGTGACCACAGTGGTTGTAGTCGGATCGTCAACGTTTCTTTTAAATCGTAGTTTCTCTTAAATTGTAGTTATCCTAACTCACCGAAAGATCCGGCCAACCCTGTGCACCTCAATACGTGGTGGTCGTCAGCCTTTGAAAGGAACATAGCTTGAAGTCGCGAGTGTACGCGTAACGGGTATCCATAGCAAAATAATGTACATTAAAACTTATAAATATACATGGAATCTGTAGGTGTTTGATCGATCTCTGTGAGTACGGTAACAATGTTCGATGTTTCTATGTATAAATCATGGTATAACATATTTTCTGTTTTTTTCATTTGATGCAGTTAATTTTGGGGTATATGTTTAATGATTCATCTTATTTAAAATATATACTTATTAATTATTTTGTTATAATTTGATTTATTACTAAAAATATTTTATGCATGATTTATAGTTTTGTATATTTGCATAATATTTTTGAATACAAATAGTCAAATGTTGTTTCAAAAGTGAACGGATAAAATAAAATAAAATAAAAAAGGAGTGTGTATGTAATTATTATTTGCAGGATTTATATTGATGTAAGGACTATTGCAACAGCTTTGTGCAATTTTATGTAAAAATAATGTTGAAGGATCATAATTTCAAACATTCACTAGTTTTTCAAGATTTAGACCGACAAAATACTAAAGCAATTAAGAATGCCCAACCATGAATATAAACTTTTAATTAGAAACACCATTTGAAGAAAACGGATCGGAGTAGCTGAGAACAAGAAAATTAAGAGGAATTATTTGTGCTAAGGCAGGAAAAAATGTACTAGTCCTGAATATAAAAATGAATATTCGATGATCGAAATTTCCCAAGACATGCTATCTCTATATTGAACGTGAAATAAATTTATGCACAGTCAATTTCCTTCTTTTCTTTAAAGAAAAATAAGATCTCCAAAACATGGTCATATTTGTAGGCTACCCCATCATCTGTGTGTGCCACACTAGATCAATTTTCTTGTGCGAATCATTTTTAGCCAGGTTCGTATGGATCGGAATGAGTAATTTACAACTTATTACACCAATTTACATCCATATCACAAGCTTATTATAAACTAGGAGCTCAGCTTGCTCTGAATTATATATATGTACTAACTGCACTGGTAAATATAGCTCCTCTTATATACTCCCTTCAGTAAAAAATATTAAATTTGGTCAAACTCCTAAAATTTCAATCAGCATTTTTTATTAAAAAACTTATAAGATATAATAAGTTTACGGTATTACGATTGTACTTTTTTAGAAGAATTTGTATGTATCATTTGTCTTATATTGAGACCAGGGTTTCATTTACCACGGAAGGGGCCAAAACCGGTCCTAGGGAGAGTGGCAATAATGGATGATTATCGTGATTATCATTAAAAAACCATACGAATTCAAAACTCAAAAATTTTTAAAAAAAATCATCACTGTTTTGGATGTTTTTGACACGATTACCATGCGGTTTGGAGAGATTATTGCAATGATTTTGAAGCCGACGATAATCACGGCTTCAATAATGATAATCGCACGGTTTGGTGCGATTGTCGCGTGATTTTGAATACAATGATAATTATGGTTTTGATCACGGTAATCACACATTTTTTTATGATTATCGTGCGGTGTGCTACGATTATCGCGATGATTTTAAATTCCTATGCATTGGACCCTATTTGGCCTCGGAAACAGTGCATTAAAATATCACCTTTTGACCTTTTTAAAGTTGATTCATGTTTTGTTTTCGAAAAAAGTTCGCCACTATGTTTAGGATAGATATAACTTCACCTATATTTTTTACTATTTTTTTTAAAAAAGAATTGAAACGATATTATTCGTGGAACCGTATCGCCAAAACCTGTTACTGTATTTTGGCAATACATGTGCTATCACGATAATCGCGGTTTTGTGAACAGTGATTCAGTCTAAGGATTTAAGAAATTATCGATGGTTGAAATTTTAGAAGCTTGACTAAATTAAATTCTAAATATCAAATATTTTTTAACGGACGGAGTAATTTAATTTGCATGTATGGTCGGCGCGTGTCGGCGAATAAATAAATCATGAAAATAATCGAAAACAAAATGTTCATACGTAGGCTCAAGTACATTGAAGCTCCGAAAGTTGCATATGAGTATCTTTTATGAAATCTTTTATCGGCCTAATTGGTTGGGCTCATGGGCGGAGTTTATTTTGGATTATTTGAATGTTAAATTTTTAACATTAAATTTAGAGTTTTTTTTTATTTGTACTCATGCTTAACTTTACATAACTATGAACACATAGATAAAAGTTTTATTTATAGATTATATTTTGTCTGCATATATATATACCGATTTATGTTTTCTTTAAAATAACCAATCGATCAGACGATCACCACCTTCAATTCGCAACTAGCGAACCACCGTGTTTAGCGTCACATCAGCGTTGCGCGTAAACGACGTTCCATATGTCGCAAACGAGAAAGATCGCGGACCTGCGATCCGTGCATGAGAGCTCGAAGTAGCGCGCTGCTCCGATCCTGTGCGTCTTTGGAACGACCCGCGATCAATTAATTATCCTATACTAGTCAGTCGTAGGTGGTGAGTAATTAAAACAATAATATTCTTTTTCTATAAAAAGTCAATAACCGTAATTATAAGTTATAATCTTTCACTCCAAAATTTTATAGAACAACACAATATTATTGTATAGATTAAACAAAATTAGGGTATTAAGATAAAGATGTCAACACACGCATATCAACATACACGTATAAGTAATAACAATACTCTGAATGGAAGATTTGTACACCTTGCTTCGTACATGAGAACTACAACGAATTAGCGTATATGGGCAAGTGCAATTAATTGGAGCTGAATTAATACAGCTGATCAACCATTTGGCGGATATATCCCGTCGACCCTAAACTTATTTGTTCGATCGATCTAGCTAGCTAGCTCGATCGGCTGGGTGATAAAACCAACTGAAATTTTCTCGGTGTTTACATATATACATAATTCCGCAGGCCTTGCCGGCTGCTGTGTGGCGTTAACCTTGAAAGTTACTCCCTTCAATTTTATTTAATTAATACTATTGACTTTTAAATTTATATTTGATTCATCGCCTTATTCAAAAAAATTTCAAATATACAAAATCATAGATCATACAATAACTTAGATAATAATATAGTAATTAAATCATAAATTATATATATATATATTTAAATGAGATGAATAGTTAAAAGTATATTAAAACTTAACTGTGTCAATTAAGAGAAGAGAAACCCGGAGGGTCTGGTCGATTTTGGGCTGATGCACAGGACAGGGGCGTCACGTACAGCTCGCGAGATGGAGAAGCTAGCTAGGCGAGTAGAGATCGACGATCGGCGCGTGTCGGGGGAGCTTCTCCCTGCAGTTTTCTCCAAAAATACTTCTGTGAGAAGCTATTTCAAACGGTTCACAGCATCTGAGATTCTGTAGTTATAAATTTTAAAAAATAAACTGAGGATCCAAAAACTGAAGAAATTGGGTTTAAAAGACTTTCCAGATTCTCAGAAGCTGACCATAACCGCTTATCAGAATCTAAAACTTTCCAAAAACCGAATAATTTGCATACGTCGATTGGCACCAGACACCGGCCCCTTGGGATGGCGAATGGCCATCGAGCCTCTCTCTCTCTCGTCGTCAGGTGTGGGACTGTGTGGATGGACAGACCTCACTGCACATGAAAAATGATTTGATTTACCAAGGGGTAACCGCGATTATCGCGGAAGTTATCGCGTGCTCCACCAGCGATAGGGGTCGAGTTGTTTGGTGACAGAAATCTGTGAGTTTTTTTTTAAGCGAAGATTAGGGTCTAAAATATTGTTAGCCCGGGAAAAAAATAGCATTGTTTATCAGGACGTTTGAAGGACCGACTATAATATGTGTACTTGTACTGGTTATTAGCGTATTATGGTGTAGGCATGTATTTTAATATCCAATTGTGTTCTTGTCGTATATAATTGTTCAAATGACCATATTTTAGTAGAGTTCATGCCGAAATTTTCTATTTTGCAAATAGTATGTCCTAATTGTTCCAAATATATCATATTACATACATTTGAGACTAAAGTGATTATTATTCTATATGTCGAAATTAAATTGACTCTAACATGCAAGTACAAAACTATAGAACTAATTAACTTGCCCCAAGAATTAAAACACATGATTAACCATCATTGAATTAACTGTAGAGTAGATTGACAACCTGATCTAGCTATCTATAGTACTCCACCTCTACCGCATCCAATATTTGTCACATGGAAGTAGAGAAAAGCTAGCTCATGGGTCAATATCATGATATGGAGCACATCAGTACATGAACAGAAGCTAAATGTTACTCCCCCCATTGCATATTATAAGACATTTAAAACTTATATAGATTCATTCCGGAATATATATATGTGTATGTGTGTGTATATATAACTGTATGGCCACTGAATTCATGGAGAGAAAGGAAAAGTTCAAGAGGAAATCTAGCTAGCCCTAGCACTAGCATCCTTTGTCCATTGTGACAAGAGGAACCTCCAATATTTCAGGGTCCTTGATGTTTTGCATTCAATTCCATCTTGATGGTCAGGTTTGGTCCCTGCCAGCATCAGGAGTTCGTGAGAAACATGAAACTAGTGATAGATGTCTACATATCCTGGGGGCCCCACTTTGCAGGCATGCATACATGCATGAGATGAAATGGAGCTCAGCTAGCCAGCCATCATCAAACTAACCTGAGCCATCTCAGCTTTCTGGACTGCACTAGGTTACCGTGTACTTGATAATACTGTAGGAAAAGGAGCTACAGCTGCAGCCTGCAGAGGCCCCTGGCCCCTCTCACCTGTGCTACTGTTAACTGAAGATCATGTCCTCAAAGATCCAATGTGTGATCAGAGCAGACTGTCGACCGGCCTCGAGCATTGACCATGATCACAGGGCTCAGGAGACAGTAGTACATCCTACTATATATCCTAGTACAAGATGTATTTATTTCCTGAACCAATGGTAGTACAAGGTTAAACTGATGGTATCTTCAGTAACTTGTGCTGCACTGTTCCATTGCTAAAGACCTCTCACCATGTGCCCCGCTGCTGCCTGTGACTGAAATGTGCTCGATATAAATTCAGTGGCAGGAGGCATTTCCAACTTAAGAAGTAGGTAGATTCATCGATTGCTGAGTTTATTAATACGAGGTGATTCGTCAGTTTGCAATGTAACTGTTGGAACTTTCCCCAGATGCTACAGTATGCATTCAGAGGTGAGAGTCTCATGAACTGTTGACTGCTTACAGATTGCGACTTATCATGGTACAAAGCCTCGAGAGAAGCACTAAGGCCTGGTTAGTTCCAAAAATTTTCACGTTCATCCGTCGCATCGAATATTTAAACACATATACAGAACATTAAATATAGTTTAAAAAATAACTATATAGTTTGGAAGAAATTTTTGAGACGAACATTTTGAGCCTAATTAGTCTATGATTAGCCACAACTGTGACTCACATATGCTAATAACAGATTAGTTAGGTTTAAAAAATCGGTCTCATGGTTTCCTGACACTTTATGTAATTAGTTTTTAATTTAGTTGTTAAAATAGTATTTCGATATCTAGTCAAACATCCGATATGGTATTCAACCTAAAATTTTCGTGAACTAAACGAGCCCTACACAAGAAACAGTACATGTTGTTGGATAACAGGAATGCTTGGACTATTAGCTTGTCTTGAGTATCTTCCGTCATAGATTAGTTGTTAAATGTGACAAAAGGGCCGGGACCCTGGGTAATAAGCAGTACCCTTTTGTTTTGAAGTGTAATTACGATTGACTCTCCTTTTCATGTAGTGATCGAGGCGTAGTAAAGCCTGACAGGAGTCAACTCAGTAAAAGAAAGGGCAACGATGTGGAAGAGATGCATGGGCAAGACTGATTTTCCATGTAGTCAAACAACAAATAAATGGATGTTCATTTCTCTGATTTTGTTTCCCTATATATCTCTGAAGGAGAAGACTGTATTAAGAAGAAAGAGAAAACATATGTAGCTAGGACCAATAGGATTGAATAAGAAATATGATTTTTTTTTCTAGTTACCGCATACTGTTTTTTCCTTTTTTTTCTAAATTATGCCTACTACCGAATTCGGCAAAACGATAAACAGAATATCAATCTGGTATGCCTATGTATGTGATCTCATGACATTGGTGCTGCCTCTAGCCTTGTCCTTTTGGAAGCAGGAGTGCAGGCCTGGTTGTTGTTGTTGTCACTGTTGCCATTGTCAACTTGTGGTGGTGATGTTCCTGGTGTTGTGTTGTCATCACTCTTAGAGATGAAACATGAGGTGTCCAACACATCAGATGGACTTTCTGTGCTGTTGAGCATCACCAATGCCATCTCTTGCATTGCTTGATGGCATCTCCCCACATTTTCCTGCAAATATAGCAGGTTTATTTCTTGGAAAACAATGTAAAGGAAATGACATGATGTGATTCTTCTGCTAGATCATCGATCCACACCTTATCTACAGGTATGTTACAAGACTCAAGAACACTGCCCAAGTCAAGAACGCGGCCGTCAGAAACTACAGAGAGAGCTACAGCTGTAGCAATCTCAGAAGGCCTGAATTTCAGGAACTCAGTAACTGCAAATCAAAGGCACAAGACATTCCAATCAGATGGTATTTGATACTGGCAGTAGCAGTGCAGATGAGTATGCTATCATCAAGAAGTCAAATTCAATGGTACCTTTGATAGTGCCGAGTATGATCTCGGTGCATCGAGAAACCAGCTCGTACTTTAGTGGCTCCCCCTCATTGATCTTGTCCAAGAAATGATCAATGTAAGAGAACGGGGTCACGGCTTGCATCCTCCACTTCAGAGTGGTTAGTATAACAATCTCCATCCTGTGGATAGTCTTTGCATCGAATACGTATTCTGGATTGCAAACCTGTGACAAAATGATAGAATTTCAGGAAAAACATCGGTCATCAAGCAACTTTTGAAATGTATTTTATCAGCTATTGACCATCATTATTCATCACATGTAATGCTACTGTTTCTCCTTCACCTGAAGGTCTAGGGTGCCGGGAACCGTAGTTTCCTCCATCTTGGCAGCAATAGATAGGCAAGCAACTATCAACAGCTGCTGCATCCATGGCATGTCATTCTACATACACAAAGGAACAAAAGTATTTTTTTTGTCATATTAGCATTTATGGATGCAATAATCTCATGATAAAAAAAAGACATGCTTACTAATGACCGTCTTGACAAATAAAGGACAATGTACAATTGAAGTACTTACTGTTACTGAGAACTGTACCGAAGAGAGGAACCTATCCAGATAGTTGACAGCAAGGTAAGCACATAATGGTCCAAAATTGTATTGAGCCTGAACCTGCAAGAACAAATGATAGAGACAAGCAGTCCACTTCACTTATTACCATCTTTGATCAAATAATGGCAAAGCAAAAGTCAATGATATCTTGGCAGTTATTACTCACCAAAAAAAAAATTGGTTTATGTTTTTGTAAAAGAGAAAAGGGAACATGATGTAAAGCAAACAAACCTAAGAACTATATTGCCATAAGTAGAATAAAACAGGACCAAGACCAACAACAAAAACTACTGCAAAATTTCCAGAGAAATAATGGACAGCTCAAAGCATTAACCAATCCTAAAACAGGAAAAAAAAAGAGAAGAAAAAAAATACTGTTTGATGGTTTCTCCTCACCTTGAAAATCCAATCAATGGCAGCAACCCTGCAGGCAAACTCTATGCCTCCATTGCTCAGCTTCTTCAGGTACTCTCCCCTTGCAGTTCCAACCAGCTGCTCCACCTCCTTCTCCATGAAAGACCCCACAAGCTCGTCACAATCATCCCCAAGTTGCAACCCGAAAGTGCAAGAGAAATCAGGACTCATCATCATCATCTTCCCCAACGCCGGCACCATCTCCTCCACATCACCATCAACGCAGCCGAACGCGCTCTCGCTGTCCTCCTCGCACAGCAGAGAGAAGGACGCCGGTGCAGCTCTGTGGCGGCAGAGGAACCCCATGGCCGCAAGCAAGATTGCCTCAAGAAATCAAACTACTCTAACCAAAAACAAAAAAACAAAAAAAGCAAAAACAATGTTGATTCTCAAGAAATCATGCGAAACATATTTCTTGGCAAGAATTCTTGGACCTGTTTGGCCTGAAATCCAGTAGCTATATATATATATATATATCAGAACTTGTAGACGCCAAAGATTGCTACCTGTTCTTGGCTACGGTCTCTCTCCTTCGGAGACAATGAGAAAACCTAGCAAGCAGAATACATGGAGAATGCTTGCATTCAAAAGCTTCTCTGCTCTTTTTGAAGAGGAGGAGGAGGAGGAGCTGTGGGTTTATATGGGAGAAGAGGAGGAAGATTAGTGGCAAGCATTTAAGGGCGATTAGCCGATGTTTATATCGTGGGTTGCCTGCAGGAAGAAACCGGGTGGCACAAGAGCTGCAGAATTAAATGGCGCCTTCGCTGATGCACGCCACCGAAAAAATTGAGAGAGAAAAAAAGATCTATCCTAATGTGGCATTTGGCTTGATTTTGTTGACGTGTAATCGATGGGACGCGTCCATACGCATGGCTGCTCGTTTTGGTTGTTTCTGTTTTCTGCATGCTCAATCCAGATGCTGATTAGGGAAGTAACTAGACAATATGATACAGCTGTTTGTCCTTCTCCAAGCATGATTATATTTTTTCTAATTGCAATGTTTGTATTTACCATTATTGTCTAAGAATATCCCTGCTTATAGCAATGCTGCCCGTGGGTGTTTATTATTTTATATTTGAATTATAAAGCTAAGTAACTTGATTTGCAATGTACACAGGGGTAGTGTGTATAGTTGTGGTCTTTTATGCATTTTTATTACTGAAATGTGAGGAGTTTCCCCTCTCTGATTCAAAAAAAAGAGAGAGAGAAAAGCTGTGATGTTTTCTATGATTTGTTTGCATTGGCTGTTGTTGGTCACTTTAAGTATTTGCATATTAGAATTTACTATAAGTGCAGAGAGCCATAAGTGCCACGTTGCAATTTGCTTTCCTAGAAACCCTATTAATGATTTGCTACAATAGAAATTTGTCACTTTTCTTCCCAAAGATGATTGGCTATTAATTATTTTGAGATGATCAAACTGGCATGATCTCATCGATAGTACTTACTGATAATAGCAAGAGAAAATCTTGTAGATAGAGCAATGACATGTTGTAGATAGAGCAATGACATGTTACATCTAACTAATATCACAATATGTGGCCACATATATTGCAAGAAAGCCACTCAATATAATAGAGAGGGAAAAACATTGTTTCTATATTTGTATTTGGTCATTCATAAGTCTGCATTGCATACAGGACTACTATATGTCTCACTTCACCCTTGGTGGACTCTAATGAAATTCCACACAAATCCTATGGCATTGTTTTTTTTAATTCGATATATATGACATTGTATTTTTTTTTTGTATAAGCTATCACCTTGAAAACTTTCGGTTTAATTATCTCTAGTGATTTTATATTTTTGAGGCACTACAAGGGGGTGCAGTGAGCATCAGTTCTCAAACTAGTGAATTTACTTAGATTAGCCCTGCAATGAATCCATCAACAATTCGTATCAAATTGATGGACAAAATATGTTTATTAAACTGGGAATTTTAGCTTTAACGCCAACAACAAATGTTGTTTTAACTAGATTGATGTTTACCCAAACACAATCACCAGCCAATTAAATCTTTACATTTCCTTGAAGATGACTCTGTTATTTCTATTGTTTTCATTATAGCAGATTACTGTGTATATCATACAAACGGAGAGAGAGAATATCTATCTATAGATGACAAAAGTCAAGTCCAGTAGTATATTCAGATGTCACTCCATGAGCTAGAGAGGCTGAGATATTAGATATATATCCCAAAGGCCAAAAGTCTAGGTCTACAAGATATATTTTACAAAGATTCGCTTTGCCTAGTTAGGTTTGAGTCAATGCGTAATTAGTTCATGGTTCAACAAAGAAAAAAGGGTCTTCATATTTTAATAACGTTTGACTTTCCTAAAATCAGTTGTGGTAGTTCTACTTATGAACTTAAAATTCCACTGTTATTATTGCTCTCCGTACAGATTATTTTTCACCAAAATGTGCACACTATATGGAATCGGAGGAGATGAATGCATGGAGATAAATCACATGTTTTTAAGTTTGAAAGGCATAGAATTTTCTGGTCCATATGGTTCATGGAAAAGAAGTGTGAATACACCCAAAGAAGAGATAGGGACAAGAAGCAGATCAAATCAGGCCAAGCCCGTTACTTGACCAAAAAATGACGCCATGCCTTCCCTGGAACTGGATGGACCTTTGCACTCAACTCTCTCTTGTGGTAAAAGTAGAGACATGCATGGATTGTTCCAAGTACTCATTGGTCCACTTTACTTTGGTTGAAATCAACTTTGACTACGCTCGTGGAGCTTTGGATTTGAGATTTGTTCCGGTCCAACAAAAAATAACGTAAAATACCAGTACTTTTTATGACCAGAGCAAATCTCTTTGAATTTAATTGAATTAGGGTGGGTTAACAACCACTCATGGAGCGACCTGCGCCCACTATCACGCACGTGTTACTTTGGAGCTTGCGACTACGGAAATCTTGTGCTCCTTTGAGTTATAGGAATTTTGCCAAATTTAGTTCAATTCCAGTGAAATTTCCTTAAATCATTCGTTCTAAAGGAGACCTTCCAGAAGTAAAGCAGCTTTGTGAAGAATCATGAAGCTTTTAGCTAATTAAACAATTATGGAAGTCGAAATGCTACAAGTACCACATCCATCAGTGCAAGTCATTTGACACTGTCATACTCCCAGATTTCATGATTAACTCTTAGCAATCTCTAGCATGACCTAACAAGTAGTAATGTGCCAACATGGATCCATGGATCCTTATCATGCCTTCTCTTCATCGCACTAGTTCCCTTCATACTTCACGTCTGCCATCACAAAGTGGTATGCCATGACCAAAACGAATATGAAGATTCCCAGGAAATTAGCAAAGAAACCCAAATCTTGATCGTCAAACATCTGCAGGAACGATATGCAAGAGAAATGGTTCAGATCTTGAGAAAGACCAGAAACAGTATCAGTATATATGCATTCATCATTATGGTCAATAAAAAATCTAAAACCTAAAGCACAATCAGAACAGAGGTTACAAAATTGCTCCACATATGGTCTGAGGTTATAAAATACTAACAAAGGTAGCAAGAATAGTTTTTAGCCTTTGAAAATTGAACTGTACACCATTAGGGATAACGGTACTTTGGACAATGCAGATTCTTGCAGCAAATCCTCCATGAATTATCCATGTGATGACCCAGAATCAAATTATTCTATGCTAAACATCACAGATAGGTATTCCAATAATGGGTTTCTGGGTTGCCAAGGTTAAAACAAATCAATTGTATAATAAGAGCATTATGTCTCATTCATATAGTTCACATCTTGATTATTTTCATGTGTCGACATCAACAATTGAGTAACCTTGAATGTTTCTTTTAGTGAGGAGAGAAACAATCGCGAGGGAAATGCACCAAAGATCACAAACAACCAGTTAGACAGGGGATTTGATTAATAACTGTTCGAAAAACACAAGCATGAAATGTACACAGCAGTTCCTAATTGAATATGCACTATAATTTCGAAATCAAAATCCTGTTCTAATTGATCTTCATTTTCCTTTTTTTTTCCCTCTACAACCCTGTTTAACAATGCACTAAATGTTTGTCACACCATATAAAAGCTCCATCCTTAATTACTTTGAGGTAGTAATGTAGGCTTGTTTAATGTTTTTCACTCAAACAATTTATCCATCTCTGGCTCTGCCCCAACACCATGGCAGTAAATACACATAAACACCCGACTTTCCTTCAGAAAGCAGACCAAAAACGAACAATTACAACATGAGTATGTACTAACACCTGCCATCTTGGCTACAGCACTTAAAACCACATCTAAATTGGAGATGGAAATGGACAAATTAAGAAACTGGGAAAAAATCAGTTTATTTGTACAAAGCTTTATACCATAAATGATTAATTAGACCAAGAAAGAATTAAGGGAGAAAATTTGGACAACAAAACTAACAGACAAGTAAGCATAATTTAAGTTTAAGACAACTATATTTGCTTTTATTTATTAATTTTCGGTGAAAGAATTAATCGCCATAAAAGTGATGTGCCACATTGAGCTGTGCTTGAAAACCATCCTGTCACTAGATTCTGTCATATTCCATGGCCGCCATGCTACTGGAAAGGCTTAGGTGCAAGGTTCCCGGAACCCTGCATCAAATATGCTGTAAGGTCCCTATATATGTTGCATCATATTGCAATTACACCAAACACATTTTTCCCTATATTTTTCTAACTGGAACAATACCAAGCCCCCATTTTCCCCTTTGTAATCCTTTTTCCTGGCTTTCTGCCTTCTTAAATTCCTCTTCTACCTGATAAATTGCAGCTGACCCAAGTTAGCCAGCACCCCATGGTTTTCAGGAACCAATGGCTTAGCAATGAACATGATAGAAGGAAATAGTGGAGACGAAGAAACATCTGATGCTACACACTAGGATCTTTATTAGCTCGGAGATTTCCATGCTTTAAAAATGAAAAGCCCTGTATATTATGGAAAGGTGTTAAAGCAACCTACCGAAGATGCAAAAGAAATGACAGAGATGTGTTGATCCTTAGGAGTAAACTGATACATCTGCTGAGTGTTCATCATGTGCTGAATTAATATCAAGCCATGAGTGAGACACAAAGTAGGGTTACTGGCAAAATCAAGTAACCATGTCCAGATAGCAATGCTATGATAATAGGTGCAAACTTTAGTTTGCAGCTACCACCACTACCAGTATTCAGGAAACATGGCAACTCTAAATTATGTAAAGAATTGATGGAACTGAATTTGAACATCAATTATGAACAACATACTAGCTTCTCACTCTAGGATCCATAAAACAATATAGGTAGTAATAGGCTTCAAAAAATATGCACAAGAATATATGGACATTATTATTTAATTATAATTGATGTGTATTCCTTGACTTCTACAAGTTCTTTCTACTGAATCAAGCCATCCCACACTCATTAGTCATTACTTACCACTTCGTTCAGGTGCGACAAAAAATAATCTTAATAGAGAATTATCGTGCATTGAATCCCTAGATAGATTATACATTTATGCTCATAAAATAGGGCATGAAAACAGGTGTCTCATCAGCAACTCAATTCTCTATCCACCAGAATTTTTTTTCCATGTGCATCACAAAAACTAGATAACAAAGACACGACGACATGCGTGCCTAGTAGTATAAGTTTTCTCTACAATAGTTTTCTTTTAAAAAATTATTCCACCACCCATGAATGTTTTTTATTTAAAAAACATTTGAACACAAGATCCCTTAAAAGAATTTCCTTGGAAAACTCATGCAGTGCCAGCCCAAGTGGATGTTTTGCCTTCCTATCAAGTTGCCGCATTCCAAATAGCCAGTAATAAAGCTTTCCAATATCCGGCTTCGTTCTACACATGCACTGAAACAAAATCTAATCTGATGCGAAAAAAAATCCCCACGCACGACCACCCTGAAAACATACCTACCACACATTCACAGGCCAAACCGTGTCCAGCAGATGCCGGGGTCTCTCTCCAAGGGCACACAGACAACCGCCGCCTGAGACTTGCAAGATGCGCAGGGGCCATTTCACCAACGAGGGAGCAAGAAATCAAGAAACCAGGCGGTTGATGCCCCCACCTTTGATTCGCGCGTGGGGGGAATGGACGAAACAGGAGACGGATCTCACCTTGGCTGCGCCGGATCTGGCCGGCTTCGCGCCCGTCGCTCCCCGATTCCGGCAGCGAGAGAGAGCGGCGGAGATTTGAGAGCGTTTTTAGTGCTTGTGCCTGCGACTTTGGGTGTATCTGTCTACTGTGCTACCCGAGGGAGTTTGGGCCCTCAGTTTCTCGTAAAAACCTAAACTTTCGCTATTTCCCTCTTTTTTACACGCACATATCCGAACTGTATTTTTCATAAAAATTTTTATAGGAAAGTTGTTTTAAAAATTCAGATTAATTTATTTTTTCTAATTCTATAATTAATAATTAATTAATCATATAATAAGCAATCTGTCGAAGGCACCCTAAGCTTGCAAACCAAGCAAATTTTGCAAACCTAACCTGAAATTGCACACAAAATACATTTGTGGCTCAATCATATAACCTCTAGCTTATTAATACAAAAAATAATTTCAGAAATTAATTTTTGAGGTGTTCCTTTTTTCTATTTTCTTTTCACCTTGGCTTATTTTCATCATTTACTCTAAGAAAGCATAGTCACTTCATTTTATATTATAGGTTAATTTAGATTTTTTTAAGACAAACTTCTTTAAATTTAGATGAGTTTATAAGAAAATATACAACATTTCAATACTATAAAAATAAATTCAATTGTTGATTTAACAAAACCTAATATGTTATCTAGCTAGCAAGCGCGCTCATACTTAAGTCACATGCATGGCTGGGGGCACGAGTGCAGGACCATGTGCTAAGCTTAGCTATTACTCCCTCCATACCAAATCGATGAGAAAAGGAGAAATCAAAAATTGATCATCATATAAGGGAAGTGCCTATTATACATTAGTTAGAATGCAAACAACATTCGGTCATGCATCTATTCAACCGGCTTTAGTGTGATTTACAAATTTATTTTGCATGTACACATGCATCTTGGATTTGTGACTCACTAACTTTTCAATGTTGATTAAAGAGTGAAGTGTATTAGCGGTCCCTAAACTTGTGTGTATGTGTCATCTAGGTCCATGAACTCTCAAAATGTATTTTTGGGTCTTCGAACTTGTCTGGTGTGTCATATAGGTCTAAATGGGCTCCAACCCGCTCCACCCATTGACGTGGCATGCCATGGTGGTGCCTACGTGTTGATGGAGCCATGTGTATCCCACATGTCAATATCTATCTCTTCTCCTTATTCTTGTCTCTTCCTTCTCGATTCCTCCACTAACATATGGGACCCACACAGCCCCACCAACACGTAGGCGCCACCGTAGCATGCCACGTCAGCGGATGGAGCGGGTCGGAGCCCGTTTGGACCTATATGACACACCAGACAAGTTTGGGAATCAAAAAATGCATTTTAAGAGTTTAGAGACCTAGATGACACATGCACGTAAGTTTAAAGACCACTGGTGCACTTCACTCTTGATTAAATAGATTCTTGGTCTTTGTACCCAAATCTTATCTGATGATCAAATTGGGATAGAGGGAGTACAATAGAACCTAATAATTGTCCGTTAAATATTCCCTTAATGGTTGTTTATTATAAAATAATAAATAAATCATTTCATTTGAATGCTTCAAATTTTAAGTTAAATTCTAGTTTTTTGGGTTGAAAGTTTCGAAATATGATTTAATTTTTTTAAAAAAATTTCAGTTGAAAATTTCTTGTTTAGGAGTTGCAAATTTCAAATTATTTTTTGGATTGTGAGTTGCAAATTTTAAAGTGTTGGTAGAAAATTTAGATTTTTTAAAAAATTGAGTTGTATTTAAAAAATTATTTAGATATGATCATATAAGGATAAATTTTCTTTCCAAAACACAGTTACATCTACTCTAGAGGGCATCAACCGATTTTACTCATTCTATGTCATTCATTCATCATTCTTCAAATTCGATAGATAAAATGATCTTTATAAGATCAAACAGCTAGGACATACTCCAACTCTCCTTATGCAGACTTCCTATATATTAGAGACTTTATAAATTAAAAATTATTCTACCAATTATAGAGTTTCCATATGTTAAAAATTATCTTTTCAAATAGAAACAAGACAACACTCTATATATTATATATTAAAGACTTAATATTAAAATAAAGATATAAAGTTTTTAATTATAAAATCAAAGTCTAATCACAACATCAGCACGACTGGCATAGGAGCACAAGCCGATGCAAAATGTCATTAGAACAATGGTAATGATGTCAAGACAATAAAGTTTGTGATCATCATCACGCCACAGTTGTGATCATCATTAGATCAATAAAGGCTCTATAACACTATTATCGGATGCCCAAACGCCAAATCACTAATAATAACATCAAAAATAAATATAAAGTAAATATGAATAAATATTTGGAGTTGTTGGAATATTACATTGGCATAATCTTTTTATGTGACATAAGTAAAGTCATTGAAATGTCAAACGATGCATTACTACAGAATTTTTTTTAACTATTAAATGATATGTCCACCTCTAGATAATATTGAACATGAAACACAACCATTAAGAACATAACATGTAATTTGCTTTATTAAAAGCAACGTGGTATACTTTTTAAACTGAAATGAACTCATGGGATAAGTATTTATTAGTTATCATATGATCAATTTGATTTTAATTTCTTTTTATATAATATAAGGAGACATAATGATATTTATTTTTAAACTCATAAAAGTTTAGACTTTGAATTACATGTTATTTAAGAGTTACGCAATTGTTTTGTTCATTGGATATGTACAAACACCATTAATTTTTCATTTAGTATAAGAAAATGATAAATTGTATTATAAATTAGATTTCTTTAAATTTAGCTTTATAGAGTTTAAATTTTATGCAAATATTATATAATGTAAACAAATTATTTAATTAAAATTATACATGCAGTGTGTGAACTCAACCTTGTAGTGATTAGTGTGTGAACTTAGTGTTACAATGTTTCTGAAATTAGTGTATAAACTTGGCCTTGCAAGTTCTGAAATTACCATCCAAACTTAAAATTTTTCACTTACAATGTGTGCCAACCTATAATTAATTATGTAAAGTTGCAATAGTCACTATTAATGGTTGGTTTGCCGCTATTTAGTCAGATTTTGTTTAGATAATCAAATTAACAAATGCTAGATGGATAGGCAACTCCAAATGTTTGGTTTATATGCTTGATTTGAAGGAGTTTAGCATATCTTATTTGCATTACTGTATTAAGGCTAGTGTTAGCACGTGTATAGCTAAGATTGAATGGCTACAGACTCCACTACTCATTGCCTAGACCTTCTTATATATTAAAGACTTTCTAAATTAGAAATGATCTTAATGATTATAGAGTTTCATGTTAGAAATTATCTTTCCAACTAGAACAAGTCAAGCACTTTTTATATATTAGTAACTTTATATAAAGATAAATACATAGACGTTTTATGACATAGTTATGCTAATCATACTATTGATCAAGATGCTAGACCATTATTATTTTATACCTAAATAGCCAAATCAATAGACAATAACATCAAATATAAATCTATAGTAAATAAACATGAGTATTTGAGATTCTAGAAATAGTTCTATTGGCGCCATATTTTTACATGAAATAAGTAGATTTCTTGATCTATCAAATGATTATTCACTACAGAATATGTTTTAATCATTAAAAGATATGTGCACCTTCTGACAATAACCACCAAGAAACACATCCAATGGAAACACCATTAGTAATTTTACATTGTTAAAAATTGTCATATATTTTTAAACTAAAAAGAACTCGTGCGATAAAAATATTTTCTAGGCATTATGTGATCACATAATATTTGGTTTAAATATACTTTCCTGTAATATAAGAAGACCCAATGATTTTTTAAGAAAAACTCATATATATTTAGACTTTGAATTACGTATTATTTGAGTATTGTACCGTTGTTCTGTGCATTTGATATATCAAACATCAACAATTTATTATTAAATATAAGGATATGGGAAGCTATATGGGATGGAACTCATATTTGTATAAAGTAACTTCCATTAACTTTAGTTTTATATAGCTTAAAGTTTGTGCTAATATTAGATAATATAAAAAAAATATTTAATTCAATTATCCTTGCAATGTGTGACTTAAGCTTGTAGTGATTATAAACTCAGGGTATGAACTTGTTCTAAAATTAATGATCAAACTTGGGAACTTGCACTTATAATATGTGTCAACCTATAATTACTCATGCAAAGCTACAATAGTCACTATTAACCGGTGAATTGCTGCTATTTTATTAGAGTTTGTTTAGATAATCAAATTAACAAATGCTAGATAGATAGACAACATCAAATGTTTGGTTTGTATGATTGCATTTGAAGTAGTTTATGATATCTTATTTACATTACTAAATTGAGTCATAGTTTTAGCATAGATACAATACTCGTGTATATATATGGATAAAAAGTAGAAATGAATTGCCTACATAGAGTTACATCTCTACGTGGATGCCACCGATTCAAAATTTAGGAGCCGCATGTATGAGCACTGCCTCTAATATTAGCATATTTTTCTACAAATTGATTAAATTTAATGAGGTTTGAGTTAGAATAAACTCAATGGGATTTATCTTTACCGAATTTTAAAAATATAGAGTGTTTCTATTCATCACATGTGCTCCGTCATCACAAATGCCCCGTCATGACCTGGTCCAAGTGAAACTAATTCTAGGTACTCACTCTGTTTCAGATTATAAGACTTTCTAGGTTTGTCTAAATTCATACATGTATCTATGTATATGAATCTAGGTTATAAGTCTAGATTCATTTGGGTGCTAATGAATCTAGGCAAGGCCAAAAAGTCTTATAATATGGAACGGAGGGAATAGTTAGCACCATGTGGTTGGGCAGCTGCAATAAGCAATGGCATGAGCTTGCATGCATGAGTGTGTCATGCGAGTGAGGAGAAGAAACAAATAAGGTTACTATGCACAAAAGACTCAAAGCAGATCCAACGACAAAAAGTTTGCATGATATAGGGTGGGATTATCTATCAAATGCGATATAGGCAATCCCTTCTTAAGATATCGGCTTATTTTTAGTTCTCTCGTTGTGAAACCTGTCGAAGACGCCTACCACCAGGCATTATGTTTATATCGGTCTATTGCAAGGGCATGATTTGGCTAGTCTAGATTTTGAATGTCAACTTAGAAAGGTGTTACTTAAAAAGCTAGATTTTGGGCCAAATTAGGTTCAATGGATCATAACCTGCCTAGCATCTTCTTCCTCAAAAGTGATCCTCAATGGTGTGGCAGGGCCGAGCTTCAAACATGCTTGGGGCCTGCGGCAGGGTTAGCCACTCTCCACAATGCTCTTCATATTGGCCATTGACCCCTTTCAAGCTCTGCTGGCAAAAGCGTGGGAGGTGGGTCTCCTCAAACCCGTCTCCCACCAAATGGTGCATTTCAACTCCACGCTTTACACCGATGATGCTTTACTCTTGGTTAACCCGGTGGAACAAGAGCTCTACACTATTTAGGCAATCCTTGGGAAATTCGGTCAAGCTTCAGGAATGAAGACGAACCTGGAAAAACCCGAGCTCTACTCGATTCATTGTGACCATCTGAACTTACAGGCTTTACCGGCAGCTTGCCCAACAAAGCAAAAAGCTTTCCCTTGCAAATACCTCGGTCTACCTCTACATGCCAGGAAACTTACCAAAGCAGATGCTCGACCTCTCATTGACAAGCTAACATCCAGGTTGCCAAAATAGAGGGGAAAGCTACTCACCAAAGCAGGTCGATCAGTGCTCATAAACTCCAACCTTTCCTCCATCCTGACCTATCATCTTATAGTTTCCCTGTTCAATAAATGGACCATCGAGAAACTAGACAAAATTGCAAGGGTCTTCCTAGTGGCGGATCCACCACTGGGGCTAGGGGCTTCAGCTCCCCTAGCCCCTCTGTGCCATTGAAGCCCCTGCTTAGCCCCCGCAACAAAATTTTTGGTATTACTGAAGAGAAGGATGGGCTAAAAGCAATTCTCTCTCGTCCAGCCCCTCCTAATATTTTTTCTGTATCCGCCACTAGGTCTTCCTTTGGGCCAGTTTTGAGAAAGCTCACCGAGGCAACTGTCTGCTAAACTGGACACGAGTCTGTAGACCAAAAAACTGGGTGGGTTATGCTTGCTAGAATTTGAAAACTTCGGTAGAGCTCTCAGACTAAGATGGCTTTGGTACGAGTGGAAAGATTGTGCCAAACCGTGGAATGGAGGTCCAGAACCCTATGATGATACAGACAGGGACCTGTTTAGGGTAGCAACTACCATCACATTGGGCAACAGAAAATTCTGCAAATTCTAGAAGGACAGATGGCTCAATAGTATCTTGTCCGGAGAAGTAGCCCCAACCCTTTACCAGCTAGCCTCCAGGAAGAACATGACTTTCCACCAAGAACTCTCAAACAACAATTAGCAACGACGGATGCTTAGGATCAACTCCCTAGAACATGCGCAACAATTCTTCACCCTCTGGACAGCCTTGCAACGAGTCAACCTCACCACGGATGTCAACGATGATATCCAATGGAGGTGGTCAGCCAATGAACAATACACCTCCAAATCTGCATACAACATGTAACTCTGCACAAGCCATAGGATCAGCACTTTATGTTCATTTGGAGGGCATAGGTAGAAGGAAAAAAGCAAAATTTTCAACTAGCTTCTCAACCATAGAAAAATCCTAACCACGGACGAGCTCCTCTTGAGAGGGTGGCCGAACAACATCTTTTGTCCAATGTGTGGTCCGAAAAATGAAACCGCTACCTATCTAATCATGGCTTGCGCCTGCACTTGGCAGGTATGGTGCAAAGTCTTTAGCCTGATGAGCCTCTCCCTACCTTCCCGAGACGGTTTTCTAGGGTGATTATTTGCAATGGTGGAAGGCATGTTGCCAGGAAATCAGGAAAGGTCACCAAACAATCTTTGATGGGGTGGTTCGTGTATATGGTCTGGTCTATTTGGATCAGCCACAATCTATGTCTCTTCAACAGTGACTACATTGCTAACCCAGTGGATATAGCCTCCGAATTTTCAAACCTAGCTAAGGAAAGAATGTACGCCTTCGGGCGGTAAGTCTTTCCTTCGGAAGGTCTTTTTATTAGGCCTTGCCTGCTGCCGTACCATTGTTTGAACCTTCTATCTTCTAATAGAAATTGGTAGAGCTCCTGCCTTGTTCTTTTCAATAAAAACCTAGAAAGGTGTTGGGCAATAAGGCAGAATCTAAGTTCATTGTAATATCAAGTATATGCTTCTAGTAGCGAGAAAAGTAAACAAAGAGAAAAGGATAGACGACTTATATAAGTGTCAGAAGAAAATTTTGAGGTAACATGCACTATGTTTTCTATATAAATATTATTTTTAGTGCAATTTAAATGTTTATGATGATAATTCATATATATATATATATATATATATAGGTAATATATATCTTTAATTATTATTATGTAGTATGATAAGGGCCTTCATGTTTAGTTTCGTACTGGACCCCTGAAAAGTATATGCCATTCGTAAATCTCCACTCAAGAAGAGGAGGCAAGGACTTAATGATGCGTGTTTAGACAGAGAATTAAAGAAATCAATCAATTGCATATGTGATAGCATAAGATTAAGAAATCTCACGTATCTTTTATCAGGTGGGAAACATGTAGAACACAATTCCAATTACATAGAGAATAACACTATGTAACAAAAATTATATAGTTGCTTACCATGAATTGCCCCAAGATCTTGTTGAACCTAGTCTTATGGACAAGCCTAGCTTGGCATGACACTCCAGCAAGGTTGCCGAGCTCGCATTGCGACACATGCATACCTTGTTAGAACTATAACACCATACATAGTATATAAAATTGCTATGCACTAACTAATTATTTTTATTACTATAAAGCTTAAATAAATGATGACGAAACAATGAGATTATTTCTATGAGCACACGTGTACGAGAACATCCTTCCATTGCTTCACCTATTAAGCTCGAAAACAGATCTCTAACTTACTATTCTCTAACTTTGAGCGGTTGACAAACAAATAATGTCTCTGGACATGTACGAGTGATCATGTGAGAGTACAGTAATTTATAAAGACTCGGTCCTTCGAGCCTTGTTTGGGTGTTTCATAGGAAAAATCAAACATCATATTTGTAATAAAAAATAATTTGTGAATAAAAATTTTATAAACGTATTTTTAGTGATCCAAAAGGCAATGTTGAAAAATAAATTTTAGTAAAAAAAATACCAAATCAACTTTAAAATTAAAATTAAAATTAAAATTATGGCTTATAAGCTAATCGAAAAGAGTGGGTGTCACTGTGTGTACACCGAATCTAAGGGTCTGTTTAATTTCCAAAAAATTTTCCTAAAAACATCACATCAAATATTTAAAAATCTAAATGAAGTATTAAATATACATGAACATTAAAACTAATTACGTAGTTATGGAAAAATCATGAGACGAATCTACATGATTAGCCATAAGTGCTACAGTAATCAACATGTGCTAATGACAGATTAATTAGACTCAAAAGATTCGTTTCGTGGTTTTCAGACGGAATCTAAAATTTGTTTTGTAACTACACTATATTTAGTTAATACTTTCAATGTGTAACCATATGCGTCGACGTAACATGTGTCCCAAAAATTTTTGGATCTAAGAGCATCCCCAATAGCTCATCTATCCCATTCTCTATCATGAAAATAGAAGATAAAGACTATAAATTAAGTTCCAACAGAACGGTCATTCTATCATCTATTTTTAGATATCATCCATATTAGGAGAGAGAACCTTCATATTTGAATAATCTCTCTCCATCCTCCAAAGAGATATAGAGGATGTCATATATGGATGATTTAGTGGAGTACAAATAGATATGAATGATGAAACTAGTTTAGATGATCATTCAAATGAAGATATAGATAACCAAATTTAGATGAACTGTTGGGGATGCTCTAAACGCAGTCTAAGAGCATCTCCAACAACTCATTAATCCCATCCTCTATCCTGAAAATAGAGGATTAAGACTACAAATTGAGCTCCAACAGAAAGGTCATCCTATCATCTATTTTTAGATGTCATCTATATTAGGAGAGATAACATTTATATTTAGATAATCTCTCTTCATCCTTTGAAAGGATATAGAAAATGTCATATATAGATAATCTAATGAAGTATATAAAAATATAAAGCATAAAACGATCTGATGACCAGCTGTAGGGAGCGGTCGTGCGGCCCAGCTGTCGTGGTCGTGGCGTCAACGCCGAGGGGTGGCAAACCCACTCACCCTCGTCCTCGTGCCGTGTCATTCCCGCGCCGCGCGTGGGGACCCACCCGTCATACGCACACCGCCCCGGAGCCGCACGGATCGGATCCACCCGCACCGCACTCCGCCGCGCTCACCGTCACAGAGTGGTAGGCAAGGCAGCATCTCCGGCGCGGCGGCGACGACTAATAAGAGGATTCGGGAGACCCAGCGGCGAAGGCCACGGCCACGGGCTAGCGATCTCTCCGGCCGCACTTACCGGTGAGCGACCCAGATCCGCTCTGCGCTCCCCCCCCCCCCACCCAACCCGCTCGCTCTCTTTCCCGATTCCCGGCGCGAGGTTTTCGCCCGCTGGATCAGCGGCAGCTCGCGAATCCTATTTAAGCAGGATCGGATCGGTTGCCGTGATGATGTGCGTAGAGTGTTGACCTCTGCCTTGGTTGCGGGCGGGCTCTATCGATGTTGTGCTGATGGTTGATCGTTGTGGGGGGAGGGGGATTGTTCTTGGGGTCGATTTTAGCGTAGGTACCATTTCTCCTTCGATGTGCGCTTGGGTTTTAGTCGAGCAGCGTTGGAGATGATAGGATCTTCCTAGGGATTCCATGCCCCTTTCAAGGCAACGCCGGTTCATACTTGGTACCGCATGATTGCTGATGTTATTGATTCCTAGGTCAAAACATGGTTCCATATTCCTACAAGCTATGGAGGTTACTTTGTGATGCTGATGGCTCCAATTCACACTTAGTGGGGGATAAGTTAGTTAAGGGTGTTTATCTTGAGGACAAATTGCGTGTTTGCATGCACCACCATCTGATCCATGGGGGTTCTCTTCACATCATGAAGCATGCCAGCGGGGAGGGTCTAGGTCCATGGTGTATGCTCTTGCAGGAGCAATGCAAGTTTTCTGATCCTGGAGGAGCTCTGAGAGGCCATCTAGCATGACTAGCATTTAGGATTTTAGAGTTCTTTAGAGTAGTTTGGGTTTTTTTTTTCCCCCGCAGATTGGATTAAATGAATATATCTAATGCATTATCACTTTTCAGGAAGTGCACTGGCCATAGATCATCAGTCAATACATCAGTTCATTGTTCAGCAAAGCAGGCTAGAGCAATGTTCTCCCTGGCGTATGGTCTATGGAAGTACATCTTTAACAAGACAGAGTTTCATGTTCTTATTCTAGGTGTTGACAAGGCTGGCAAAACGGTAATAACTCTCAAGCTCTTCTTTTTAATGACAACTAAGACCTATAAGTTTGTAATTTCATGTTCTACTTCCTTTGTCATAAATGCCTGATCATCTATTAATTCAAAGATTTTTCGCCCCTTTCAAATAGATGCAATCATGGTTGTACATTGTCAAGTTATTCGAATCTACCATTCGTACCTCATTATGTGTGGCTCAGTGTCTGTATATTGAAAGATAATTTATTGTTAAGATGTTTTTTATAGCATACTGCAGAATCTTGTTTTGGGAGACTATTTATTGATTGCATTGATGGGAAATTGTTTAACCAATGGTTTGGTATTTTTTTTAGCATATTTGAAATGTAGACGTTTGTCCATGCAAACTACTACTATGGTTCTGTTGGAGTATCTATATTAGTAGTATCTACTAGCATTGCTTATAATGGCTTTTAAATTAACTTTCTTTCATCATGGACATCATATACTAGTCCACTGCATCTTCCAAGTTGATTTTTATCATGTCCATGTTATAGTGCTTATGCTACACTTTTCAATTTCTTGTAAACACTTTTACATTTTAAAATGTAACAATTATAATTTTCAGCTAAAACTGATGTGTTATCTACATTTTTATGATATAGACCCTGCTCGAAAAGATAAAATCGACTTATCTGAAAGGAGAAGGGCTTACACCTGATCGCATTGTTCCCACTGTTGGACTTAATATTGGTCGTATTGAAGATGCAAACGCAAAGCTTGTTTTCTGGGATCTGGGAGGTCAGGTATGATTGCAAATGCAGAATTACAGGCCGAAAATCTTAATTAAAGATAACAGTCTAGGACCAGGTTGGGTCTGTTATGGTAGAAGTTCTCCTATGTAGGCTGTCAAACTCTTTTTTTGGTTACATATCATTTTGAAGGTGTATTATGTGTAGAATGTATACATTGGAAAGTGGAAACTGAAGGACTAAGATCTTGTTGATTTAATTGGTAAACTAGCACTTCTGATAGATAAAACATCAAATGATATGCTTAGAGTGAGTGTAGATTCACGAATCTTCCTTGTAAATCTGGAATAAGTGCATACTTGAACTCAGTATATTTCTGGAATGAGTGGACTATTTTCATATAATCAATTATGTGCTATGTATGTGAGTTGCTGATAGGGAGGATTTGAGAAGCATTATATTTGTGCTATTGTTGCTGTTGGAGCCATTGGCTACCTGCTGTGCTCTTATGTATATTCCATGCTGTTGGGATGTTACCTGCCCTTTGTACTAGGAGCTCAAAAACTAAAATTTATCTGTATATGAGTGATTATCTCCCAGCAATATAAGATTCCATTTCTCCTGGTTCATATATCCGACGCACTTTACATGCTTGTCTGCTTGATAGGTCGGACTTCGCACAATCTGGGAAAAATATTATCAAGAGGCCCATGCTATAATATATGTTATTGATGCTGCTGCTGCATCGTCATTCGAAGATGCCAAATCTGCTCTAGGTAGTTGATTTTTTGTTGTTGTCAATTATTATACTGGTAATTGGTAAATATGGAAGGAAATCACAGAAGAGATGCTGACATTGAGTTCTTACATCAGAAAAGGTTCTTCGTCATGAGGATCTGAAAGGGGCACCACTGCTGATATTTGCAAACAAACAGGTGAAGGGTTTGCTTCCACTTTGTTGAGATGGCTTATGAAGTACTATTTTTCTTCGTGTTATTATCCATTGGAACAACATACTGATTCGTTGGGATAGAAATTGAAAACAAAAATGTTAGTCAAATACCTCACAGTATCAAATTTTTCACCAAATTAACATGTCAGTACAATGTAGACATGCACTTATTATCGAGTATAATTTGAAATCTGAACTATCAAATATACAGAAAGAAAAGTACATCCTCAGCTCATGATTGTCTAAACTATTGAATGTAAGCAGAAAAGAGGAAAGTTTGTATTCCTTCCATTAAAGAATGGGCGATATTTTAGGTCTTTCCTGGTCTTCAAGTTACAACTTGACCCTTGATTTTATGAATGTTAGGCTTTTCCTGGTGTTTGAGGTAGAACTTTAACCCTTGACTGTATGAAACTACAAAAATACTTTGATGCTAGTTTCAACAACGTATATTTAATATCATTTTATAATCTAATCACTCTATAATTTATCTTTAGCACTTATTGTAACTGTATATGTTAAAGTTTCTCTACACATTCATTAACAAAAAGGGGTTTTCAGCACATGGTAGTCAAAATTTTCAGAACATTTCTGGGGTATAGCAATTAACTCTTCAAGTATCTTGTTTATAATTATATATTGGAATGGTAAGCTGAATAGCCTTTATTTTGCTGTTTGTTCTTATTGTATGTTTCCCTTTTTGCTATCATTTCAAATACATAAGCTGATGATATATTTGAGACACTATAATTTCAATCCTTTTCTAAATTGATATCGGAATTCGAAAAGGCGTTGGGCAGGGAATAATTTTGTGCCTTTCTAGTTTAATCAAACAATTTATTGAAGTTTCTTGTTCCCTCAGCTTCCATTAGATTTGACATTTTCTCCATAAATGGATCATAGTATCATTTGTGACTTATTTCATATGTACGGATGCTAAATGGTTTCTAAAGTCCATATTCTTCTATCAAATTGCTTTGTCATTGATGATTCGTCTGATGATATCATGTTTCATGGAACAGGATTTGGCAGGGGTCATCACTGATGAGGAATTAGCTAGATATCTGCACCTTAAAGAGCTAGATGAGAGGCCATATATGTTTCAAGCTGTATCTGCCTATGATGGGTGAGCACAGCAATCCTAGTGGGTCCTTCACTTCATCTGAACTTGAAATTGTTGGAATATGTTTGCACCTTTGTGGTCAATAACTATTTTGAGTTATATGCTCATGTTCAAGCTTTACTTTGCTCCAGTACACAATCATGTTCAAGCTTTACTTTGACCTGACTATTGTCTATTGGGCCTATGTTTCGGATACTCCTACTTTGACCTGACAATTTTCTCGTAGGAGGGGAATCAAATCTGGCATAGACTGGGTGGTGGAACAGATGGAAAGAAGTAAACGAACCGAGGTTCTAAGAGCGCGAGCGGGCATAACCGGGCAGATTTAGAATGTCGGCCTGCAGTTTTCATCAACGATTTTGTGAAAAAGAACATTTAATGCATAGGGCTTCTGTTACTTCTGACAATATACATCTCGGTGGTTTTCGGTGACTATAAGGTTCATCCTCCCTGACGGCACCACAAAAATTGTTTGCCCTTGTGCACTAGTGAGTGAGATGATTCATTTAGTTTCTGAGCGTGGTATTCTTCTCTGTATCTAAAGATCCCCTTAGGAGTCGTGTTCATATGATTGCTTTTTTTGATACTTGGAAAGTGTCCGTATAGAGGAACCAGAGATTGATGTACTAACGTTCTTGTGAATGGGAAAAACTAAAGGAATCCATTGTAGTTGGAGTTGCATCGCATGATCTGTGGACTCGAGCTTCTGATTTTACCAGGGACGACTGAATGTAGCATTGTCAGGTTGCTCAACTTAACAGTTATACGCAGCGCTGGAGGTGGTGGATAATGATCATCTACAACCACGGCCAGTGTGCCTCAACGTTACCATCTCGCAATTATCTTAGTTAAGCATGAAATCAAGACAAGTGGCAACGGAGGTGAGTCAACACACAATTTGACGAGGCAACCCAAACATGGCCAATTTGGTGTTGAATGCGTGATACTACGATATTTACGATGAGAAGATTACGTCTGACAAAACGATGAATTTTGGTGGGTGAATTTGCTTGCCACTCGTCCAAAATCCTGCCAACATTTAGGCGCACAGAACATGCGAATGTTTCCAATGTAATTCAGGAAATGGGTTGTCTCATGCTACAATGAAAATGTTCCAAAGGCAGAATACACCACTCCTCTCTCAAAAAGGGCAGAATATGACCTTGTCAGCAAAGAGAATTTGAGAACACTAGACTCACCATAGAACATGAATCTATTATAGATCCAGAAATGGCTCCAAGCAACGCCAAAAAGGCCAGAGCACAGTCAGGCACTGCGTTCAGACGATCACAGGGCAAATCTGTGATCCATTAACGGCAGGCAACCGAGACGGAGATGTTGCCCAGCAATTTTCAAGCTTAAATACTCATTCACATCATCGCGTGAGCACAACCGTAATAACCACAGAAACACTGAAAATGCTGGCATATAGCAAACATAGGAAACATAGCAACTACAGTGAGCATTTCTTGGCAATGGTGGATCTTTACATGCTGCCCATATTTCTATTGCTGACTAGGGAGAAATTACTTAATATTCTGACTAAAATAAACAAAATTGTTTACAGGCTACACATCCCCTCTAAAGCTGAGTCACTTCAGTTCCGACAAGTAGTCCATTCTGTTTTTTTTTTCCTTGAAAGAATTAAGGTAACATTTAGTCCAATATCAAAATGTTTGCTTTGGGCAATGAGTAAATATTACATATAATCTGAGGGCGCCTTTGAACACAAAAGGAAGCCTACAGATGTAAAGTGCACAAGTAACTAAAATCACAAAAACGAGAACTTTGTTATATTTGGTACATAAGAAAAGACAACAGGCAAAAAAGAAATAATATGTAGCAACATTGATTTTTTTTTTACGTTGTAACAGAAACTATGTTCTAAAAAAATTACTGACAAATGCACAATTTCAACATCAAGTTTGCAATAATCATGTTTACAATAGGAACCGAAATGCAACCAAGAAGTTTACTGAACCAAAATGTGGTACAAACCCAACCCAATTCTACCATTCCCATCATGACTCTATGCACCAGACTAAAGACTCAGAGCAATCTATATTACTACACAAGAATCATATATCACATCAACCTAAATTTAATCACAATTTCATTTTTCTGAGGTTTTCATTCATTTAGTGATAAATACTGATATCAAAATAAAGAGAACTATGGACTTATAGACTGACAGTCAGCCAAATTCATTTAAAGACAAAATAGTTTTTCATTCAAGCACTTGCTATTCTAAATAATTATATCAATGATTTCAAATCCATCTCACAAAAATTCTGCAACAAAGAGATTTTAAATGTGTGTTTAAAAGAATAGTTAATCAAGTAAACTACAAAAGCAGTTCAAAATATCACACAGATTGTTCCCATTAATAAATTGTACCTATGATTTTCCGTTCTATTAGTATAAACTATAAACTTCAAATGTGTTATGTGACATATGACATTTGACTGATGAATCCAGAACGATGATTAACTGATTGTTCCCATTAATGCAGTTGTGACCTATCAGTTTATTATCACCATGTTCTGTATAGTAGGATAGACAATAGCCCCATAGCCTTTGAAAAGGGAAAAAAAAATTCAAAACCAAGTCATACAAGTTCAAATGATTGTGAAACGTAACTCTTGCTACATCAGACCATTTTGAGGTCCATAATGTACTAGATGCAATCCATTATTAGGCCAATAATGTACTAGGGTACCAGATTTGTCCTAAGCTAGTTCTCTTTCAATATTGATAATCACAATTTCTGCCAATATTCTTCTGTGACGTATAATACCAAATTACCAGCCCTAAGGGAAGACCACACACAAATTACTTGAATGGATGTCAATATCAGGATTCAGGAATACAGTCATGGTTCATGATAAACAAGAATCAATTCAATTGAATAGAGATTCTTATTTAATATGGCTGCAACAAAAGAAGATTTGTTTATTAAAAAAGATGAGCCACTTCACTTACTTCTCTCTCGGCGACTTGTCTCACCACCGCCCATCCATGAAGCATTATATCTATCCTGAGAGAACTCCACAACCACAAGTTTGTTTGCTGAAGGCAAAATACACATCCCCAGATAATTTAGAGATACCACAAACTTGCATATGGAACTCCACAAGTTTTATGGGACTCCACGGCCAGCTAAGTAACTACAACCACAAGGTAGACTACTACTACAACAAGAGATAATATCACAAGAACATTAACAACAACAAGAGCGGTAAGGCTCAGTCCTTGGAACATCTGTTTTGACCCAATCAACCATACGGTATTTCTCCACGGACCAAATGCCACAGCCCGTTACAGCATCCGCCCAAGATTGTCTACCCTCAAGAACGGCAAGTTCTGCAAATTCCCCAAAATATCTTCAGATGGATCCACATCCAAATGGAAGGTGCCCATGTCCTCAACCCCACCGCTGACATTGCCCCTGGTGTTAACATTTCCCCTGGTTGTACCATCTGTAGACTGCGCCTCTTCATTTATGTTGATCCCCCTCACCTCCTCTGCCCGTTCATCACCAGCCTCCTCACCCTCAGCCCATCCATCCTGCCCAAGCATCGATGGCTCAATGCCACTCTCTACGCCACCGCCGAGAGATCGCCTCTTGAGCCCCGCCCCAACCTTCTTGCGAGCAGTTGTCTTCTTGACCCTACCTCTGGATGACCCACCCCGAGCACTCCCATTTTGCGGCTGGCGAGCAGCGCTGCTTCCCCCACGGCCCCCCCTACCACTTGAGCCCCCACGAGCTGGCGCATTGTTCCAAGGGAACATCTTGTAGAAGGGCTTCCAGTTACCATTGAGGTCAGCAGAGGTGGGGAAGCCGAGGGGGAAGAAACCCCAGGCACAGTGGTACATCTCGGTGCCCGGCACGATGGTGGGCGGGGTGGAGATCTCGATAGCCACGAAACCCTTGCGGCAAGACTCGTTGGGGCACTTGAGAGCGCGGCCGATGAGCTCGCGCTGGTACTGGTGGACGAAGCAGCAGAAGGGGCACGCCGTCCAGAACTCCGGGGATTCGGCGGTGGCGGCTGGCTGGGACGGGGCAACAGGAACATGGCCAAGAGGGATGGAGGGCGGCGGGCGGCGGGAGGGATCGGAGAGGATGGCGTAGGCCTCGTAGACCAGGCGGAGGGCGACGTCGGCGCCCGGGTGAGGGTTCGTGGTCTGCTGGAGGAGGAGCGCGAGGCGGCGGAAGGCGCGGGAGGCCGCGGCGTGGTCGGCCGGGTTGGTGCCCGGGGGCAGCTGGAGGACAGCGAGCGGGTCCGGGAATCCCGAGGGGAGGACCGACTGGGAGGCGAGGAGGACGTCGGTGACGGCGAGGAGCTCGTCGGCGCCCGGGAGGAGCGGGTCCGCCTCCACCGCGCGCTCCGCGAAGCGCTTGCACCCCACGAGGTCGCGCGCGGCGAGGAGCTTCCCGGCGATCTCCAGCCACCGCTCGGCCTGCACCCTCCCGGTCGCCGCGCCGCCGCCGCCGGAGAAGTCCATGGCCGAAATGGTTTTGGGGGAAATGGTGGTTTTGGTTTGGCTCCTTCGGCCCGGGTTGGGGAACAACAAGCACCTTTTGTTTTGATTTGGTGGGTGGCCGCGTGATTCGGTTTTTACTGCCATTGATCCCAGTCATTAATCAATTACTACTTAATTGCATTTCCCCCCCCCCCCCCCCCCCCCCCCCCTTCCTTTTCCTTACTCTTACTACTAGCAGCACTAGGCAGCGCAGTAATGAGTTGAGTGTTATCTGCCGCTGCTTCCTCCATCTACAAATATAGTGTTTTTCCTTAAAAACAAGGCAGGATTACGAAACCGTAAGAATAGAGAGACCGTAGGAACAAAATACCACACCCATTAAATTCTTACCAGATTTCGAAATACTAGAAAATTTCAGCATTGTTGTTTGACCACTACATTGGAAAAGCATGTGAATTCTAGATATAAGAGTATCCCCAACACCTTATTTATATTTGGTCATCTATATCTTTATTTCGGTGATCATCTAAAACAGTTTCATCGTTCGTATCTCTTTGTACTCTAACTGATCATCCATATATGACATCCTCCATATTTCTTTGTATGACGAAAAGAGAATATCTAAATATAGAGTTATTTTTTTCTAATATGGATGACATCTAAAAATAGACGATTAGATAGATGTTCTGTTAGAACTTATTTTTTATCTTTCATCCTCTATTTTCAGGATGGAGGATGAGATAGATTAACCGTTGGGGATGCTTAAGAAAGCTAAAACATTATGTGAACCTCATACGGTTATTTTCCTCCAAAATTCATAGAGAATAACATATTTCTTAGGAATTTCAAAGAAATAGAAAGGAATCAATCCTTTGATTTAGAGGGCTTCTTATGAATATTTTTTATGGGAAACAAATTATATATGGTTCCTATAGTTTTCCTTTGTTTGGAAGGGGGCCAAATCTTAGTTTAGTTTTGTTTATAGAAATTGTTTTTTAAATAAGTTTTACCAAAAATCATAAAATCCCAAAAATAGAAAAAACATAGGAATGAAATGCCCACATACATTCAATTCTAACAAGATTTAAAAACACTAGAAAACTCAAAAACCAATGTTCGATTGTTACACATGAAAAGCACATGAATTCTAAAAATATAAAGGTAAAACATGAGATGAGACGTCATGGGCTTATTTTCCTCCAAAGTCCCCTAGAATAGCTCATTCCATAGGAATTTCAAAGGAATAGTTAGGAATAATCCTTTGATTCAAAGGACTTCATATGAATATTCTCTATGGGAAACAAATTCTCCATGGTTCCTATAGTTTTCGTTTATTTCAAAGCGGGCCTAAATCTTAGTTTTGTTTTGTTTCTAGAATTTTTTTCAATACCTACTGAAAGTTTTAGCAAAGATCGTTTTGATGTCTATGAAACTTTACCTTATTAGGAAAATATTGTCGCTAGCGATACAATAATAAATATAGAATTGTGAAATATGGTTGGATTGAGAAAGCATTAAAAATGCTCTTTTAAACTCCAGAGATTCTTATATTTATGAAAGGGGGGGGGGGTATTTGATATCCAACAAAACAATGGTTATGAACTCACCGAGCGATTCACTCACTATAATCTTTGTGAGCAGCGCACAATATGGTTTTAAAGTTCTCCTTGGAAACAAAGGATTTTTGTGTCAATTAAAATTGGTTATTGCGAAATTTTTAGTCTATATTTGGTTCAGGGATGAAAGGGGATATGTTAGACCCATCCCTATTTATTTGGATGGGGTGATGTGTTTGGGTTGAGATATTGGATTAACCCTATTTTTTGTTTGGTAAAAAAGACGAGGATGGGATAAGATAGATGTTGTTTGCATCTATCATCACTAAGTCGATAGCGTGCATGTGCGTAGGAGCTCGGTCGGGGGAGGGGGGGGGGGGGAGAACTTGGAGGAGCTCATCCTCCACTCCCTCCTCACGGGTGCGCACGAAGGAGCAGCCTTGTCCTTCTTTTCCAGATCTGGCATGCGAAGGGACTTGTGAGTGGTCATCGTCATCCTTGTCCTCCTCTCCCTTCTCGTAGATGCCATCGTCCTTCTCCTCCTCCTCAATCAGATCCATCATATGGAGGACGTGACGACTGCAACCACACACACAGGGGCTCGATGATGGTGGGTGTACGCGAGGAGCGTCGCTCGGTGACGGTAGCCAAATGGCGGGGAGCAGACCTAGGTGGGTTGAGCTTATCTACCACTTATTTTCAGGATCGTCTGTACTCAGACATGAAACCACTTATTTTCAGGATCATCTGTACTCGGATATGAAGGAATATTATTCTTCAGGCGGTCTAGCCCATCCCACCATTGATCCGCTCCAACCCAACGTATCCCAACCCACAACTAAACGCACCCTTATAGAATTATCATGTTTTCAAGGACCAAATCCACCAAAACAACCAATCTATTTACCTATGTAGACATGTATACATATAACACACATGTTTTTTCCTCACGCTTTAATGACTAAAAGCTACATTATTTTGTGATAAATATTTAATGGTACAAACAAATAAATTAATTATAATACACACATATATATAAAGTTTTGTTGAAATTTCACTATTTAGGAGCTTAAAAGATGTGCATGTTAATTTATTAATCCATTCACTAAAAAAATTCTACACCCAAACGGAGGCACGTAAAAATAAGTCCATATTAATTAGATTTACGGAAAAAATATATTGATCCATCTAGGCCACATTAGAACATCTAAGATTAAAAAAAGAGTGCACGTAAGTAGCAACTTGCCAATCATTACTATATATTTGAGAATTAAATGTAAAAGATACTAAAGCGATGGTTGGTAAAAAAAATCATTCATGAGGTTTCTAGAGATGAAAATATTATAAGAAGCACGGAAAAAAGGAGGTAAAAAAAAGAGGTTTCTCTAAACAAATAGATAAGGTCGTGCATGTAATTTTATGATTTGCCCCTTTAGGAAAAGTTATTTGCAAATAAATCCTTATCCTTTAGCAAAGATTTATGGAGAGCTTCAAAACATTCAAAATAGATATTTACACTAATGGTGTGCTTATGTGAGAATGAAATTACTCTATGTATAATATATGATGACAACAAGGTGATCCTTTTCGAGTGATGGGGAATTTTGGTGGTCGTGTGGCATTGGAGAATGAGAATGCAACAACTCATGCAATCTTGGAGAGAGGAAGATCAAACCCCAACCCTAATTACCGACCATCACCCTTTCATCTAGCCATCAATCTGGACTTATCAAAAAGCCAAAAACCACACGTTCATGTGATTACTTTTATTTCTTGCAATAGGTTGTTAACATGTTTGAGGAAAATAATAAAATAATATGCATGTCCCTTCCTTTGAGGAGGGTTACAGTTGATGAATTTTGAAGATAGTTTGATAACAAAACTGTTTTCCTATAGGCTTAATGTTTCTAGTATGAATTTAAAGTAAAATAAAAATTAATTCCTTAAAAACAACAAAATGTATGTGCATATATAACATAAAGTGTCCACAAATAAGAGGTTCATGAGCAAAGAAGATAATTTTTACGGCAACAACTTATACGTATGTATAGCTTACGATAAATGTTACTACATTCATTTTATAATGTAAGACTCCTTAGCATTATCTATATTAATATGGATGCTAATAAATCTAGACATATATATGAACAATGTACATTGATCAATAGATAAATCTAGGTGCAACCAAAACGTCTTGTTATCAACATAATACCACTCATACATTTTTTTGTTAGGCCAATGTTTTTACAAGCAATGAGAAGCCTAGGATAGATGGAGTTCCCACACCTACATACCACCTCCTATATTTCCAATAATAGGAAGGTTAGAGTAGCACGAATACGTGACATTATATGCTATAATAAATGAAAGTTGGTTCCTTCAATTACAAATTCTATACTCCCTCCACCTGCCACTTTGTTTTGAGGATGACTAACACCTTACATTAATAACAGAACCACCAAAATAATATCCAAAATTACAAGAAATGGAAATTGTGCTCTCCCAAGTGACTACTGATTGGGTTTCGTTGGGGCTCGGGCAGTAATTAAGGTGAGAGTGTTCCCTTAGACTGTTAGACAGAGGGATGAGCAAGAGAAAGATGAAGGATTAGGATGGTTAGGAGGCGGTGGGAGGTGATGGTGGATCCATTGACAGAAGCCACACTCAAGAATGGTGAGAATTATGGAGAAGATTATGGTGGGGCATAGGGTGGCTAAGGTGGCGCAATTCATCTTAGTGTTTAGAAACTTAGGGAACATGGTTTAGAAATTTAGAATGGAGAGTTGATGGTGGGATGAGATTGGTCATGTTATTTTACTTTTTTCTTTTTTACTCCTGATCTGTTGTTTCTTAAAAAAATATATATATCAAAAGTTGTGAGCAGTGTTGTCACACCCGGAGTTTCGTCCTAAGCCTAAATCGTAAAAAGAAATCCGTAAGCAATAATTGGCTTAATTAACTCAGGAAGAATCCCTCTAAAAGGAATTAATCCAATTAAATCGAGGCTCGCAAATCGACTAACTGGATTTAAATTCAAATTGCAGAAGTATAAAATTTGGCCAAACAAATTAATTTAAAACTCGGCAAAAGTGGGGTTTTCCTTTTTCCCTCCTTTTTCCTCTCTTTTTCCCTTCCTTCTCAAATTGGGCCGAAGTCCAATTTTCCTCCCTCTTTCTTTTTCCTTTTTCTTTTTCTTTTTCTCCTTCCCGGGCCGGCCCAGCCGAGCCGGCCCACCTCTCCCCGCCCGGCCGGCCCAGCCGAGCCGGCCTTCCGCTCCGGCCTCCCCTCTCCGCGCGCGCCTCCTCCCGGCCGGGCCGCCTCGGCCCAGCTTGCCCGCTCGCGCGTCCGCGCCCGCGCCGCCCCGAAGTCCGCCTCGCCTCCCTTGCGCCACTGACAGGCGGTCCCCGCCTGTCAGCGACCAAGCTTCGTCCGCGCCAGTCCGCGCCCGCGCCGCGCCAGCCGACTCCGCCTCCGCCCGACTCCTCCGGACGCCGTGCCGCCGCTGCAACCACCGCCGCAACCGCCGCCGCCGAGTTCGCCGCGTCGTCGACTCGGTCTCCACCGGCCGCCCCGCCCTAGCCGGCGCCACCACCCTATAAAATCACCACGCCGCCGCCCCGCCGCCACTTTCCCCTCTCTGCCCGAAGCTCCCCTCCGTCGCCGTCAGCCGCCGATTTCCTCGTCGGTCGTCGGACGTCGCCGCCTACCTGCGTCACCACTGCTGCCTCGTCTTCGCCGACCTCCCGCCGGCCTTCGTCGCCACCGGTGGTCGCCGAGCTTCGTCGCCGCCCCTTCGTCCCTCCCGCCGCCGTGCCCCGTCGTCTCGACGCCGTTGGCCGGTCTCGCCACCGAACGTCGCAAGCCGTCGCTCGTTCGCGTCTCCACCTCCGCCTCATCCTCGCCGACTTGCTGCCGTCCTCCGTCGCCGTCGGTGAGCCCTCCCCTCCTCTCTTCCTCTCTTTCTTCCACCGTCGCTGGGTCCCCTCGCCGCCGCGCCGTTGCCAGGTGCCGTGCGCTACCGCCGCGTCGCTGCCGCATCTCCGCCCGGCGACGCCGTCACCCCACGGTCGCCAATCCATCGCTGCCGGCGCCCGCTGCCGCCTCCACCTCCCGGCGCCATCGCCATCGCCCCCGGACCGTGCGATGCCGCCCGTCGCCTTGCATCGCTCGTCGCCCCTCCACCTGCCGTCTTCGTCGCGCTCGTCGCGTCGTGGCCGTGGCCGAGCCGCGCCGTCGCCGCCCGCCACCGCCGTTCGCTCGTCGTCGGCGCCGCTCCTCCTCCTCTCCCCGGCCATGCTCGGCGCCACCCTGGCCTCCCCTCTCCTCTTTCTCCCCGACCCTGGCCGCCACTTGCTCCCTTTCGTCGTCGCCGCGCTGCCTGGGGCCGTCGTTCGCCACCTTCTCAGTCGCCGCCACCCCTCCGCTCACCGTGACCCCTGCCTCGCCGTGCGCCGCCGCCCGTCGCCTCGCGCCAGTACTCGCCGATGCCGTCGTCGCCCTTCGGTCGCCGGTCGATGTCGCCGACGTCGACGCCCTCGCGCCGCCGGTCATCGCCACCGCCACCTCCCCTTTCTCCTCGGCCCTCGCCGTCTCCGCCGCTCCCGCCGCCGCTGCTCGCACCGCCGACATTCCCGCTTCCCGGCTGCCGTCGCCGTCCTCCGCCGGTCGCCGTCCACCGCCGCCCGGGCGTTGCCGCCCCTCTCCCTCTCCCGGCCGGACCCCGCTCCTCTCCTCTCTGTTCCACGGTCGCCGACCGACGGGTCCCACCCGTCAGCCGCCGCCGCGCCCTCCCTTCCTCTCTTTCCTCCCCGGGCCCGCGTGTCAGCCGCCCACTTCCCCCTCTCTCTCACCGACAGGTGGTCCCCACCTGTCAGCCGTCAGCCTCCTCTCTCCTCGCTGACGTCAGCAGCCCCATTAATTGCGCAATAATTGATTTAGGACTTTTCTGTTTAGCTAAAAAACCCAGAAAACTTCTAAAATTCATAAGTAATTCATCTAGTCTCCGTTTAGGTCCATTCAAGTTTCATTAAATCCAGGAAAATACCAAGAATCCATTAAAAATAGTTTCTTTCTCTGTTTCGGTAGTTTTATAGCCTGTTTTGTTGGTTTTGCCTTGTTTGTCGTAGGTTTTGACCCCGTCGCAGCGCCGTTCGTTCTCGAAGTCGTCGCCGAAGTTCCTCGTGGGTCTAAGCAAGGCAAGTGGCACCCTTCTTTGATCATATTGAACCTATGATTATAAAATCCCCCGCTTTTACATTCAAACATGCATTGTTTTACGCAAACGTATTTATTGTATTTATCTATTGGGTATTTACCAATATATCCGTTGATTCCCACTCACTATTATTGTCATCCCAGGGTTAATTTGACTAGAATTAGGGTTAGTCAATGCTTAGCCATGCTTAGTTCAACTAGCTCACCAATTATTATTTAATTATTGTTAAACTTTGATAGACCTTCAATGGTTGTTATCATTATTCATTTCCCGTTGAGGATTAATACAACTAAAATATTGCTTATGGTGGGCTGTGGGTGCATGGTTTTGAGAGTCGCACCCATAGCAATTAAGGACCGGTTCTCAGGAAACCCTGAAGGTCTTACACGTACTAACCACAAGCCAGAATGGGCAACGGTGAGACTCGTAATCTAGCTTGTCCCTATTCGACGTACCCAGGCAAGGGTAGGCGTGATGGAGTATGGACGGGCAATCGTGGTGTAACGAAAGCTTCTCCTGCTTCCGGATCTACCAAGGCACAAGAGGGGACTGCCCGACTTGGTGTAAAGGAGGGGGTGAAACCTGAAGTGTGGTGCGATTGTCTAGGGAGGGTTGGGTGAAAGATCTTATCATGGTTTCCGTACTGAGGTATCGTGGTGATACGTTGGGGCATGGTAACATGCTTGGCAGCCATGTCTTGTGGGTATAGTTGTACACCTCTGCAGAGTAAAACTATTCGAATAGCCGTGCCCGCGGTTATTGGGCGAACCGACAGACTCACTGGGATTAGTTGAACCCCTTTAATAATTTTATTAATCTTGGAACTGCTTTGATCCTGCGCAACGTGGTGTAACGTTGGCAGTGGTGTGGGTCTGTCGCAACGTGGTTTAACGTTGGACAGAGGGTTGACCCTGTTGCAGTGTGGTGTAACGCTGGACAGTGGTTTGGGCCTGTTGCAACGGGGTGTAACGTTGGACAGTGGATGATTATTTTAAATGTTTACTTTACTTTTATTTCAGTCTATTTTATTTACTGTTTTGCTAAATTACTGCAGCTTTTGTGCAATTTAACCTTAGCCTATCCTTGATACCCTATTGCATTCATTATTCTCCCTCTCTTGGGTGTTACTTGTTGAGTACGGTGGTTTGTACTCAGCCTTGCTTAATTTTTCCCCCACCAGAGCAAGTGCCAGAGCCTGTGTCAGAAGAAGGTTGTTCCGAAGGTTGAAGTAAGGTTCAGTCCGCCGTCGAGAGTGCCTGTGGTGTGGAGCCGTCTTCGTCAGCTGAAGCTGAAGATTAGATGGTTTAGTTTGTTTTCCTTTTCCGCTGCATTTCGATAGATAATTGTTTTTACTTGTTTTTAAGTCGTGGAACTGTGTATTGATTTGTCATAGTGTGTACTCGGGCTGATGCCTGGACCGAGATTTAATACATGCTATTGTTCAGAAATTTGGTGTAAATTTCTGGGCGTGACAAGTGTGCATGCAAATTAGATTTTAAATAAGAGCCATTTTAAGGCACTCCACAATATTAGCTCCAAGGAGCTAAGAGGTATTGGTAAATTTCATGCCTTGAATATATGATTTATCATTTATAAAACATATTTTATTCTCTCAATTAAAAAATAACATAAAGGGAAATTAATAATACATTAATGCACATTATTACCCTTTCCAACTTAGGCATGCACGAAGGAGATTAGGCTCCACGGAATTGGCGACTATGTAGTAGGGAATAAATTTTCCACTGTATTTAAACCATATACAAAATGTTGTTGTAAAACCAAGAAAACATGAAATATATCTAAAGCATATTTGTATGGAAATAAACAAGGAACAATGATTTGAAAATGTTAATTTCAATATTTGAAAAAGGCATCAAAATGACCAGATTAAGTTAAATTTTTGGATGTGATTTGATCTAATAATTTTGAGTTACTCATTTAACTATGTATATATTATTTTGTACAATGAAATTTAACAGCTAAATGTGATTTGAATTAGAAATAGACAAATAACAGGTGAGATTATCATATTAACGACTTCCCATTCTTGTAAATAGCAAGTACAACTTATTATTTAATTTGAGTGAAATAAATGGCTGATTCTTAAACTTGAAAGTGTAGGTCATCTAGGCCTGTAAACTTAAAAATTACACATCTAGGTTCTTAAACTTAGGATATGCTGTTATTTAGATCATAAACTTAAAAATTGCATATTTAGGTCTACCATTTTAGTTTAATGAATCATAACCGGTCCAAATCTCATTTGATTGAAGTTCACCGTAGACGTGATTGTTTGCAAATGTAGTACCTATGTGGAATGTCACATCTATGGTCAACGTCAGTCAAATGAGTTTTGGACCGGTTATGATTCATTAAATCAAGATGGTGGAGTTAGATGTGCAATTTAAAAGTTTACGGACCTAAATAACATCCGCTCTCAAGTTTAAGTATCTAGATATATAATTTTTAAGTTTACGGATTTAGATGACATCCGCTCCCAACTTTAATAGCCGGCCATGTATTTTACTCATTTATTTTCTTTCTAAAGATTTATTACCTCCTACGAGGTAATACCAATATGATCAACATGAAATGGATGGCCAAAACGATCTTGGAGCACTCTAAAAATCCTTCTAATAAAGACAGATGGTTCAAATCTAACTCGTCATATTAAAAGGAGAAATTCATTCCCGATTTCTACCGCTCAGGTGTTAAAAGAGGGGATTCCCCGTCACCACCCCTTACAAACTCCATGTCCTTCAGAGAAAGAAAGAAATTCATCCTAATATTTTCACTTTTGATTTATACTTATAAGCTGAAATTTAAATTTTAATCTTAAATTTAAAGTTGATTTTAAGGTTTTTTTATAGCACTTTATTTTTTAGCCTTTGATTTTATTTTTTTGGGTAAATATACCGTTTCATCTTTTACTCCAAACAACCAAAAGATGACCATCATTAATAGCTGAAGAAATGTGATAAAAGGAGGCAGACGAGAATCTAGACGGTCCAATTTAGATTCAAGGGCGAAGAAAAAAGTGTCTGATTTGGGAAGAGAAAATATATCAAGTTCCGCTACCAAAAAGGTTTGGTCGCACAGCGCATTCTCTCCCCCATCACGCCAGTGGCCAGGGGGAAAAATAAGGTTAGAAATAAAACCGAACCACGACCAAACAGAGTGCAACTGTTGATGTCCAGTATCAGTTTAGTACTAACTTTTGTTGATTACTGTTTATCCGCTTAGTTTCTGTTTGTTTGGATGAGCGAGGACATGATTACACTAAACTAGCCAATTTTTCTGCGCACAGGTTTGCTCTCTGTGTTCGGGTGGGGTGGGGGAGGGGTGTGTTGGTAGTCAGGTCCGGATCACCTGCTGTAATGCAGAGGAAGTACATACGAGAGGAACAATAAATTAAAATCATAAACGATGACTAAACACTGTAGCAATAGTGGACCTGAAATACTGTTTACTACTATAGCAAAAGTACTATAGCGTTAAATCCTATCTGTTCGTTTTGATCTAACGGTCACAAAATGTATCAAATGCACGATACTGCAGCCCCTGCAGTATGATGCTACTGCAAGGGATCTCATTCCGTTGGTAGTCTATTGGAAGAAAAATGTTTATATAGATGTTGCATTTATTTCTAAATGTACAATTGTACCTTTTATATAGCTTTAGTGGTGGCCTATGTATGTGCAATAAATTTTGTCATTATAATCGACATACCATACAATGTATACGTGATGGCTGAAAAGTGGATATAGGCCGTTTCTTTTATCTAGATTATCCCTTAGTTTTTATGGCACATTTCCTAAACAACTAAATGGTTTATTTATTTTTTATAAAAAATATATAGATCTTATTTTTATAGAGTAGATTTTTAACTTTATATTAGTTAATTTCACCATTTATAACATTAAATCAATAGAAATAATCAGATAATTCTTAATCTCTCATCTTTGTGAGAAAAACAACACAACTTCTTCTTATCCAATTGACGTGGTAAGACCTTGGACCTTACAAGTGAACGTGGCGTTGAGAAGGGTTATTTTGAAGATTATTGATGAAAGATGAAAAATTACCTGATTTTATGATTACTATTTAATGATATAATCGACAGAATTAACTACTACAAAGTTCAAAATCCACTTTAGAAATGTAAGGTGATAAACTTGTCTATAGAAACGTTTTTGCAAAAATGCATCGTTTAATAGCTCGGAAGCGTGTGCGTAAAAGCCAAGGAAAAATCTATGAAAATTTTGCCGTAAAGAACATAGATGTCTTCTACACCGTATCATCATGAAGAATACAGCCTTTTATTCTCAGTAACATACAAAGAAGTACACATAATCGTATTCTTTGATTTATGAAATAAACAAAATGTTATAACAACAAAAGAAAAAGATCCAGCGAGCGCTGTCATGTAACTTGCTTCTTATAGACCATCATATATATATGCTTATGAAAACCAATCTGGGTTAAATTCTTTTCCTTTCATCCCTTTTATTCATCCACTTCTATAGTTCTATGGATGAGACAGAGCTGAAGATTGTGTTATGGTACTAATCATGTCAAGAGCAATGCAAGGCTGATCAACAGGCACCTGCACAAAAATATGTCCACCCATATTTTACAATCCAGATCGGTGCAAGTTTTAAGTAACACAAAGAAAAAGGTAATTCCAATTATTTGTCAAAAGAATGTGTTCAACGCTTTTGAATTAAACATCAAAATATATAAAACCGTTGATTGTCTTAAAGCGATTTCAGAGGAGTTACTCACAAAATGCCCAGCTCCAAGGATCCAGTAGAAATGCAGGTTTTTGTAGGATCTGACAAAGCCTTTTGTTACTTCACTAGAGCCACAATGAAGAGGCTGCCTTGGTAAGCTCAAGAAGTTATTCAACCCTGCCCATCTGAAAAGAAATAAATAAATAAGTAGTTTAGACATTTCTTTTTAATAATTGAAGAAAAAAATGGCAATAGGACACTGAAAATCAAAACTCTTACTTGAGCTTCTGAACCCAGGCTTCCGCACCGGCGGTTGAGCAGATTACATCGAGCTTCATACAGAAAAGAATTTTATGAATTCTGTACTCAAAATTACAGCTTCATGTCATTCCGAACTATAAGAACAAATTTCTATACCCAATTTCGGTCAGCAATCATGATTGGCCAGTCAGGACTCACGAAATTAGTTACATCCATATCTTTTCGCTTCCTTATAATCTAAAATTTAAATTTTTAAATTTAAATTTAGAATTGATTTTAGAATATTTTATTTTAAACATTTTCTTTTATATCACTAAAAACAAATATATAAACGTTTTATAAATAAATTATTTTTTTTATAAATATATCATTTAGTTTTTGCCACCAAACGACGACCCCCTAATCCACTGAAAATACTTGGTCATGAGAGAGAGTACTATCCATTCAGAACAAGGCATGACGTGATGAGTAGCCAAAAAATCTTTTTCTTTGCCTGGTACTATCTCCGTTTCATAAGGTAAGATATTTAACTCTTTTATTGTAAAATTTGATTATTCGTCTTATTCAAAAAAATTTAGAACAGATATAAAAAATGACAAGTCGTGCTTAAAGTTTTTTTTGATAATAAAGTAAGTCACAAGATAAACAAATAATATTTTTATAATTTTTAATAAGACAAATAGTTAAATTATAGGTCAAAAGTCAGTTATGAGGAAGTAAGCCTTATCTTACGGTTGTTCACGGCATGACGAGGCAGCAGAGGGGCCAGTTTCCCGTGCAAGTCTAACGCATGCATGGAACACTCCAAAAAAGGGCAAAATAAATAAAAGTATATGGTTTCAGAAAGCAGAGACTTATATCCAGGCTTTGTCATGTCCTGAAGAAGATGTAACCGCCATGGCTAGATTCCAAACAGGGCTGAAGAAACGGACGAGAGGAAGCAACTCATCGACACTAGAAAGTTGAACCGAAGCAGCAAACCATGTGCAGCTTTCCTTCTTCTCAAACTTGAAAGTGATTCAGGAACGGTCACGCTACATTATCAGCATCCTTTGGAAGGACTGAAGGAGGATTTAATTAGTCCCTAAGTCCAGCGTGTGAGTTCAGAAGTTGCCCCCTTTGATAGTTCTTGTTACACACTTGTTCATGGTTAAATTTTTCCTTGGATGTTTGCAACAATATGAAAGTTTATTCATATTGCTAGGGAAGTATGGAACTAGTTTCAAGCGCAGTCTACAAGTATTGGTTCCAATTAACTGTAAGCAAATAAAGCATTTTTATAGCTAAAAATGTAGTAGTCTGAAGTGTGTGTTCAATCACCTGTCCATTGTACACTGTCACATTGACACCATATGACAGAAGCTCGTCCACCTGCACGAGATGGAATTCATCAATATCATGTGATACCAGCAAAGGAAACGGTTTCAGTTCTACTAAATAGCAATCCCAGAAATGGGTTTATTTGCGATCTTGTTCTAATCCAGTTCACCTCTTGAATTCTTGGCTTCATGAAGTCGTTGATCAGCGCATTGTAGACCGTGTAGGACTGCTCCTCCCATCTGCAATTGATATAGAGCAAGCAACACTATGAACAAGTGATCGAAGGGCTATTTTCTGAACATCATGTTGACTGCAAGACACATTATGATCTGAAGCATATACACTATCTCAGGGAAAAGAAAAACGAGACAATCATGGATTGCAGTTTTTCAGGTTTTAATTCTTCTGCAGTATATATAAAGAGAGATGAACAGAGAATAGATTCCTCTGATATCATGTATGGAAGCTTCGAATTCTGATCAGTGATTACTAAATTTTTCAGACAAAAAACAAAGTTAGGGTCATGGTTTCCGAATTGTGATCACTGATCAGTGATCACCAAGATAGGTTTCTGTCCGGCATGCAAAAACTAAACCAGGGTGGTAATTAAAAAACAGTGGAAAGGCGCTCACACGACGTTCTTGGGGATAATCTTGAGCTTTTCCTTGATGACACCATTCATGATGTCTCGAATGGAATCTCCGACGGCCAGTTTGCTATCCAGGTACGCCGAGTACGCCGGCGGGAAGCTCCTCGCCGGAGTGGCCACCGGGTCCATCCCGCTATCGAGCATGAAGTTGTAGACATCCTAGAAAGCAGCAGAGCAGAATCTATCTTCCATCAGAGACCACGAATGGACGAACACAACCATGGGCAGGATACGCGGTTGGAAGGAGAAGGGTTACCACGTGGCCGCTGCTCGCGACGATCGAGGTAAGCATGCTGCCGAGAGCGTACTGCGCCAGCCTGAACTGTCCCGCCTCGATGCGCTGCTTGACCACCTGTGCTTTCCTGATCGATGAACAAGAACAATGGCAGTGGGTGAATTAAGACCTTGTGTTGCAGTCATGGCGATGCACACGTGTTTGATCAAGAAAGGAAGTTAACTTGCTCGCGCTGTCGGCGCCGTTCTTGTCCAGCCTCGACACTTGCAGCAGAAGCGGCCCGTAGGAGAGCTGCATCGGTCGCCATGGTTCGCTCACGAGTTCGCCTCGCAATGATGCACAATGGAACAGTACGTGGTGGCGCGGGAGAGCTGAGACTTACCGCGAAATCCTCCGGCGAGATCCAGCTGTCGCCGAGCGCCACGCCACCGAGCGTGAGGTGGAGCTCGCCGGCGCGGACGGCCCTGGCGAGGGAGACGCCGAGCGTGGCGGCGTACTTGCCGCCGTAGGATTCCGCGACGAGGAACAGCGGGCTGTCCCGCAGGGCCGGGAGCTCCCTGGCGACCAGCGCCCTGAGCAACGCCGTCAGGTCCGCCGCCGCCTCGCCGTCCGTCGTCACGAGCAGCGCGTCGTCCTCCACGTAGCTGTACCCTGTACCAACTGGGTTGTCCTGCCATGGCACGAGCAGTGCAGAGCAGAGCTTTCACTTCAGCCAAGATAAGCAGAGAGAGAGAGAGATCGGCGAAAGAAAGCACATGGCGACGTGAACCGCCGTCGTCTTCGTTTTCTGACCACGAAGATGAGGTCGGCCCTCTGCAGCCACGTCGAGTTTCGCGGCTTCAGGCCGCCGTCCAGCGGGCCGACCTCCAAGAAGTTGCCGAGCCCGACGCCTGACGCTCCCTGCTCGATCGAGAACACCACGACGGCGATCGACGACATGATTAGCGCCGAGCTCAAACGTGATCCTGAGCTAGAATTCAGGAGATGGGAGCAGCAGCAAGCTATACCGGGCCGCCCTGCAGCCAGAGGATGGTCGGCCATGGATTCGCCGGCGTCGACACCCGCTGCGGGCTCCTGTAGTACCACCAGAACAGGTGCGCCTCTGCAACGTAGCCGTGAGCATGGATAGTAGCAAGTCAGGAGAGTCATGAGCGTCGTGCATGTGGGTGCGGCGTAGTACTTGGTCGGACTTGGACGTATCCCCAGCGCTCGGAGCCGTCGCTGGTCCCGCCGGAGATGGCAGAGAAGCCGCCGCCGCCGTGGAGCAGCAGGATGAGGCAGAGGAGAGCAAGAGCGTGTGTGTCCATTTGCAGAGCCATGCATGCATGAACTACGAAGAGCGCCAACTCATGCAATATTGCAATGTATTAATAAGAGGCACTATTAGGTACTTACATGTTGCTTGTAGCAGTATTAGTGTAGTAACTAACCGTGTCTTGTTATAAACATATTAAATATTTTATACGAATCTTTGTAATATATATTCATCAATTCATCTATTTTGACATGATATATGACACAAATTTATCACAAAATTATATCTTTTAGTTTTCACTTTACCTTTATATAATTTCTACTACCGTATACTCATGGTGTATTATAATAAAATCAGATATGCCATCATTTGGGCGTACCTTTAAAAAAATCCATTAATAAGTACCCCTCCCAGCTATACATCACCTTTGGATTGCTAGGACCTGTTAGTTCTGCGGTTGTTAGAACCATCCAAACTACAGACAAGCTCTGGGTAGGATCATAGGAACAGCTCAGCACTTGTGATTGTCCTATTCGTCGATATAAAACTGTAGCCTCTTGTGTCCATGAATTGGGATAGATTCATGCATATCGAACCACCACGGAGCATCATCATATCATCTATTCATCTATACATGGAAGAACCAAATTGCAGAAAGAATTACAAACTCGTCAGGAAGATAATAAACAATGGACTAGAGCAGCAGGGAGCTTGAGCTGAAATGCACGCAACACCACATGATGCATGCGAGATAGAAGAGGTCTCTGCTCTGCAGGGGTGGCTTTGTCCGTGCGTGCATACAGCTCGCCTTGTTCTGCGCGCACGATTCAGATATATTTATTCAGATTCAGAAACATCAAACCCATTCATCAGCTCTCGGCAAAAGCATGTGTTCTTCAGACTCCAGAGGGTATGGGTGAAGAGCACGCCTGAAATCGCGCAGAGGATATGGTGCTGCATGCAGGATGTATGTCATGGTTTGGCTGTCGATCAGATGAGGACACTGGATTTCAGGTTCTTGAGACGCCTCAGATCTAGCATTTGTAGATGATAAACCAAGGACAGGCTTCAGACAGGAACAACATTCAGCTGCCATTGGAGCTTTGGCCATACAGAACAAAAGTCAAGTTTTTCATTCAGTATGGCAAATTGTCACAGACCATTTATTCCAAACTCTGTTATATCTTTTGCTTTTCATATAGCAGGTAATTGTGCAAACTGCAGTTCTCATCAACTGTGCTACTTGCTTATTACTCAACTGGTGACCGAGTTATGCTGCTGATAATGCCGAATGTCTGGCTGGTCAACAGGCACCTCCACAAGTTGTGGCTGCAAGCTAAGATCAATTTTAGCACCCAATTACATTCGGAGTGTTTTGGGTCATATCCTGCCACACGAATGAACTTGATATGGTGGTTTCTTTTTTCTTTAGAATTTGTCCAACTTTAACATTGGGAACAAAATAACACAACTGTCTACAAAGTATTCCTGTGATACTGTGATATACATCGACACCAGCAGGTGTGGAACCAAAAATTTACTAAGCATAGGGCATAACAATGAAATATATTTTTTTATAAATTTTAACTAAAACATAGCAATTTTTCAATGCATTTTTTTACCAGACGTGGGGCTCAAGCCCAAACCACTCCATGCCTGGTACCGCCCCTGGATACCAGTGTGTTGGAATGTCAGCATCATTATACATAACTAGTATGGTAGGCCACATATATTACACACATTATAAATTGTAACTATATCTTATCTTGATAATTTTTTAGTTGTTAATTTAAATTTAAAATTTCCAAATTATATTTTTACATGAACCCTATTTACCTGTATTTAAACTACACTTGTGCATAAGCTTTTTTCTATATAATATTTAATTTATAATTCAAATTTTAGATACTTCTAAATTGTATTTATATATTAACTTTTCTCTTAATTTTTTCAAAATTTTAACCGAAATTTTAGATCTTTCTAAATTGTATTTATAGACGGATTCTTCCTTCAATATCAGTTATTTTAAAAATTTTAATTGAGATTTGAATTTTTCTAAACTGTATTTACACATGGGCTCTTTTTTATTTTTTATTTTTAATTCCTAAATTGTATTTAGAATCATGTTCTTTTTAACCGGAGTTTTAGATGTTTCTAAATTGTATTCATAGATGGTGGACCCTTCCATCAATGTCAATTATTAAAATTTTTTATCCAAGATTTATTTACGCATGGACTCTTTTTTATTATTTTTCTTTATTTTTAGTTCTAAAATTGTATTTCCAATCTGATTCCTTTTAACCGAAATTTTAGATGTTTCCTAATTGTATTTATAGATGGACTCATCTCTCAGTATCAATTATTTTAAAAATTTTAATCTGAGATTAGGTTTTTTCCTAAACTCTACTACGGACTCTTTTTTATTTTAAATAATTCCAAATTGTATTTATATATTGACTTTTTCTCTTATTTTTTTTCAATTTTTAACCTAAATTTTAGATCTTTCCAAATTGTATTTGTAGTGGACTCTTCCCTCAATATCAATTATTTTAAAAAAAATAATCGATATTTGAATTTTTCTAAACTGTATTTCCACATGAACTCTTTTTATTTTTAAGCCCTAAATTATATTTCTAATCTGGTTCTTTTTAACATAATTTTAGATGTTTCTAAATTATATTTATAGTGTGAATTGTGATGATTACTCTTTCTCCCCTTATTTTCGATTCACCGATTCGCCGGGGCCAAGCCAAGGCAGGCACGCACGCAAGCAGGAGCTAATCGTCCGCTCGCATGGCCGTTGTTTCCTCTTTTTCTTTTTTTCCTCTCCGCGGATGGCGTCGTTTTCTCCTTTCTTTTCCGTCTCTTATAGTTGTCCGATTCAAAAATAATATATTTTTCTTTTTTTCTCCTATTTTCCTTCTATTAATCTCAGAATTTTTAGCCCGTGAGAGACAACTTGGTGACTTATTTTTCTATTATTTTATATATATAATAGATTTACAAAATTTCTAACAGTTCAGTATCATTAGTCTCTGATAATTTAGATTTGAGTGGTTCTGGATTAACTCTCTTTGTATTTGCAAATATGAATCATGTGTTACTGTCGTTTTACTCATGTTTCCTTTGTATAAATTTTGAATCATGTCAAGGAACTATGAGGCCGCTATGACCTGACTAGTTTCGAAAGCAATCAGCGTAATTGGAACTTCAACCACGTATATTGATAGGAGTAACATTTTATATGGTCAGCTTGGATTGTCATTTATTTTTCCTACTCATGAGCATATCGAAAGGCTGCGGGTTTTCTTCTAAGTTTTAGTGCCTTTAAAAAGGCTCAAGGTAATTGTCATGAACAGTGGGCTATAGATTTGTACGGTTTACTGGTACTAAGAGGTACCAAAATTTTAAATAACTTCTCAAGTAGTGAGAAATTGCTCAATTGTCATATCTCATCATAATAGGTATGCCTTTAGAGCAGGTACAATAGCAGGCTATAAGTTGACAGTAAACATATTTTAATTAGATAAAAGAGGAGAGAGGAGAGCAGTGGGCTACAGATTTATAGCCAGCTGCAGCACGAACTCTAAGACGCAGTGTGTATGACGCGTGAGACATAGTAGTATATGTTTTGTAGATAACTATTGTATAAATTGGCTATTAAATTAGCTATAGATAAATTAGAGCTAGCAGTTGAGAACTTAATTGCTCTTAGTTGTTTTAGTGCCAACATATCGTGATTTGCAGGAAATCAAGTGATATCGATCCCACAATTCCTGACAACAAGGGCGTTGACAAGCTGCAGCCCCGTCAGGGATCCCTGGCTTAATTTGCTAGCCGTCGCTTTGGTGTGTGTGACAATGGGCCCGTTCTCTATCACTCAACCTCCTGAGCCGGCTCCTACCCGCGAGGCAAGTGAACCCCTGCTAGCTACAGAGGATGCTTCTACAGAGGTGATCTCCCTCCACCGCCAACTACCATGGTGCCGGGACAAGCTAGCAGTGCCCCTGGTGGACAACCTTTGATAACATCTGTTGTCTAAGGAAGCCAACAGTAACCAACTTGTCTACTTCGTTCGTACCGTGATCTACTTAAGTGTGCTTTTTAAATTCGTACGTGTGTCCATGGATGAAAACAAGAGTTGAATATGTTTTCGTTTTACTCCATGCAGATTATCTAAACTTGTAAACTGTGAAATACGTATGTTTTTTTTCTAATGTCACTGGCATGTGGGCCCATGAGTTTGAATTTTTCCCGGATCAAACTGTCACGTAAGCGTCATGTCAACATCACATGAGATTAAGACCTAGTCAAGTGAGCTACGTAGACGCCACATGAACCAAAACCAGGTATAATACTGCTAAGGGATCTCGTTTGCGGTGGTTTTATAAGTTGAGGGACATGTTGTATCTGTTTTTCGGTCAAAGGACGTCAACCGAACTTATTCCTCCCGGAAGAGAAGACGAGTTACCGCGTGGCCTTGTACATGCGAAGGAAGGCGTGGTCGGCTGGGCCTGGTGATTCTGCGGGATCAAGTCCGGTTTGCCTGATGGCCACCACCAAGACGCTTTTCAGCTTGTCGCGAATGCGAGTGCGCAAGGAAGGCTTATCTTATTTAATGAGACGTTTGAGTATGGGACTTCATCTCTGATGATTATTGTTTTTTTTTCACCAAAAGTTTTTGTTTCGTTGCCATGATTTCCAACATAAGATTTACAAGACAAACTACAAGCAGTCAAGCTTCAATATCGTTTCATACGTACGTACTTCGACAGATCGATGACTAGGAAACTAAAACAGTGTTGCTAAATACACAACGCCATATATAATTTTTATAAGAGTTTAATCACCTTTTCCACTCATTCCTATCTATCTCAAAGTATGTTTTTATGTCTCTCGATGGTCTTCTGTTCTTTCTATCTCCGTGTTCTTTAACTAAGTTAACTAACCCATATTTTTTTTCTCACGCTTCCCGAATTGCTAAATAATGTGTTCTTGCGGCAATTTTATATATAAAAGTCGATTTAAAAATCATATCAATCTATTTCCTAAGCTTTTATAGCTAATAAGCAATTAACAATACATTAATCCACTGCTACGTTTTATGAGTCTGTTACTGCACCATATAACAACACAGCCTAAGTAGCGCCTACAGCGAAAATGCAATTTTTTATCTCTCATCTTGTCTTCTAAGTAGCACTAGCATGAAGATGCCATTCACTAGCATCTATAATGGGTTTTCCACTAGCGGATGGGCCGACCTCCAGGCACCAAAGGCCAGCACTCGCTAACGAAGATCCTTCTTCTCCGGTGCACCACATTACAGATAGGCTACTCGAAGGCAACACTATAACATAGTCCGCCAGGAAAAATCATTTGACCATGAGTAAGACTCTATTATTGGCCCGCCATTGTAGTGTTAGCTAGCTAGCTACATATAGTTACACAATTGCTTTTATCGTAGTTTTATTATGTAGTATGTACTTACAAAACATTAAGTGTAAGTATTAAAATTTAATGTGTTAAAATACTTTGACAGTTAAAAATTTGAAAAATGAAGTTATTTGATTTTCTAAAACAATTTCTATATAGAAAATTGTTGTATAAAATATATCATTTAATAGTTTAAAAAAACATGCTAACGAAAAACGAGTATCAGTACATCTCACATCTCACGAACGTAGCCAATATACGCACCCTTCGTTAGTGGATCGCCCGAGACATAAAAGGCACAACACATTGATCTTGCCATCGGCGTAAGCAACGCTACTTCTCTCTCGTCCAAATCAGTGTTGATAATCTGAACTGCCAAACCTTCCACTATCTGTTGCAACCTAGCCCCTGCAGGGCAGGACTACATGTACAAAGCAAATGAAAGAAGAAGGCATGCATGTCTCTTCACTTGTCTTAGTTACACTAAAGAAAAAGAGAATGAGAAAAATCATATCGCACTCGATTACATGCATTCACATCGATTTTTAGTTTTGTTTAGATTCATGTGTTAATAAATAAATATATATATATATAACATATACATTGATATATAAATGAATCTAGTTAAATTCAGAAAATCTTATAATATAATAAAGAGAAAGGGAATATATCTGAATGACACAAAACAATTTAACCACCGTTAATGCATGCCTTTTCCTGCCTCACACCAAAATAAATGCTGCATCAACCACAGAGATCGACAGGAGGCCCACCTGCCATAGACATGCGTGCACCTACAACTGGATATGTACACATCTAGCCGGAGCAGACCGTATCAATGTTTCAAAAGTTAAGTCAAATTTTATCGTAAGCATCGAATCATATTAGGAACCTCCTCTTTTCGCTTTTATTTATACTTACAACTTAAATTTTAATTTTTTAATATTAAAATTAAATTTGATTTTAAAATTTTTTTATCATGGTTTAATTTTTTATTTTTTGCTTTTAGACCGTTAAAAATATGTATATAAACGTTTTACTTACAAATTATTTTTTATTTATAATTATGATGTCATAATTTTTCTAAAAAACGAAAGATGATATCCTAGGTCGATAGGTACTGTAGCGATCAATCGCTTCAAGGCCACAATTATTCTACTACAACTAGGACAACAGTCGTGCACTCTCCTTTGTGCAAACTAGGTACAATACTTCAACACGCACGATATATGCCCATGCAGTTTTCCGCCACTAGTGCACGCCAGCATTTAATTTGTTGATCTCACTCTCTAGCCGCTCTTCTCACACTATGTCAGCCGTCCAATTGTCAATCCATTACTGTCAATCCATTACTGGGCATGCCATGCATGCATCCACCTCGACAAGCCTCAGGAAGAGCTTAAAAAAATTCCGGGGAAAATTAACTATGGTTGTAGCAAAAGTAACTATTTGCTACTTTTACGTATGAGTGGCAATAGATTTATCACTCTACTCTCACAAATGTGGTGAGAGAGATCAAATGGTTCTGTCAAAGAGTGACAAAAAAATTAAAATCCCCAAAATTTAGAGGGATATAGCTAGCAGTACTTACCCGTCTAAGGATTTTGATCATGTATTCAGAGATAAATTTGCATAAATATTTTAGTTTCTTCATCTTTGTAATTAATTAAATGATAATAGCTCCCATTTATAACCTACTCCCCCTATTTGTTTCAGCTAATGCTTCTTGTAATATAGATTATTAAGTTAGATTACTGTAAGTTGGATTATTATAAGCTAAAGCAGAAATAAATGATAAAGATGGATAATTGTATTAAAGTATCAAGCACAGTGGGTTTAAAGCTACCCAATAATTAAAAAAAACACATATGGATGAGCTCATTAGACTATAGTAATCTAGACTCTAGATTATAATAATTTGTTATAATAATCCGTTTGTTTCAGTTTACTTATAAGAAACTAGATTATAAAAATTACAAGTTGAATCAAACGGAACCTTATGCATATTGTCCATATGGGAGTAACTGTGAAAACATATATATCTCTAGTAAATAATTAAAATTCAATTTCAAGACTTTGATGTGATAATATTTGAATAAACTTGTGTGATCCTGCCCCGTAAGTTCGATGCTTATGGTTTCAAGGGGTAAATCGACAATTACTAAGGCTTCATGACAGGTTTTTACAGAAAGGTTAATACCTTATACTCATGACCAAAGACGAGATAGCTAGACACACTACTAGATCGCTAGAGTGGCTGAAGTTTGGTACTGCATCGGTTAAAAAATATTCGTATTTCTAAGTTATTTATTATAGTCATAATTTTTAATTTTTAAATTGATTAAATTTTATTCTAAGCATCTGATTGGTTTTAAAATTATGGAAATAAACAAATATTTATATTATGGTATAAAATTTAAATCATAAAAATACTTGTACGTTGACGCCGAGAGAGTAAAATTTCTGAAGGAGTAGAGTAGACAGAATAGGCCAATTCTAGCTTTCGTGTGCACGCGTCTGGTTGTTTCAGTGGCATCCATTTCTTTCGTTTTTTCTTTTGTTTTTTTTTTCTCTTTTTTGCTTTTGCATCAGCTTTTTTCTTTTACTTTTGTCTACACTCCACGTTAAGTACGTAGATATATACTCCCTCTGTTTTTTTTAATTGATGTCATTGACTCTTTTATCTACGTTTGACACATCGTCTTGTTTAAAAAATTTACATAATTATAGATTATTTTTCTATGATTTAATTTATTACTAAAGCAATTATAACTATGATTTATAATTTTATATATTTGGACAAATTTTTTGAATAAGATGATAAGTCAAACTTAAATTTAAAAGTCAACGACGTTAAATTAATAAATCGAAGGGAGTCATTTTTTGAAGCCCACAGGGGTGTATATTCATATAAGAAGGAGGAAAAACCCTAGGAGAGTTACGGAAGCCCTAGAAAGGTTACATAAAAAGAAAAAACCTGTGACCGGGCCAACTCACACACAACCCCGCTCTGCACCACCAAGTGAGAGCAACAAAGCGGAGCATGACGCAGGGCATCGATACTGACATTGTCGTAAGGCAGTACCAAGGATCCGAGAACGCCAACACATGTCATCGTTTCCAAGCCTGTCGCCTCGCGACACCGTAGCTTCGACTCCACGATGTCTGCCTCCTCTTTACCAAGTTACCTCCAAGACAAACAAAACCAACACTGATTTTCCACGAGGTGCTTCAGCCCAAGCTATCAATCTCCAAACCTTTACCTAGAGAGAACCCACACCCTCATCCAAGAACCAAAGAGCGTTATCTTTGTTGGCTTCGCTGCACACCCAACAACGAAGCAGCTTTGATTTCACCGAGCAGGACATCAAAATGAAGTTGGTCGCCCACCACGGATAGGACAACAAGGGCCTCGTCTTCTAGGCTCAAGGGACGACGCAAGGGATTGATGGCGACCAACGCTGCATAGGCCAGATTCTCTAAAGCGGTGACCCCATGGAGGTCACGACGTAAACGCTGCCACAACTTGCCCGAAAGACAGAGCAAGGTTTTAACCTAGAAAAGAGTGGGGAGGACCGGAAAAACGTCAGGACGACGCCTCAAAGGAGGGAACGGCGCCTAAGGCGTCGCCGTCATCCTGTTGGCCGAGGGCCTACTATGGCTTTCGCTGATGCAAACCGCCTAGCAACACACAACCGACCTGTGCACCCACCAGACATTGTCGAACCTAATACATCCCTCCCGAAACAAGCCTACGACTTCACCAACCCAATCCGCGTTTGCGCTGACGGTTCCAGCACCCCAACCCCTACAACACTGGTGTCACCCAAGAGGAGCGCACACTCGTCGTCAAGCGGAGCAGTTAGTGCCGACCAGATTTGACACTCTCTGCTCGCGTTTGGTCATCGAGGCCATGATCTTACAGCAGCCGACCAAACAGCGCAGGTCAACGGCGACGCGCCCCAGCCGACCACTCTTCACCGCCCCCTTCTTCTCCGGTGCCGTGCCAACCCCGTCCACACCCTGCAGCCAGGGCACGATGGCGAGCCAGCGGAGAGGCGGGAGGCGGCCCAGGCCTCCTCAGGCCCGCAGCCTCGATCTGGTGCCACCAGAGCATGCTCGGACGCCATCGTCGACCGCCTCCACCAGGCTCCCCTCTGGCCTTCGTAGCCTGGCTTGTCCTCCGGGCCACCGCCAGGGTCACCACCATTGTGCTGACGTTCATTTGCCCCGTTGGCGTCGCTTGCTCGGCCTCCTAGCCTCACCGCCGCTGCACGCGTTGTCCAGCCCCCGCCGCAGCGCGCGCTGGCTTGCCGCTAACGCCACACACGCTGTCCTACCCCCGCCGCCACCCGCGTTGGCTTGTCGCCGATGCTGCCACGCTCTTTGGCCACATCGCCGCACACTCCACCCCGCCCTTTGCTACCCCAACCCCCCATCTGAAGCCGCCTGGGCCAGGGGAAAGTCCCGCCGCCACCGCCATGGCAGGTGGTGGCGAGGCGGGGCAGGGAGGGGAGGGGACCCTGGTGGCTAGGGTTTTGGGGTGCTGCTCAGGTTGCCCTGGGAAGGAGTGACACGGGCATGAAGCGGGGTGAAGCGTTTAGATATGCTAAACTATCGAAGGGAGTATCACAGTTACATCAAAATAGCCGAGAACAAACCGATGTAAATGGAAAAAAAGTGGCCACAACAACACAACCAGTAGCTAGTATATAGCATAGCCTTGGAGGAGGAGGAAGGCCACACTAAACAGCAAAGCGAATAACGCCATGTTGCAAGGCCACGACCGTCGATTGGAATAGGATTCTCTAATTTATACCGCATTATTCTAACATATGGATTGGAATAGTACTCTGCTGCTGAGGACCTACGGAGTACACGGCTACAGTGCCTTCTGCACAGCAGAGGATATTTCTAAGCTGCTGCCGGTTGTGGTCGTCTATCAGTGAAAGAAATAAAAGCAATGATACAATGATATTACCGTGGAGGGGTTTCATCAGATTGAGACTAGTAGCCACGGGGAATTCGACACGTCCTGGATGTCGCAGCTTTCTTAACATCGATCGTCGCTTTATTCCATGTTCCTGTGTTCTTCAGTCCGATTGTACAGAAAGGAGTACTACTGTGTGATCACCGTGCACTAGCTTTTCATGCAGCCTTGCATTTGGTGTTGGTGTACGTCCTGATTGGATCATACGTTAGTGAGTAGAACAGCAATGATATAATGGTAGAGAACCTTTATCATATATCGTTTTCTGCTTTCAAGGCTACTTTGGCACTTCCGCTAGCTATAAGAGAGATCAAATGGTTGGGATACTGGTAGCCACTGCTGTGGAAGTGCAATATTAATGTCACTCGATTATGATGCTATTTTCGTTTTTTATTTGTCTGATTTGAAAAGTTACGTCATTATTAATTATTTTGTTATGATTTATTTTATGATTAAAGATACTTTAGACGTTACATGTATAATTTAGAGTGTAGTGTGTGTGCATGTATATAGATGATAATATTTGAATATGTGATAATCGCACTCAGCATGTACCTGAGTGTGGTGTGCGCGCATATTTTTGGTGTAATCAAAAAGCAGTGGTGTGGTTGTAAAATTGTTGATTTCAACATGAAGAAATGGCTTTTCATTTATGCCTTATTTCAAAATATCTGTTTCAGATTTTTGAAATTTGACAAATCAAATTTACTTATCTGATGCACTTAGTTAATTTATTTATATACATATATTTTTTTTATTTATAATAACATTCAGATATTTTTTTAATGTACCGATCATTTATTGACTGCTAGTGTTGCCAATTTTGTTAAATGCATGCATCCCTAAGCATGAAGGGAGACATAAAGTAAGCGCATTGACAAGTCTCTTTTTCTGCCATTTACTGAGTTAGAGAAGCTAATATATTTGACGATTAAATTATAAATGAAAATAACCAATGGTCAAGATTTAGGGAACAAAAGACAAAAATCAAAAGTAAGGCACAGTACCTTGTAAGGGCTCCTCTATATATACAACGGATGTTGGCTGGGTTGAGTTGCACTGTGTGGAGTAAAGACCTAGCTAGCCACCAGCTGCAGGAGATGAATTGTATATAGAGTGATCAATGTCGTCGCAATATTATCTCTTGTAGTGTCCTGTTTCCCATGCGTGGAATGGAGATGCAATCACATGCTTGCCTCCTCCTCCTCCTCCTCGTCATCGTCTTGATAATCCTCTCTCCACTCCATAGCCAGAGCGCTGCCACCATCACCAATGGCACCGCCGACGGCAGCGAGAGATGGGGCTATGTACAAGTCCGGCCAAGTAAGCAACCATGCATTTCTCATCGTCTGTCTAATCTTGCCCCTCTCTATCCATCGCTCTTGCGAGTTTGATGTATGCGCTTACGTGCTACATGCATTATTTCGCAGAGACGCACCTGTTCTGGTGGTACTACAAGAGCCCGCAGCGGGTATCGTCGCCGGCGAACCCATGGCCAACCATCCTCTGGCTCGAGGGAGGACCGGTACATATGCACCCTGATCATGATCAATTTCTCTTCTCTATCTGCAATTCTATCTTTGGGTTTATTGCGTTACTGTGCCCGGTTGCACACTGAATACATGGTGTGGTGTTGCTCTGGATCGGATCAGGGAGCCTCCGGCATCGGGCAGGGCAACTTCGTGGAGGGTGTTGGGCCGCTTGACGCCAACCTGAACCCTCGAAACTCGACGTGGTTGTCCATGGCCGACCTCATCTTCGTGGTCAGGCAGCTAAAAACTCATTTCTCTTCGTCTTCGCTATGTGAGTGTGATTATCATATGTATTCTATGGCGCGGTGCAGGACTTCCCGGTGGGCGTCGGGTACAGCTACGCCGAGGACCCGAGCATGATGGTGACGAGCGACTTGGAGGCGGTCTCGGACGCCATGGCTCTCCTGGAGGCTCTGGTCCAAGAGATACCCACGCTGCCGGGCGGCAGCCCGCTGTTCCTCGTCGGTGAGTCCTACGGCGGCAAGTTTGCCGCCATGATCGGCGTCGCCGTCACGAGAGCCATCCGCGCCGGCACCATCAACCTCACCCTCGGAGGTGCGACGATGAGATCTTGCAACTCAACCCAGCAGTAATTAGTCGATCTCTAACTTCGTATCACTGGGTATCTATATATGTATGCTCCCGACTTGTTCTCACTATCCAATGCAATCAATCCGGTTGATTCTTATTTTAACCATAAGTGAGGACGGGAACATAGCGTGATTGCACTAATTATATCCACGTTACATTGCAATTTGTAACTTGTAGTCATCAGTAGTGTAAGCACAAAGTAAATATGTAAAGAACAATTTCAAATTTCCGCGCACGTACGTAAATGGTTCACGGTTGGTCGATTAATTAAGCTCGTAGAAAAAACATGTACAGATTGTTACTAAAAAAACTGTCAACAGCAGTACTGGTAGAAAAAGGTATTTTTATACTTTGTTAATTACTTGATTAGCAGTATTTTGTAATTTTGTTTTTTTCAATAAAGATCACACTAAAGAGGACGATATTACCCCCTTCAAATTTCTACACCTAATATTGTTAATAGTATAATTTAATCACAGTCGTTTAATAAAAATAGATCAACGGTATGGATTAAATTTTACTATCATTAAAATACACCGAAGTTAGCCCCGTCAATAAATAGATACATACTTCCAGAGCCAAACAGTTCTTAGTTACGGTGTAGTTACACCAAAATTACTGTAGTTATACCATAGTTACACTGTAATTAATTACACTATAGTTATACAGTGTAACTTTTAATAGATGTGTTTATAGAATACTGGTTCGATCTGTATCTTTTTAACATCATGTAGTTTTAACTTCTCAGCTGTTTCCGCTGTCGTATAAATAAATCTTTGTGTTTGTTTACCATCTTTAAAAATAATTTAAGATACCAAAAATTTTAGTGCAAAATTCAGGTACCTCAAGATACATGGTTACCTCGAGGTACTAAATTTTTACACTGGAAAATATGTTAACTTGAGACATTTTTTCAAGTATGTTAAAAACCTCTCAAAAATTTTACACTGAAAAATATGATACCTTCAGATACATTTTCAAGTACAGTAATTGCCAGGTTTAGGGAAATTCCGACTGATTTGTTAAGAAAAATCTTTCGACGACGGGTAGGCGTATATATAGTGAGTCCCTGTATGTTCATGTTCGTTTACTCTTTTCTTCCCCGGCAGGTGTCGTGATCGGCGACGGCTGGATATCACCTGCAGATTTCGTGGTGAGCAAATCGGTTCAATTTTCCCCCCTTTTTGTTGAAAAATCACTACAGATCAACCTCACAGTCACAGTATCACACTACGTAAGAAAATGTCTTTAGTGACACTTCATAACTCAAATCAGTGGCGCGTTTTTTCCGCGTCACTAATAAAAATCATTAGTGACGCGTTTTTCATTAGTGACGCGGTTAATTACAGTAAAATTAGTGACGCTTCGAGACAAAACGCATCATCAATGAGTTTTCAGCTTGGTGACATGTTTGGTCAAACGTGTCACCTATGAGTTCCCTAGTTAGTGACACTTCTCCTCAAAACAGGTCACCAATAATTCTCCCTCATGGTGACACCCAATTTTAAAATGCGTCACTATTGTGGAGATCATTGGAGAGACCTCCAATGCTCAGGTTTAATATATAGATCAGCAATATGCAAATATCACAGGGAGAAAATATGATTCATTTAACATTAGACACATCACAAGTAGGAACATGATTCATTTAACATCAATATCATAGGTTTGCAAATCCGGAACACAACACATCCTTGGTTTGCAATTCAGAAACATAAGCAAAGTGTGGAACATCGATCACAGGAATAAAAGCATCACAGTGCACAAACATAAACAATAGTAATATCAACTAGCAGCTTCGGATCCTTGGGTTTTGGCAGTGGAACTCTCCCTTTTTATTGATCACTTGTGCCAGCAAAACAGAAGAGAGCTTTTCTCAAATGTTGTCCAACGCATCTTCTCCGAGAGGATTCACCTTCACCTCAAAATCCTGTTTTTTTTGGAAAATATAAGTTAGAACCAGATAGCAGTAAATCAAAACCGACCCTGCAGTAAATCAAAACAGTGAACCAATAATGCAAGACTCATCTCACTGTTTAATTATGTCCCATGCATGTACTATTCCCCCCTACAACACTTTTTCCCTTTAAAAATATAGTACTTTTGGTTAAATCACAGAGATTAAAAAGGTCATGAAACCTAGAGGACATAATGGCAGAATGATCGCTGATGATAACAATTACTAAAAAAACTCATACTTTCGAATTAAAAGAATACTTGGTTGGATTCTTGTTCATAAGATCAAGATATATTTAGGATATATCACCCATTGATCATCTTCATGTAATTGAATCAATTGTATGTTTAATAACCTAGGTATCTCCTATTGATCTCCATCTCTTTTAAGTGTGGTAGGATATATATGAACTCATAGGTGTGTCATTGTGGGAGTATATATTTATATATTTGCATTGACAGCATGCATATGCATTATTTGCAACTGGAAACAAGATTTTTCCCTGATGGTTGGATTTTTTTCCCTGACAAGCCCGGTTGTGAGGAACCAACATGAAACTATATTTTAAATGCTAAATATAGTGGACATAGAAATCTAGCACAACTGGTCACACTATTCTACTTATCAAAATTTTAATATCATGGCGGTGACATGTGTAGATCCAAATCATGCATAACCGATGTTTGTCTAATGAAATTAATATCACTTGTTGCTTGTAGTAAGAGTAATTAACTACCTTTAGCTATAGATTAATTAATCACTTTAATTCATCCATTCTGAAACACAAGTCTTTTAGTTTATTTAGCAAATGCTAAAGGTGGTGAAAAATTATTTTTTAATTACTTCAGTGGTTAAATTTTAAATTTAAAATTCATTAGTTTTTTTCTAAGTATTTGATTGACTCTAAAATCAATAAAGAGTCATTGACATTAATGCAAGAATGCTTATGCAATTAATCTAAGTATTTGTGGATGCTTATGGAATCATTGACATTAATCTAAGTATTTGTTGATGCTTATGCAATTCTCTTCTTAATCTAGGGAAGCAAAAATGGGTGATCAGTCTCTAATTTAATCACTGTAGCTACAATATCTAAGATCATATTAATACATCGATCACACAGGTTTGTTGTTCCCCTTCCAGCTGGCCAGTAAGGAAAATATCACTCGTAAAAACAGCACTGCATTTAATCTCCAGGCATCAAACATGTATAAATTTACCTCAAGTCGGGTAACATCTATTAATCCAAGTGCTAAGATGATACGGTGGGTTGCGTAGAAGCCACATTCGTTACCAGGACGTTGTTGATGTTACTACAAAAGCATACAACACTAAAAATATAAGAGAACTAATTTAGTTTTGGAATAGAAACAAGAGGTTAATTAATAACTCAACTAATTTAGTTCTATACTGCAGCAAACGAAACAAGAAATTATATAGTGAAGCTAAGAGAAAATTATACTGCAAATTTTGTCACACGAATCAACTTGCTCGTGCCCATCTTGTATGTTCTGGAGTATGTTGAAAAGACCCTACAAATTTAAAAGACTGGTTAGATTAATGATAAATTCTAGCTGTCCAAACTCTAGAACTAGTTTAGAAGTTTCGAAGAAAGAAAAGAACTCACTCATCCAAGACATCTTTGAGCAAGGTATAGCTAAATTATAGTTGTCCAAACCTTTCTCCTTGGTTTCCATAAGCATCAGCCCTTTCGGACTCGACGAGTAGTTGTAGGTGGCTGTTGTTCTTCATGTTCCTCATCAGACTCCTAAAATCATTGGATTTTGAGACACCATAAAGCACAAAGTCACAACATCACAAAACACAAAAGTAAACTGACCATTTTGTTAGGCCAGGAAATGATATACAAGCTCCCCCTTTGCTGCACACAATTGAGTCCCAAAAATGCTATACAATTCCTCTATTCCTGCACACAGCGAGTAGTATAGGATTAATGAACCAGCTTCAGAACTTCAGTATTGCAAGGTAAAAGGATAAAACAAAACTTGACAAATTAATTGCTATCGAGGACTACACCTACAGTTTTGCATAAAAATTAGGCAGCAACAGCAGCAGCAATAACAAGGTTGAAACTACCAAAAATTGACAAAGGGCATAATAATCAGGTTGATTTCTAATTGTTAATGTAAGGTAATAGTCAAGTTATGACAAAGTGCATAGTAGTCAGGTTATGCAAGGAATAGTCAGGCAGTACCCGGTTGTGCGGACGAGGACGGAGACTGGATCCGGCGGTTGTGGACAGCGGAGCTGGGATCTGGTGGAGGCGGTACCCGGTGGTGAGGACGACGACGGAAGCGGGATTCGGCGGTTGTTGACGGCGGAGCTGGGATCCAGTGGAGGCGGTACCCGGTGATGAGGACGACGACGGAGGGAGATCTGGCGGTTTTGGACAGCTGTACCCGGTGGTGAGGACGATGGCGCGCGGCGGTGGTCACATATGGGAGGAGAACAAATCCCGCGGGAAGGAAGGGCAGGGAGAGGAGTGATCCATGAGGAGGAGGGAGTTATGGCATGGCGAGGAGCCGAGGATAAGGGAGGCATGGCGGCGGAGTTTGAAACCCTAGGATATGCAAGGAGCCGAGGCGTAACATCTCAATAGCTAAGTGGATTTATGTACCCTGTAGTTTCATTAAAGGCAATAACATTTCAATATCCCAGTGGTAAGTCGGCGAATTCTTGAAAAGCAGGCTGCGTGTTCAATTCCTTAGCAGAGCAGTAATTTTTATTTTTCCTTTTTTCATCTGCGTTGATTACAACCTTAAACAAAAATGATCCGTTTTCATCTGCGCTGATTACAGCCATAAACAAAAATGATCCACGGTGATTACAGCCGTAAACAAAAATGATGACCCATTTGTATTTCAAGAGTCACCGACCACTTACCCAACACAATGGTGACCTATATTCAAAAGTGTCATCATTGTTTTTTCTGCGCGGTGATGACTATTCAGAAGGATCACCAATATAGTGTTATTAGTGATGTGTCTAGATAAGACAACAAGATTAATGACACGTCCAAACGAAACACGTCACCGTTAAGCGAATAGTGACGTTTCGTAACTAATGGGTCACTAATTTAAAGGCTATTTTTGTGTCTTTTTTACAGTGTCACATCTGCTCATCAAAATACTGCGGATTAACAAGGAGCTAATTAACTTAGTGCTGTTATTTCTATGGCTTCACAGATGTCGTATCCTTGGTTACTGACGGCCGTGTCGCGGTTGGACGACATCAATTTCGGGAAGGCCATCCAGTAGTACAACTCCCACTACGTACAAAAGAGTATATTTAATTATTTACGGTTTATGTTCAATATTTAACTGTTCGTATTATTTAAAAAATTTATGATTGATATTTTTATTGCTATTAGACGATAAAATATGAATAATACTTTATACATGACTATTTATTTTTAATTTTTTAAAATAAGATGAACGGTCAAACTACAAATCTACAAATGTAGTTGTAATATGACCGAGGTAGTACTAATTAACAACAAGCACTTTAATTTGCTTGGAGCTGAAACGCATTTGATTCTCTATATTTGTGTTCTCAGGATTGCCCATATGCTGAAGCAGCAGACGGATGCGGAGCAGTTCACTGCCGCGCTCAAGACATTTATCGATATATTCGACTTGATCAGCTCCAGCAGTGGCTATGTGGTAAGTGTCAAGTCTTAATTATAATTAATTGATTGTACTTTGCTAGCTATAAAAAGGGTAGAATAACAAATTATAATGTAGCGCGCGATCGAGCTTTAATTTGTTAGAGGATACGTTCAACTCAATTATCTCTAATGCCAAAAGTTGAAAATTAAACACATTAACATCTCAGGTAGGTTAGTATCTACTAAACTTGTTTAGGCGCTATGCATGGGTGAATTACAAAAGGAAGAAGATACCAGGGATAATTTGATAATATTTTTTCCTCCAAAATAAAATGAGCTAAAGAGGCTGCTGTCAAAGCCCACATGCCCGATCATACGCATTTTGCCCAACACGCATTACTATCAAAGCCCTATAACCGACATGACAGATACAAGCTTAAATATGCATATATACACTTCTCTAGAACATCACACTAACTTATAAATCCTCCTTAGAGCAAAGACAAACATTAGCTCTTCTTGATTTTCACTTAAACAGTTGGATTTATTATTTTATATTGTCAAATGAGCAATTTTACCATCTTTCGTTGAGCAAGTATCTTTAGGTAGCAAATTTATCCTCAAAATTTTAATATTTTGAGATACAAAGTACTGAAGGTATTAAATTTTACACTAGAAAAATATAGTAACTTTCTCAAAACAAAATTACTCTTATTATATATATATATATATATATATATATATAAAGAAAAACAAATTAAAAGTATCCCCTTCACTCTGGCCAACGCACGCACGAAGGCATCATTGAACCAACGCCTGCATGCCTTCTTATAGGTGTAAAAGAAAAAGAGGAAAAGCCGACACAGTCTCACAGGCACAGCCTTCCCCTGTCCTTTTGTTTCTCTTCCATGGGTTAGAGCAAGTTTAATAGTATAGCCGAGTTTAATAGTATAGCCGACTACTGGCTCCAATTTATCTACAGTGAATCTAATAGCTTATTTATACAATAATTACCTATAAAACATTAATAAATTAACGGTCGCACATATCATACATACAAGTGTCTTAGAGCACGTGCGCTATAAAATAATAGCTCATTACTCTTATCTCTTTAAAATATGTTTACAGCTGGCTTATAGCCTACTATTGTACCTTCTCTTAGTGCCCCATGCACCTTTTTCTCATTCCTATTTTTATGTGATAGTTTCAAGTAATATATCTGATTTTTATCTGTTTGAATCATTTGTATTCTTTCTAGCTTATCAACCATTCGTGGGACCTATTAATCATATCTAATATGTTGTAAAATAGTATATATATCATTTTGATTACAAAATGACTCATATTGCATGCTATACATATAGTTTTAAGAATTTATATTAAAAAGGAAACATAGGTCGTACTATCATATGTCACTTCATAAACATGTGTGGTGCTAAATCAGATCTACAATGCTAGAAACACAAATCGATCCGTCCGAGTGAGTAAAATTCTCAGTAACGCACGGAAGAAAAAAAATTCAAAATCTTAATCCACTAACAGATGTAATACTTTCAAGATTTGACATGTTAAATGAATTTATTAGTTTTTATATGAAAATTACCACGGTACATAATATTTTTTAATTCTTTTAGTTACCATATGAGTATATGATTCGAGAAAAATAATGGTCAAATTTGTCCTTGACCCTAGTAATGAAATAAAAAATGAGGAAGCATATTCATTTTTTTTGCTTTGTATATATTGTACAAATAGTCAATTACAATTATATGACTCTGGCATTCCAATTGAAGTAGACAGTAGACACTATTATAAAGTTTCTTCATTCTGCAAATATCTAATTAACAATGTGATCAACACGTATTTATGAGCTGACTTTTTCGCAGAGCATATATAACTTCATGACGGATAACAGCATGGACCCATTTGCGCCGTCAGGCTTCGCACCAAGATTTCTGCCGTCAGGGAAGAACAACAGCCTGCTGGTGTCGAGCTCAAATAGCAGCAGCACAATAATTGATGACATCATGAACGGGGTCATCAAGCAGAAACTGAAGATTATACCCAAGGATCTTGTGTGAGTAGTGCTACTTTAATTACATTAATTATCTCACAATCGAATTAATTAAAGTCCTGAAAAATATATAGTGGCACGTTGTCTAGGGCATGTACAACAGTGAGACAATAGCTATCTATATATATCCACGTCAGATTAATCATCCTACATAGCATCATTAACTTAAGAAAAACTTAAAAGTTATCTCTTTATTCGTCTACCGCTTGGCCAGGTGCTCTCCAGCTGCATGCAAAAACTTCATACATTAGTTGTATGCAACCAATACAAAACATAGAAAATAATATATTAAATATTATAAAGATAGCTAAGTAGACAACCTGCTGTATAGACAACCTACTGTACAAGCTATCTATTTTTATATCTATATATAATTTATATATATAATTTATAGACGACAGCAACTGTCTGCACTGTTATATATGCCCTTAATTAATCTATATGTATTTGCATGTCGTCTCCCCATGCATGCAGGTGGCAAGATGCGTCGCTTGCGGTCTTCGAATCGCTCAGCAACGACTTCATGAGGCCAGCAATCGAGCAGGCGAGTAACTGGATGACTGTCGAGATATCTGATCATCAATTTTAACTGTTGTTCAGTTAATTTATTATTTTTTGTGCCCAGTTAATTAATGTCACTCCGCTTCGATCAGGTTGATGAACTACTGTCTCTTGGCGTTAACGTCACAGTGTACAACGGACAGGTCAGTACCAAATATATACTCCCAGTAATAATGTGTATTTAACTCAACACATTATATACTTCGTCAGCAAATATCACTACTACAGAGAGAACATATTTGTAAGCAGTGAAAACTCATTTTCGCACGCACTACTTGGCCTGTCATGGACCCATATATTACGTACCAACCATATTTTTGATTTGGTATTCACCCACGCTCATCCTTACTACTACATTTCGAAACACATGTTGCTTGAATGCAAGATGTTATTATTTTTAAATTCAAATCTAATAAACTTTTAATTTAAACGAAAATGTATTTAATTATAAATTTATAGATTTAGTCGTGCTCTATAACTTCATTTGAGGTCATTTGGAATGCAGATATGATATTTTGTTAAAAAAAAGTGAGATATTATAGTGAACATCTGGGCATGTCGAAAATCTCAAATAAAAAAAATACTAATTATAAAGTTTTAGATCTCATCAAGACCAATAATCTTTTATATAAAGTTTATCTTTATCCGACATCATATGAAAAGAAAAGGTTATGTGCAAATAAGTATTATTTTAAGATTTGCATTACCGCAAGGGGACTATTGAGAGACCCACTTGAAATAATTGATTTTCTATATGTGCTTGTTAGTGGCCAGCTTGCAATAATGTCATTATTTTTTTCTAAATTATATTCTTATTGGCCGGCCTAGTTTTTCGTAGGTGGACTGTGTCATTCCCTCGTGATGGACACCTCGCAGGCGAGCTCTCTAAGGGCATTCCTAACCCAATGACTAGAATGGTGTCCATAACCTTAATTAAGTTGCCACCTAGGATGAAAGATAATGTGGCAAGTGAATAAATGAGAAAAGAGAATGAAACCATGTCTTGCATAAGACATGGTTTCTACTTTCTACACAACATTCAAGATATCATGTGGGATAAGTAGCATTAAATTGAAGTATGGAATAGTGGTATTTACATTGAAAGAGTAGTGTCTAGTACTAGTTTCTTGATGATGTTGGGAATGCCCTAACGGTCCACCTGGGATTTAGATAGGGACCCACGAAAATTGTTTTCTTAATATTGTATTCCATGGCTTATTTGCTTCTCATGTACTCGTAGCTTGACCTCATCTGCTCAACCATTGGCGCAGAAGCATGGGTGAGGAAGCTCAAGTAAGACTCTACGCCACATCAATTCTTCCGTATAACTATACGAGCAAATATTTTATCATCTTTAAGAAAATACTATGGGATACTACATTTTATATGGTAAAATTTGGTACCGGTAATAATTTACCTTGAAGTACTATTGAGCATAAATTTTGGTAACTAAAGGTACTTTCTCAAGTATGGTAAAATTGCTAATAATATATATTTTGGCTCTACAGCGTATGGTTTAAAATTTCTCAACATCTAACCATAAATTTCAGATGGAGCGGACTGCATGACTTCTTAATGGTGCCAAGGAAACCAATACACAATTGTAAACCTGGTTACCTCACCAATGGATTTGTGAGATCATACAAGAACCTGCACTTCTATTGGGTCCTCGGAGCTGGACATTATGTATGTATCAATACATATATACGCACCATTAATTACTGACAAGAACTAAATTAAAGTCGGTCATATATATATATACACACACCAATTAATGAATTATAATATGGGATTGTTGAATCGTGTAATTTGTTCTTACAGGTTGCTGTCGACCAGCCTTGCACCGCCAAGTACATTATAGGTATAATAACTCGGTCTCCAGCTTCTGGGACTTAGTTTCACTTCGAGGATCGATCGATCGATGACTGTGAACTGCTGGAATAAAACGGTCCAGTCTGATGTATTTGATGGAACAATTAATAGTGCATGTGCATGTATCGCAGTATAAATGTACGTACTATGATGCATGTGCGGTTGTATATATTTTAATTACCCACATTATGTGGGCCACATACGTACACTACTGTTCGGTTTTGGTGTGTTTGTTTTATCTAGCTTTCGTATTTACCATTTTCATCTTAGTAAATTAATTAAGTTGGCATGTGCTGCTGAAAATCTTAATAATTAACGATTTGGAGGGCGTCCCATGATCGGCGCGAAATAAGCATCAAGTTATATGAAACATTTGAAAGAAAATTAGTGTGAAACAAGGCATGATATATCTCAGTTGAACCTTTTTGCTCTCATAGAAGAAACATATATATTTGAGATGTTCGATTGGGGGGCTTGCCACTCTTAGCTCCGGAGAGAAGGGAACACTCGCTCTCTCACACATCCACTCCACATGCATGCATGTGTGCGCGATGCAAAACTTACTCGATGCAATTCAAAGTTTTCTCACATAGGAGCAAACGCAAGGAAAAGGAAGAAGAATCGTAATATGCAATCCCTGTAAATGCTGGTTGGAGTAGCGATATCTCAAAAAAGACAAGCACGACAAACTACTCTGTTTCGATCTTTTCGCAGAGACAAGGAGAGAAGGTTACCCATTCACTCATGCAAACTAGGAAACGCTTGTATTGCCCTCCTTCCACCTCGACGAGTAACACAATGGTATCATAAATCCAGAGTAAGAGCTAATTAAAGGACACAATCAATTCTATCCTAGCGGAGAAGGTACGTACGTGCCAGGACCAGATGGCTTCATATATAGTGCAGCAGATTATAAAATATGATCTCTTAAAGATGATCGTTGATCGTTTGGTTCATGAATACTACATTAACATTTATCTGCTAAACACGGCCAATATGTTCCTACTTCCAAAGAAAGAGGATGCCTCCTCTCCAGTGGGCGGAGCCAAGACGAAAATCTACCTATGGCGAACTTAATACTACTAAGGCCGCGTTCGGCCCCCTATAAGTTAAATTATGCCCCTCGTTTTCCATGCGCACGCTTCCCGAACTGCTAAACGGTGATTTTTTGCAAAAAAAATTCTATATGAAAGTTGTTTGAAAAAATCATATTAATCTATTTTATATTTTTAACAATTAATAGTTAATTAATTATGTACTAATCAATTACTACGTTTTCTTGTGTCAGGGATAAGTTAACTTATCCCCTTACCCTGAACACGGCCTAAGTTCTAATTTGTGTATAAGAACCACATATGTAAAATAAAATAAAGCTATAATGTATTAACTTATAAATCATCATGTGAATGGTACTCCATATAAATCATAATACTTATAAATCATCTTTTACGCGGCGTACAACACTGAGTATGGCGAGGGGTTCTGCCGGCGGCCAGGTATGGCGGCCGCCACAGCTCGCCATATAGGTGGCTCCGCCGCTGCTCCTCTCCAGAACACTACAGACCAATCAACCTAATACATATGGCAACCACGGATATAACCATTGCTCACATCATATGCCAACAAGTAGATATTGAGATCAAGTCGCCCAAGTTCTAGATTCTGCTTCGGATTCTTGGAACAGTGCTAAATTCAAATGGACGCCAAATCTACATACAAACTCTATTTTGGGCCCATGAGTACTTGATGGAAAACTTTTGGAGTCTTCTTTCCAAACGGATCCACCTTCACTGCCAAATTCCATCTAAGTTGCCAGGAACTAAATGAAGAATGTGTTGCATTAGCTTTTGTGGGCTTATCGGCTTGTAACTTTGTCTAGGACCCCAACCCAATAGGGGCCAAGGTGGGTTGCGCCCTAGACAGGGGAGAACACCCTATGACCTCCTCCACTCCATTAGTAGCTAGTTACCCCTTCAGGGTTAGTTGGGTTTTGTTAGATTGAAAGTTAGCTACCTTCCTGGTTACCTGTTTAGACCCCCAAACTTTTTGAGTTAATTTAGATTCTTGTTCTTGCTTGTTCTCGATTGCTTACAGGAGTAAGGTTGATCTATATCGACAAGATCAATAATCCCCGGAGAGGTATTGATCGCTAAGCCACAACCCAACAATGTCTAATACGGTTGTAGGCAGACCATCATCTCATTTTTGACAAATCGTAGTTATCTCAACTCACCAAAGGATCAGCCACCCCAGCACATATCGTCACTCCAAGATTTTATTGACAAACTGGGTTGGGCAGACTGTGTTCTTGTCTACACTGATTGTGTTAAGGGAAATTTAGTAGACTTAGAGAAATTCCTCTAGATCCCTACTCCCGTCTTAGTTTTCTACTGCTCCAGGACAAAACATGGATGATCACCTCACTTCTCGGAGAGAGTGAGTGGATGCTGGAGAACCTTCTCCTGGTACATAGGTTTGTCGATAATCACAGTTTTGAAGATCTCACTGAGCTTCAGTTGTTTGAAGAAAACCTTTTAAAGGATGAGGAGCCGCTGAGCAAGTTGTCGCCGTCCTGAGAAGATTGACGTTGATCCTCATAGTCTCAACATTAGGGTGGTGATCTAGAGCCCCGATGATTACGCCCATCGGCCCTCCTGTTGTTTTCTCCGCGACAATGATGTAGAGAATGATCATTATTTTTGCATTGGCAATCCTCATGTACTTGTCATGCCCAGAAATTTCTCACACGAATTTCTGAATTTTATTGTGTATTAAAATCTTCGTCTAGGACCAGCCAGGATATACTAATAGACAACGTTGATTACATCACCAGCGTTCTTAGAAACAACAACAAATAGCATTAAAGTTTAACGACATGCAGCGGAAAAGAAAGTAAAGGCAACTTCACACCTCATAGTCACCTCTATCTGAACCGTACTCTACCTCTGAAGGGGGAAATTAATTACGGAAGGCTGAGTACAACCACGTACTCAATAAACAGCACAGAAAGGGAGTAATAAATGAATGCAGATAAATCTCAACGATAGGCTAGGGTCAATTGCACAAAGCAGCAATTAAGTAAAACGTGTATTTAAATAGAATAACATGATTAAATAAGTAAGAGCATTTAAATAAAGTATCTCCATGCTATTCAACGTTACATCACGTTGCAACAGGCCCAACCACTACTCAATGTTACACCACGTTGCAGTAGTTCCAACCCAATGACAGTTTACTCAAGTCATTAAGGTTCAACTAGTCACAGTGAATCTGGCAGTCCACCTGTGACCGTGGGCACGACTGTTCGAATAGATTTTACTCTGATCAGAGGTGCACTATTGTACCCATAAGACACAACTCCACTGCACTTGAACATACACCGACATGTCACCATGACACACTGAAAAGGAGACTGTGATAGAACCCATCACAAACCCTCCCTATTTAATCGCAATGTACTTCAGGTTTCACCCCCTTCTTTACACCAAGTCGGGCAATCTTCTCTTGTGTCTTGGTGGATCCGGAAGCAGCAGAGGCCATCGTTACACACCATGATTACCCATCCATACTCCATCACACCCACCCTTGCCTGGATATGTCAAATAGTTCGAAGCTACGCTTCAAATCCCACCTTGCCCGTACTCGGCTTGTGGTTACCACTAAATTACTTTTAGGGTTTTCTGTGAACCGGTCCTTAATTGTCATGGGTGCGACTCTCAAAACCATGCACCCACAACTCACCATTATGTGTATTTTAGTTGGAATTATCCCTGACCAGGTAATGAATCATTAAGCTAAACTAGGTGCTACTTGTTCTAACCAGGGCTAAGCATGGCCTAGACCTAAATCTACTTCAATTACCCCGGGTATAACAAGAACAATGAATGGATAAATAACAACATAATAATAATAGGTTAAACCCGGAAAAATAACATAAAGTGAAGTATAGTAAATACTTTAAGTAAACAATTCATGTTTAAATAAATTAAGCGAGAATTTTATAATAAATGGGATCAACATGGTCAAAGTAGTGCCACTTGCCTTGTTCAGCCCCTGGAGGTATCTCTGCGACGATCTCGAAGTAAACCGGCGCTTTGGTGGGCTCCGAATCTAAGCAACAAAGCACAAAAATAAATAAACAGACACAAATTCTACTGAAACAGCAAAAGAAACTATTTTTAATGGATTATTGGCATTTTTCTAGATTTAACGAAATTTGAATGGACTAAAACGGAGACTAGATGAATTGGTTTTGAATTTTACAACTGTTCTAGGTTTTTAAACTAAACATGAAAAAATCTAAAATCAATTTATTGTGCAATTAATGAGGTTTATGACATCAGCCCGAGGAGAGAGGTGGCGTCGACAGGTGGACCCTACCTGTCGGGGAAAGGGGAGGGGAGCCGAGAGGGGAGAGGGGAGCAGAGGAGGGGCGGGGAGGTGGCCAGCGACACTCGGCCAGTGGACCGGGCGACTGCGCGGAGGTCGGCCGGCGACAGTCGGCGAACGTCGGCGGCACAGCGCACGTGTTTGGCGACGACGATGGCGACGACACTGGAGACGGCGGCACAAGGACGCGATCGAGGAGGGGAGAGAGGCATCATGGCAGCGCAGAGGCAACGGTGGCCGGCAAGCGCGGGCACGCTCGGGTGAAGTAGGCAGCGGCTCAGGGACGGCGTCGTGAAGGCAACGGCGATGGCGGAGGGCGGTGACGACGTCGAGCAACGGGAACGCCCGGCGACGGAGCCCGGCCAACACGACGACGGCGACACAAGGAAAACGAGAAAGGAGGGGGAAGTGAGAGCTCACCGGCGACGGGAGGACGACAGTGACGACGGCGAGAGAGTGGCACATGGGATGACAGGGGTCAGCGGCGATAGATGGCCCCTGCTTAAGAGGGCACAACTCTGTCTTGAGACCTCTACTAAATTTGAAAAGAAGTTATAATTCTCAAAATAAAAAACAACCTTAAATTTTACACCTATCATAGTAGGATTTTTTAGATGTCTACTATATTTTTATTTAATTTCTCTCCATTCATACATGTGGAGGTACTCATCTTGGTGATCTGATAAATACGTGCACAATCTTTAGAGGATAGGCAATACAAAACCATTTTTTAGATTAAGATAATAAATTAAAAATGTCAAACATTATTTCAAGTAAAAGTCACCTAAAATTAAATATTCCAAGTCTTTATGGTAATAAATATTTATCGCTGATTTGATCCGTACATTTTGTTTTTCAACTCTGAAGGTATTGAGAGAGTATACACGCAGTACCATTAAATTGCACATTTAATTGTATCACTGTCATTGATTACAATACTTTTTATGTACCTTAGTTCTCTCTAAATCAATGGCTAATGTTGCACCAATTCTGTATATATATCTCTGCTTATCTCACAAACATTTAATTGTATCACTGTCGTTTCGGTTTTTTCTTTTGTTTGGGAGGGAGAGAGATAGGGGAGAGGCAGTATAGAAAGAAAGAAAAAAAAATCAGCTGGGACCCAAACACTTCACGTGTATATGATGGAACACTGATGGGAATAGATAATAGGCACACGGAAGCCATGTCTTAAAATCAACTAGATTCTTAGGCTAGGTAACTAAAATATTTCCAATTTTCAATCATATAACGTGTAAATATAACATGTAAATAGTTCTTAATTAAAATTAAACCAAAACGCCTAGTTATATAGACACTCTTAAGGGGTCGACGTCACTAATAGAGAAACCATTTTTATAAACGGGCCAGAGCATTTTTCGCATGCATCAAATCGTCTGAGAAAATGCAAACCTTTGCATGTGGCCACAGCACCCGCATGCGAAGCCGACCGCATACAAAGAGAAAAAATCGTGAAAAAAATAAAATTCGAAAAATAAAAAAACGAAAAAAAACTAGTGCTGCCGCCCGTCCGAGCTCGTCGCAGCCGTGGCTTCCGCTCCTGTTGTCGCCGTCGCCAGCCGCACGAGACCAACGCCACCACCTTGCAGACGAAGAAGAAGCCATAGAGCAGGTGCAGCTTCTTCCACGGCGAGATGCGGGCCTTGAGCTCGGGCGACTTGAGGAAGGTGCCGGCGAGGCCGTGCACCCAGCGCTGGAGGGCGCCGCCGAGCACCAGGATGGATGACTCCCCCATCACAAGATTGTTCACAAAATGTACATCTCTTATATAGTTGTATAAAATTACATAAGAAATGTATATTTTATGAACAGTCTACCAAATCACTTTATCGGATGAAGAAATGACTAAAATAGAAGTTATATATCTTCATGAGTTATACAACTTTCTTATTGATAACTTTTTCAGATGAAATCATTTACTACTTCAAAATATTATTTGAAGTTTTGAAATTCAAATTTTTAATGGATAAAAAAAGTCACAAGAAAAAATAGCCACAATAATACTAGCAAGAACACAATAACATGATAGAGTATGATTTTAGAAACATTTAGAAAAAAATCATTCAATTTGGAGTTCATATGAGTAAGATACACTAGTTTCAAATTTTTCAAAATTTCAAAATTTTATTTTTACATACGGCTCCTTAAGTGGCCCGTATGGAAAAATCGATTTTTTCATGCGGGCGCTTAAGTCAGCCGCATGCAAAAATAGGCTTATTTTTGCATGTGACCCTCTTAAGAGGCCCGTATGGGAAAAACGATTTTTCCATACGGGCCACTGTTTGAAAATGACCCTCAATTTTTATAGACGTCACTAGTTATAGTCCGTATGAAAAGATAAGGAGGCCTCGTACAGAGAAAAATTACTATTACTTTTGTAGTAGTGCGTAATCTGCGCGCGTGCACCCCCATGCACAGTGCCACACAAATCTCTTTGAGTTTCTGACCATCCCGCGATGGTTTTTTAACCCAGAAAATTTATATTTAATTTCTACTATATTTTCATTTAATTTCTCTCCATTCATACATGTGGAGGTACTCATCTTGGTGATTTGATAAATATACGATCTTTAGAGGATAGGCAATACAAAACCAATTTTTTAGACTAAGATAATAAATTACAAATGTCAAATATTATTTCAAGTAAAAGTCACCTAAAATTAAATATTCAAGTCTTTATGGTAATAAATATTTATGGTGCATTAAATAAGATGTGCATGCATATGCAAGGCTATCTTAATTGTTATTTATAATACATGTATTTAATTTTGAGACAGTTATACTTAGTTTGAAATGGTAAACAATGAATTTGGTAAAAGGGCAAAACAATCATCAAATTGCAAAAGTACAGCATATGTAGCGTTGTTTAATTTCTATAGATTATATTGTGTTTTTAAGTATGACATGATTTGCGTAGTGTTATGTATTTTACACAGCGTTTGTTAAGTTATGGTTTGGTTATTAGTTTAATGCTCTAGTGATGAAAATGTATCAAAATTATAACTCGTCGATTTTTATACATTATTATAAAAAGTATGAACCATGGTCAAGTTTTGCAAAAAAAAAAAAGAATGACAAAAAAATATATAACATTGAACTGAAGAGGGTTCTTCTCGCACACACTTTAGGCCTCCTGAGATCTTCTCTTGTGTTCAAGTCATCAACGAATACACCTCCTTGCTGCTCGCCTACGTGTCAACCATATGTATGATGGCGTTTGAACCCTTGAAAAGGAACATTTACGTACGGAAAGAAACACGATCACCATCGCTGATTTGATCGGTACTTTTTTTTTCAACTGTGAAGGTACTGATCGAGAGAGTATACGTACACGCAATACCATTAAATTACATATTTAATTGTATCACTGTCATTGATTACAATACTTTTATGTACCTTAGTTCTCTCTAAATCAATGGCTAATGTTGCACCAATTCTGTATATATATATATATATATATATATATATATATATATATATATATATATATATATATATATATACACACACTTATCTAACAAACATTGTAAAAGTTCTCTCCATTGATTCCGGGTGTCACTGTACTCCTATACAGTTTGCACTAGGCATGTGTACGCAGGAATTAATATGTGTAGTACTTACTAGAGAAATTGAAGTGTTCTTTTTCATGGGCGAATTTTGACGACAAACAATTTTATTATGTGGATCACACGCGGCCCGGCTGCACATGCGCTCGGGGTAAGCCCAATCGAGCTTTGCATCATCGAGGTCACCTTCTAGTGGCCAGATCTAAGAAAGTCCATGTGGAACTGATGTGGAGCTATTGAGAGTGGAGTATGTCTGTTCCTGTTTTTTCTTTAGTTCGGGAGGGAGAGAGAGATATAGACAGAGGAGAGGCGGTCTAGAAAGTAAGAAAAAAATCGGATAGGACCAAGACTCTCCACGTGTGAGGAAACTAAAATCTTAATAGGCATATGGAAGCCGTGTCCCAAGATCAACTAGATTCTTAGGCCAGGTAACTAAAATATTTCCAATTTTCGGTCATATAAAGTGTAGACAGTCCCTAATTAAAATTGAACAAAAGCGTCTAGTTGTACAGACGCTTGTAAGGGTCAGTGTAATCTACGCGCGTGCACCCATGTACAGTGCCACACAAATCTCTCCGAGTAGGTTTGAGTTTCTGACCATCCCACGATGGTTTTTTTAACCCAGAAAATTTATACACAAAATCTTTTTATTCATATATTTTTTTGCATGAAAGCTTTATGAATATAATTTTAAATAAATATTCACTATACAAACTTTTTATATATATATCTAAGAATATTCATGGTACAAAATTTATACATGTAAATATTAAAATTTAAAAATGGAAACTTTATATACGGAATTTTATTTATAGAGACGCTTGGAATAGATGTTTTATACATAAAAATTTTAAAACTTTACATAGACAAAATTCGGTATATAAACATTATACATTTGTAAAAGAGAGATGTGTATGCACAGCCGTGGGATCTTTAACCCCACAAGTGAAAAGCGGTATGTTCGCGCGCCCGGGCGCCGTGGGACTGCTCGTTAATCAGACTTGTAGTGCTCATAAGAGCAGAGCAGTACAAGCCGGTTATAAACATATTTTAATGAGATAACAGAGGAGAGAGAAGAATAGTGGACTACAGATTTATAGCCAGCTACAGCATGGATTCCAAAACGCAGTGTGCGTATGACAGATGGGACATGGTATATATTTTGTAGGTAACTATTGTATAAATTGACTATTAGATTGATTATTAATAAATTGGAGCCTAGTTGACTACACTATTGAACTTGCTCAAAGTCTCGCGCATGAGCCCATGCGTTTCCTCAACCATCCCGCGCATGTTAGTGGCACACCATTTTTATATGTGCTAGTTTTGTTGAGTTTGAGGTGAAACAAAACTGATCGAAATGTCAACTCCAAAATAGAAAAGCAAGAAGAAAAAAACAATGGCCCGAAAACTTCAAGGAGGCATAGGCCCACTTAGCTGGTGTGCATGGGATGAGATCCCCTTGGGCTGTGCATGAAGTCGACGGCCTAGGCGAACATATATATCGATGAATTTTTTGAATTTGTCATTTTATTTATTAACTAATTTACAAATTTAATTTTATATTTTAAAAATAACAAAACTAACCTCATGCCGTACTCTAGTAGGACGGAAAGGTAACGTGGCAAATGGTCGCCCGGCCACGAGGGACGGCCGCAAACGGTGGTCTAGGCTTTTTCGCATTTACCTCCTTGCCACCCTCTGTAAGGGCGGCAATGGGAAAAATGAAAAAAGCGCAGCCTAACCAAGAGGTGAGGGAGGCAGGGACATAGTGGCCATTTTGCAAAAACACCAGCGGAAATGGGCTAAAAGCAAAATCACTGAGCCACTGTCATCGCCCTTTCCTGCCGTCCGTACACCGTATGCCACGTAGGCTTTCCGCCCGTCTATAGGATAGTAGGAGGTTAGATCTTTGATTTTTCGAAATACAAAATCAATTGTGTAAAGTATTTAATAAATAAAATAAAAATTCATACACTAGCTATACCACTAGTAAGTTAACAACCAATATAGCTACTGATTTTTGTAACTTGGTACGACACACAATACCCCTGTTTCTCTCTATGATCGTCGACCTTGGTGGTGGCGCTGCCCCATACCCACTTCGTGCGATGGTGGCACTCCTCATCCATCATCCCCTGGGAACCGGCTCCTCTAATTTACGGTGGCTGACATGTAGACCCGCTGTCAGCCATCCACGTGACTAAAGCCAGAGGAAACGTGTCTTATCCAATGGTGCAACGAGGGTGGTAGCGGCGGAGCTGCTCGCAGACTCGTACGTACATGCACCTTGTCACGCAGGTGGAGAGAATCAGAGGTACGTCAACAATGAACCTCATCCCTTGTGTTATAAATTCGAGCGTTCACCATCTAGATTAGTTCAAATTTAGCAAAACTTGATTAAATTAGATTGGTCATCCCATGTTTTGCCCTCGAGGCCTCGCACAGTACTCCACGGTACCACATATGAGCTAGGACGGTGTTCCTTCCATGTGTTCCATGTCACAGATGGGTCATCGATCATTTGTCGACAGGCCGTTTGGTACAGCCAACGCATGTAATTTGCGTCGACCGTTTGGTATGTCACATATGACTATCTACTTCTAACGGGCCGTGACGGTGTGATTGAATTTAATCGGGGAACGTAACGGCCTATCAGAGGTTAGTTGGTCTGTAATAGGCTGCCCTTGTCCGTCACAGGTGGCCGGCCCATCCCCATTGGCCCATTCTGCAGCTGTGTCATGTGGGTATGTTTCACCATAAGCATCCCTAACTAATTGAGCTATTTGATTCAACTGAAGTACAAGAATTGACAAAAAAAATACTTATTTTGCAACTTTTATGCTACGTAGTATTACCACCACAATCATATTATTTATTGGGTTTTTTTTGGATTTTTCAATGCAAATTTGAAATTGAAGAATAATTGCCATCGAAAACTCAGAAATCAGATCAGTACTTAGGCTGCTCAACAAGCAGGCTTCAAATTGAAGAATAATTGGTCCATGGTGAGGTTTATAAACCTCAAGGACCATAATACATGTGATTGCATTTGACATACATAAAACCATGTGGTTTTGTTAAATTTATGCTAGAATAGAGAGCAAACGAAACAGTCGGATTATACAAAATAGTACTCCAGTATATATATTAGAGGGCATGCGGTCGACGCAACAAAGCACTAATAACGAGACGACAACCCACACATACATTAATTCCACACAAACACAAGACAAGAACATCTAGCCTGTAGCCGCAGTTCCAGCCATTTTTTGATGATTTTCTATATGAATTAACGACAGCTAGTCGAGGCACAGATCGTGATCACGTCATCTCTCCTCCGTTGCCTGCAGATTTTGGCGATAAAAACGTAGAGAAATGAAGAGAAAACTCAGCAGTTGGCCGGCGTGGTGAGGCCGCGGCTGGGGTCGATGTTGTAGAGGCTGAGCCATGGCGAGTTCTTGTAGGAGCAGAGGCACGACAGGTCGGCCTTCGACAGCGCCGCGCAGCAGTCCGCCGACGGGCTCGATCGGCGTCGCCGCCGCCGCCGCCGCCGGCTGGCAGGTGATGAACTGGTCGTTGCATCATGTTGGGAATCACTCCCTCTCTTTGTCAAATGCTAATCACTAACACAACACTTGTTTGTTTTGATAGTCACACAAATAACAAGTACACGACGAAGCAACTCTCTGCTCACATCGTTTTCTAGCTTCTTCTTTTATAGACTCAAAGTACATGCAAAAATAACTACTAATCAACTCAGCTAGCCGTGACTTGTGCCATACTGCAACAACGTACGTGCAGATGACATGGAGCTAACCCACTAACTAGCTATTACCTATTCTTTAGCCAAGAAATCACTAATTGGCCTTTGCACGACCAAATGCTACTAATCACTAGTTTTACATGCTGATGCAACAGCCAGCCTTTGTACGTACGTTCCGTCCGGCCGCATCGCACAGCACTCTGCAAGCATGCATGTTTCACACACGTACTGGCCCAGAATTCCTTTGATGCCACACACTACTCCCTCCGTCCCAGAAAAAATCGATTTCTGGAGGAGGAAAGTTGTCCCACAAAAAACCGATTTCACTCCAGAAAACGATGTGCATTTGAATAATATTCGTCTATATAGCTGATCAAACAAGGACATCGTTCTCTCACCCCCCGTCTGCATGGCTGTACTTTAATGAGGGATGGGATATATGACTGTACTTTACTAAGGGCATTTTAGTCTTTGGATCCTAGCACTAATTTTGTCTTGGGCTTCTAGGAATCGGCTCCTTGTGGGACGGAGGGAGTACTTCTTTGTGCAAAGTCTACATATACTACTGTTTTACTACATATATGTATGAGCAAAATATGCAGTGATGACAAGATTATTGCTAACAGCACACGACATGACCTGGGCCGGCGCCGCCCGCCGCGACGACCAGGAGGACATCCAGCGCCGGCGCCGTCGCCACCTTCGCCATTGCCGTCGACTGGACGTTAGAGAGCTTACTGGTTGCTGTAAGTATGAAATTGCTGGATGCATGCTTCTGTCCGTGGCCGCCACCGCGAAGGGTATATTTATAGCGGCGTTTTGGTATGGGAGTTTTTAGGTTGGACCCTGCAAAGTTTGTGTATTTTTACAAGAGTATTTTCAGTTGCAATAACCATCTTGTTTACAACGTACGGTATTAACCGCCCTTGAGTTGGCAAATTATTGGTTAATCTACGGACAAGTCGTCACAGGTCAACAAGGTGATGGGTTATATTTGGCATGTTCGTCGGTTTTGTCGCCAGCCTTGGTGAGCCATCAGGGCTCGTCGACCTTGGGACAGAGACGTTTAGTTCCATATGCACTACTTGTTTCTTTTTATTTCCAGAAGAAACAAATGCATATATATTAATATACAACTTTGCAAATTAAAGTCAAAGATAGAAGTTTAATGACTATATATACATTCCCCAAAATGGCATATATTATTCCCCTTTCATGGACATCTTTAAAGTTGTTGGTGAGATTAAAACATAACAGTTTTATTTTATTTTGTAGACTGAATTACTGCCAGAGATGACCAATCATGTTTGTTCAATTCTTTGTATATTTGAAAAATAATAATATTACTCCCTCTATCGGAAGTATCTTATTTTTGAAGAAAAATTCAGACGAATGATTGATCCATGCTATATCGGAAGCATTGGAAACAAATGAATGATTTTTATGCCACGTAGGCTTTCGGCCCGTCTAAAGGTCCATGAGAGGTAAGATCAGTGATTTTTCGAAATACAAATCAATTTTGTAAATTATTTAATAAATAGAATCAAAACTTTATATATCGATCGGATAGCGAGAGAGACATCAACACATGGGCGCCAAATAGCCTAGCCTTAAATTGAACGACTGTAATGGGTGATTTGACCCTGCAGCCTGTGATTTGAAGTTTGCCTTGGACTTGCATCCCTAGTCATAATGGTTACTGTGTCTTTACGATCACAGGTCCACGTGTTAACGACTGTAATGTCACTATTAGAGGACGTGACACTTGTAGACGGTACCAGGCGTAAACACATCTAACAAGCTGCTAGCGTTCAAAACAGCGGTGCAATGACGAATTCTACTGTACGGCGGAGGTATGAAAGAGTTGGCGGAAACACAGTTCGTTTTAGTTAATTATATGTGTTGTAGATAGACATTCGGCTAAAAATGTGCAATTTCATGATACAGCTATAATCAGCGTCACTCCAAGACATGTTTTATTTTGCTATAGTATATAGCATATCCCTCAAAAGGCAGTGAACATATATATGTCAATGGCCTTCTTGCCCTATCGATCACGTACGTATGAAGAGATCGAACAAGTGCGCATTCTTCTTTCATGAGCTGCAGGTAGGGCTGACGGCGAAGGAGCTCACCGGGAAGGACTGCTGGATATTCTGGGCCAGGAAGGTGAGCTGGTCGCCGTCGCGGTCGACCTGCCTGATCCCGATCCAGGCGTACTCCGCCTGGAAGCTGACGCCATAGACGTCGTGGACCGCGCCGGGCTGGACGGTCCCGCCGAAGTTGGTGCCGAACCGGAACTTGAGCTGCCTGCCGGCGATGGGGACGAAGAAGTCGCAGAGGAAGGGGAGTGTCGCCTCCAGGTGCCCGTCAGCACCCAGCGTGTACGACTGCACCCCCTGCGGCACGAGCCCCTGCGGTAGGTTGTTCTGCTGGAGGACGTCGTAGACCGTCGTCGCGGAGGCGGCGTGGAGGAGGATGCCTGCTGCCATGACGACGACGGCGATCAGATGCGGCTGCGCGGCCATCACCTCTGCAGGATCGGATGAAACTAGCTGTCTCTCGATCGTCTATTGTAGACGTGTGTGCTAAATCTGATCTGATGGGCTGCTATGTTATGGGGAGGCACAGTGCCTTAGGTGTGTATATATATTATCAATAATCGAGCGGTTACTAGCTAAATCCAAAAGTTTTGATTAGCATTTTATTGCATTTCCTTTATTCGTGCACTGCATGCGGAATTAACTTCCCATCAAATTAAACGCGTTGATCGCGATTTGAATGGGAATCATCGGCCGTATCGTTAGGAATATGGATCCTTGATTACTTGCTGAATTTATGTAAATGAAAATGTACTATAAGTGATCTCATTTTCTATATTTTACATATCGAGTAGTTAGGATATGCCCGTAACGCGTCTGTATTTTTTTATATATAAATAACTACCAATATACCCGTAATAATGTTATTGTTTTATAATATTTTCATTCATGCGTTATTTAATTTTGTTAGTTAAACTTTTTTTTTCTAAAATAGATCTAATTGCATCTTAACTCGATTCAAGTCATATATCAAACATACATGTGCTAACATATGGTGATATTTAATAATAAAAATCAAAAGATTGAAATGAAGTTTATGTTTTAGATATTGCACAGATTTATGCATGCATAGTAATATTCAATCGAATGAATTTTATAGTTATGTGTACTATCCACCATCATGTTATTAAGACATGTCTATATAAAGATATACTAAACACTCTTTTTAAAGACACGTGCATTGGTTCTTAATACAATACAATTAGGATCTATCTTCTAATTCATGTAAACTAAAGTATTTAGAAAAATTTGTGTAATCCTAGTAAACAACGTTCTTTTACCACAATCTAACAGGAAAAAAAATATTATATACAATTAGTCATAAATCTTACATGCATGTGTATACTGAAGTCCTAGAGAGACAGCGTAGAGGGGGGTGAATAGGTGTCCTGAAAAATCTTTCAAATCGCAGCGGTCAGTACAGGGGCCGGACCATCCGGGCCTATAGCCGGACCGTCCGGTCGGCACTCTCGGGTTGGGCCGAGAGCTCTGGCCGGACCGTCCTAGTTAGTACACCGGACCGTCCGGTCAGTGAAAAATGCAGACTTGACAGTCTACCTTTTTGGTGATGTTCCTGGGAACGTGATATGATTATGTGTGTAATAAAACAGCAGAAAGAATGCAGGAACAAACAGAACACGAAATCATAATAACAAAGACACGAGAGATTTATCCCGAAGTTCGGATCTTTCGATCCTACTCTCCGTTGAGGCGCTCCTGCGAGCGGGATCTCTCTCGATCCTTTCCCTCTCTTGGCTTCCTCCCACAAGGCCAACACGGGTCTCCGAATTCACAACTAGGGACTAACAACCCCTTCGATTGACCACCAAGGTCAAGATCAAGGCAGCTTGCCCAGCCCTAGATTGTAATTCGCTCTACCCTGTAACCTTCTATGAGAAAGCACAAGAATCCACTATCAATCTTAACTATTCCGTTACGAAGGTTAGGTACCAACCTTCACAACTTGCTCCCGGGCGTTCCACACGGATCGGAGGCTCGCGGGCGACGCCTATCCGTCTAGGAGATCAATCTCCAAGAGTAATAGGTCACCTTGACTCCACATGCATCCATCAACGCCCGAGAATGAACACTCTATTACTCACTAACCTTAACACTCTCTCTAAGACATGATCCAACGATTAATCTCTCTAGGAGGTGTATTGGGTTAGTGGGGAGGCTTGAGAGGTGCTAAACTTGCCCTAGCAACCAGAAAACTCGAACAGAAAGCCTCACCAACGGCTAGATCTCAAGAGCACTTTTTATAGGCTGGCAGACATCACTTAGCCGTTGGAAAAGAAACCTAACCGGACTGTCCGGCTAGGGGGTCGGACCGTCCGGCCGGCACTTAACTCACTCTCTTAGAGCAGTGGCGGGACCAAGGACAGGACCATCCTGTCACCGGACAAAGGGCCGGACCAAGCAGAAACCGGACCAAGGACCGGACCGTCCTGTCACCGGACCAAGGGCTGGACCAAGGACCGGACCATCCTGTCCCTCCTTCAGGAAAAACAACATAGGCTACAACTGGACCTAAACTTACTCCACTCGACTTAGGCTTACTCTAGGATGCATGCAGAGATTCCAGTGACCCCTCTTAGTAGTACGGAGTTCCTACGACTCAAAAAGAAAGAATAAAATACGCCTTCGAGCGCCTTCGTCTTCGTAGAGCCATCGCTTCGGTTCACACAAGCTCTAAATTTGATCAAGTGATCCTTCAATCAAAATGATCTCTTATCTTCTCTGCAATCACAACTCATTAGCGTACACATGCTTGGCTAGCATTGTCATTAATCATCCAAAACTTTGTTTAGGAGCTAGATGCACTTTCAATCTCCCCTTTTTGGTGATTGATGACAATACTAGTCAACGCATGACAATAAAACATCATACATGGAGAGATGCAATAAATCTAGCTCCCCCTAGATGTGTGCTACCTTCAACAAGCAATTATGCATGAAACTTGAATTTTTCTAACGTAAGGCATACGAGTTCATGCAACGAACACACAACACATAGCAACGAAATTAAATGCGAGCTAGCCTACAGTCAATACATCCCAGCAACACAAAAGTTCAGAACACAGGATAAAGGAGGGGCCGGACGGTCCGGCTTCAGGGCAGACGGTCCGGCCGACACAGACTCGGAATCATTTTGACCCCCTCTCAATTCTGCAACTTCTCCCCCTTTGGCATCAATACACCAGAAAAGGGAGCAAGCAGGGGAATGAGATGGTCAATCCTCATCTGACAGGACAATCTCAGTGGCGCCAGAGGCGATGCTTGCAGTATCGTCCTCTGTCTGAATCCCATCACTCTCAGTGGCCTCTACCTCTGCAGCTACTTCTGGCTGAGTTGTTTCTTCCATCTGAGGTGCTCCAAACACAAACTTCTTCTGAGTAGAGTGGCCACCTGAAACCTGAGGATCTGGGGCCGCCTGCTCTGGCAGCTGTTCTGCCTGCTGCTTCTGGCTCCCCCTTTGCCTGTGCATCTCCCTCCTCATCGTCTGCTGCCTCGCCCTCATCAGACTCGGTCGATTCGGATTCTAGATAAGATAGAGAGGGAAAGCTGCGCTGGCTGAAGGCCGAGAACTCGAAAACCCTGGAGAAGTACAGACAGAGCCATAGTTAGAGAAACCACCATGGTCCAGCAATGTGGCCGACTGGTTGGCCGATGGATAATTTGGAGGATACTTGATGCAGCAAATGCTATACAGCTCCAAGCAGGTATTGTCCTCAGGGGATGTTGTTCCCATCGGCCAGGTGTTCGGCTAGGTTCTCCATATTGGTGGTTAGACCCAGGGTTTGTTTACAAAATACAAATCGCTCCAACCAAAGGTTGAGGAAGGCACTGTGCTCCCCATGATCGGCTGTCCCAAAGTCCTTGCGGTGGGCTTCGATGTATTTCGACCAACCTCCAATGTTCTTACTTTGTAGCCGATGCTGGCAATTTCCTCTCAAATTTAAGGGGTTCACGGGTGCCATGATGTTCAGGCCAGTTAGCATCAATACATCCGTGAGGGTTGGGGTAAGTATCCCATGGCCGAACACAAAAGCATTCAGAGCATCGGACCAAAAATACGAGGCAGCTGTGAGAGGGGTTCTTATTTTTCCATTTTAGATAGGTTGATCCGTATGCAGTGGCGGATGTCAAGTTCCTCCCATTGGGTACCATAGGTCTTATACATCTGATTGTACCAATCTCTCCAACCGGTCAAGGGTGTTGGGAAAGATCTAAAGTATTGGGTCCAGTCGGAGGTGTTCAATCTGACATTTTTAAAGGGCATCCCTATTGGCCTCAGAGCAAATAAGGTCCGTTGGGTCAGGATCTTCCATGGGACCCAAAAAGTAAAACCTAGATTTTGGGCTTGGAATCATAATCTAGCTTTTGAGTTGCTAAAAGAAACAATGAAGAAAAGGGCATATCGATGATCAGGCTGACGGAACAATACAATATAATGGGCCGATGCAAAATAAAAAGAAGGTTGAGCGGGAAAATTCTAACAGTAAACCCTAAGCGAAGAAAACATGGTACCTGATGGCGAAAAGCAAAAATAAGGTCGGGATAAGAGATTTACCACTGGGATCTCGTAAGGCGTGTCGGGCGACGGGGTCGGAGAGGCCATTGGTGACGATGAGCGCGAAATGTGACGAGGAGGTCACTGGAGCCAACGGCGGAGTCCGGGCGATGGGATTCCTGTGCGTAGGACGGAAATGTGCATAGGCGGCTACGAGGATTCCTAGTAAGGGAGTTGAGTGCAGCGAAAGCAGAGCGCGTGTGGGAGAATCACAAGAGCTCGAGAGGGAAGAAGAGGGCAATGGCGAGAATGGCTAAGTCCGGGAGAAGCAGATGCTTATGAAGTAAGCCAACGGGAAGACGACCGTTAGCACAGTGCGCTAAAACAGGGGAATCGTTAGACTATACCGTCACAACAGGGGGAGCCGATAGCGGAAATCGGTTACAAAAGAAGAAATTTCGGAACAATGAATTATTTCGAAATTGGGGGGGCATCTGTTAACGCCAGACTTTGGCAAATTGCCGTTATGGATTGAAACACAACTAAAGACCGAATCGGACAAGAAAGGGCGAATCGGCTCGGGGCAAGAGGTTGGAAGCAGTACGGATGCAGCCGATAGAGTCCGAATCGGACAGGAAGTGGAGTCCAATTGGGTCCAAGGTTTAGAGATAGATTTGGTATTAGTTGTGAGTCCATGTAGGTTAGTTAAGCTTTATCTTAGAATTTGTTTATGATTTTTACATTTAATTAAAGTCTGGATACAACAAGTTAGTTAGTAACGGATTCTTATCCCAGTAGGTTAGTTAACACCCCAGGGTATAAATATGTGTGCCCAGGGTCATTGTAAAGACATCTTCACATCAATTAACTCAATTTCGGCGCATCGCCAAAACCTTCGACTTGCTTAGGCTTTCGACGCAGGGTTTGTCAGCTTCGCAATGTAAGTTCATATTTATCAAAACCCATCGATCAACTAGAACAAGACTGTCTCGGTTAAGTCCAATCTCCTACCTGGTTGATTGGCGGGCTGAGTTCTATTATTGCTTTAATCTGTTTTAGCTTAATGTAGTAGTAGTTCTCGATCAAATCTTCGCAAGTTCTTCTGTTTGGTCTGCGAGCATGATCCCTGTCAACTAGATTCAGTGTCTGTTCGGTCCGATCAATCTGGCTGGACGGGTTCATGTTATCAGATTAGATTGGGGGCTTGTGAGGGTTTATCGCTGGAGTTCTATCAACATTATCTTAAGCAATCTATTGATCTGTCTGTTAAATCCATCGATCTTCATAGTTCTATGATCATATCGCACTAGATCGCATACTATCTTGGTTAGGTCCAATCTATGGGTGTTTGGTGTGATCTTCTTAGAAGTGTGTCTGATCGGCTGGAATTAACGAATAAGTTGATACATTACGTTGGTTTGCTATCTTGTTACTCGTATGTTGCAATACTTTCCTAATTTCATACATGGTTGTATCTAGATCTGTACTGTCTCGATTAGATTCGATCTTCTAGATCTGGTATGAGTATGTATGTGGTTGCTTATTATTGTTTGATGCTAGTAATTGGTATAGCGTTCCAGTTTATATTAAATTGCATGTTTAGTCTCCTATCGGCTGTCAATTTTACGTGCGATAAGTGCTAAATCGGTCCGATTGGCTGATTAATCTTAAGACTATCTCGGTTGAGTCCGATCTTTTAAGATTAATTGGTTGGTTCGTCTGTTTGGCGTTTATCCTGCTTCTGACTTAGTCGATTGAGCATATGTATGCCTGCTATCATGAAATTTCTCATGGTCTCATATATGGATATATCCTATTAAAATATAATTCATCATGATTTTACAACAATATGTCGTTTTGGACTTGATTTGCACATGCAAAACAATTCCTGCATCATAATAAACATTTTATGAGTTTGCATACTAAATTGTACCCGCCCAATAAATTTGGGTACGTTCGCCTTATACAGTTTTGGGATAAGTATCTAGCGCGAAAAACGTAGTAACAGATTACTACATAGTTAATTAATTATTAAATATAAAAATATTTAAAAATAGATTAATATGATATTTTAAAGCAACTTTTCTATAGAAATTTTTTAAAAAAACATGTCGTTTAGCATGCAGTTTGGAAAGCGTGCGGATAGAAAAATAGGGGAATCTAGGTTCTTACGGTCGTTGCCAAGCGCGGCCTTACTCTTTTCTAAAATATTAGAAAGCTTCTATAAAAATAAATATGTAGTAATTTCAATTATATATGAAATATATATAAATATGCCATATATACCTTTAGGATAAAAGGCTAATAGAACTCGACACAAAACATCGTTAGAAAGACGATAACAACAGCAAGACAGTAAAATTCATGTTCATCGCCACATCACATTGTTGTACTCATTATCTAATTGATATCCAGACCATCAGGGTCGGATAACATCAAATAAATATCTCACATATAGAAAAGAATATTAAGGATCCTGAAAATAAATAAGTCATCAGGATCGGACTAAGAGGGAGGAGAGGAGACGTCGAGCCGGGCTAAGCCAAGGAAGGGAAGAAGTCTGGGCCCTTCTTTGCAAATCCCGAGAGAATTTTCAAATTTAGAAATTGGGATTGGAGTTCTGGATTTAATGTTTGAAATTCCAAATTTTATTCTGAATATTGAATTGAGCTACAAATTTTGGGAAGGGGTATTTGAATGGACTTTTCGAGAATATTTTGGAAGGGTTTATTTGGAGGAATTTTGGAGAAGATTTTGGGAGTGTTTTTCAAAAGGATTTTGATTTCCTCGATTTGAATTTGAACTGAAATTTTTGTAGAGGTTTTAGGAGGCTTTAAACGGGAGCGAACTTGAGATCTTGGCACTAGGGTCCTTAATCACACACAAGGAACCGAGATTTTGCCGATATATTTTTATTAAATTGGTTTTAACGACATGAGAAATGATGCGTTAATGACACAAATGTACCGATCTCCTCAGTGTGGCAGATTTCGTGTCGGGTCCATTCCCGGCACCGATGCGATCGAGTTAAGACCTGACACAAATACCTCTGTGTTGTTGCGAAAGGATCATGGTAAATTGGGCCATGTTCGGTAAGCCCGCATAAATTATCTTATCCCCTTATTTTCCACGGACACGCTTTTCGAACTACTAAACGGTGAATTTTTTGTCAAAATTTTATATTTTTAAAAAACAGTATTAATCTATTTTTACATGTTTTAAATAATTAATTAATCATGTACTAATTTATTACTACGTTTTCCACGCGGGATAACTAACACCCTCCTCCTCTCGAACGAACCCGGCCTTGGTGTTAAGAACACAAATATACAAAATCAGTGCCTGTTGAGCTAATGGTTGTTTATGTTATGCAATGAGGGTGGTATTTGACAGAATTTACCTACGAGGAAATACATAAAGAATCAAGTAATATATCACGCAAGTTTAGAGAGCCTGGGGACTCTCACATTTGGTCATTGCATGAAAGTTAATGATAGATTTCGAACGATGATATATTTTTGGTTTAATAACCGGAAACACGATATTATTACAGAACGATAGGATCGATGACCATGCATGTCTGCGATGATGGAGGTCTTGATGCATGGAAAGTTAATTCTGCATATACTGCGCAGAAAATAAATGCAATAAAATGGTGATGAATTGATCTGTTGGAATATGATCGGCCGGCTATATATACGTGAGTCATTGGGTCCCCTAACATAACATATACCATCCCATCAGCTAGTACATACACCAACAAACACTCCGGCGAGCCTGCAGTAGATCGACACAGTACAACAAGATCAGAGCAAAGCCATGGCCGCCGCGCAGCATCTCCTCGCCGCCGTGATCGCTGTGGCGGCCATCGTCCACGCCGCCTCCGCGACGACGGTGTACGACGTCCTGAGGCAGAACAACCTGCCGCAGGGGCTGGTCCCACAGGGGGTGCAGTCGTACACGCTGCAACCGAATGGCCACCTTGAGGCGATGCTTCCTGCCCTCTGCGACTTCTCCGTCACCGTCGCCGGCAAGCAGTTCAAGTTCCGGTTCGCGACCAGCTTCGGCGGGACCGTCCAAGCAGGGTCAATCCATGATGTTTTCGGCGTGAGTTTCCAGGCGGAGTATGCATGGATCGGTATAAGGCAGGTCGACCGCAACGGCGACCAGCTCATCTTCCAGGCCCAGAACATCAAGCAGTCTTTCCCCATCTCCGGCTTCGCCGCCAGCCCTAGATGCAGCTGATATATATAGATGTAGTCAATAATGCAATTCACCCACGATCTTTTCCGATTCGATCCCGTGGTTATATATATTTGACAACAATTTGATTTTATGCGCTTACTCCTTTTTTTGGTTGAATTAACCTTTGCTTACGCTCTTTAATTGATCGCTTAATTAGCGCACTGATTAGTACCTTTCACTGTGCCGAGCTTAAAAGGATGTACAACGGCGATTATTAATTTACTCTTGATTGCCATGCAGCTCCTCGGCCGAAGAAAAACCTAATAACGATAACGTAAGTTTAGTTTTCTGAAATGTTACTTCTGACATCAATATCAACATAAATATTAACGTGATCATGATCGATTTGATTAGTAATTATAACGCCCTCTATATCTAGTACTATTATAAAAACGAATAATGTTTTACCATATAGCTAGCGTGAGGATTGAGATCATGTTATTTGGGCTCAAGTTTAGTATGAGTTCTGTCCGTCGCGCAGTGGAAAAAGAACTGAGAATGCAGGTGAAAATTGTTTTTGCCAGCCAGGTCAACCGCGATTAGCAGCATCGCCCCAGCTTTGCGAAAGAATTTAAATAATTATTAAAATTTAGGTTTTAATCCTAAATTTATAATATTGTGTGTTATAATTTTTTTAATTATCAAATATATCAGATAGTATATTATAAATTTAACACCATGATTTTATCACCTAAATAAATTCTTAAATTAAATCATCATTATTGTGATTTTAGGAGAGATTATTTTGGTTGTCGTACAGAGTTGACGAGCAAAAATATTTGTATGTATAAATATTTTTATTTATGTTTAAAGTTTGTGAATGGAAATATTTTAGCTGTGTTTAAAGCTTATGAATACCTATGCATAAAGTTTATGATGAGAAATATTTTATCTGTATGTATATATAGTTTATGTATAGTTGTGGAAACAGATTATTATTGGAAAAACTTTATTTATGTAATAGAAATATTTTTTTAATTTTGAAATTTTACCAATGGAAATTTTTTTAAGTTCACTTTTGTTTGAAAAAAACTTAATCTAAGAAAAATTTAAAAAAGTTTTGATATTAAATACAATAAATTAAAATTTTCTTTTTCTCGAAAATTATACAACACAGTGGAGAGGTTTTTCTATATTTCGTGGGGCAAGTTAGTGGAACATCAAATTACATCGTTAAAATAATCACATAAAAATTGCGTGGATAAGTTTTTGAACTAGCTCTCGCAGGCACTCACACGACTATTATCATGACGTGTTGAAGTAGTCATGCACCTTTGACACACGTGGCACCCAAATAGAATCTGTAAACTCAGAATGAAATTTTTCTTTATTTACTTTTTGGAAAAAGCACGGATTACTCCCTGAATTATCGCGATTGGCCGAATTACCCCATTAAACATGAAAATCAGTCATTGTCTACCTGAACTTTTAATATTGGGCAAATTATCCCCCTTCACTCAATCTAAAGCGGTTTTGTCACACGTGGCGTACACGTGTCAATCTAATCACTATTTTTTAATATGGTGGGGCCCACCTGTCGTAGCCTTAAGCTCTCTTTCTCTCGGGCTGAAGGGCGAACAGTGGCGAGGGCGGCGAGCGCTCGCCGCACACTCCGGGCGGGCGAGGGCAGAGGCCGTGCGGGCGGGCGAGAGCGGAGGCCGTGCGGACGGTGCTGAGAATGGTGGCGGTGCACGGGAAAGGGAGCAGCCGCCGCAGTGCTAGCGTGTCCGAGCTCTGCACTGCTACCAACGGAGCCAGCTGTGCTCGTCGACCTGCCGCAGTGGCCCGCCATCTACCCTCGCGCAGTGACGTGTCAACGGACGGTGGGAAAGGAGGTCGCCGACGCCGCCGCTACAACCCGAGCTGCTAAGCTCGTTGACACGATGCCGTCGCCCACCACCCGGCCCCACTTGGCGAACCTCCACCTTGCCCGCTCGCCCGCCGCTATCGCCCCCGTTCGCTCTCCAGCCGGAGAAAGAGAGTTTAGGGTTATGACAGGTGGGCCCCACCATTAAAAAATAAAATGTTGACTAGACTATCACTTATGACAAAATCATTTTGGATTGGGTCAAGCGGTGTAATTTGCCTAGTATGGAAAGTTCAGGGTAAATTTTATTGGTTTTCCAGTTTAGGGGGTAATTCGACCGACCGCGATAATTCAGTGGGCTACTTCGTACTTTTTCCTTGTCGTTTTCAACAAGTTCATCTAGAAAAACAGTTACCAGTAAATCTAATATCGCAATAACGTTAGGATTGCGTTTGTTTGTTTTTAAAAAACAAACCAAACAAATGTTTCACCTGAGTAGAATATGAAATTCATGTGTAATTTGGATTTGAATCCACCGTCCTATAATTATAGGATAAATAAGGTTTGCACGGGGGAGAAGAAAGGCTTGCACAGGGGGAAACAAATAGAGGAAATGTGAAACGGAAGATAACGAAGAAAAGAAGGAGAAAAGAAAGAAATGGAAGACATGAAGGGAAAAGGATAAAAGAATAGAGAAAATATGGAGTAAGGAAAAATTTAAAAGGTTCTTAATAGCAGATAAGGACAATTTACTATTATATAATCATCGTGATATAACGTACATTTCATGATATAACGGACATTTCCCAAATCAATTGTATAGTGACTAAAATTTATTATTTTTGACTCAACGCATAATTTTTTTCAAAACTTATTTTAGTTGACACAATTGTAATTAACTTGACCCGATGCAATGCACTGGCATATTTTTTCTAGTTTGATATAAACCCAATAAATCATTTCTTCCAAATAACTTCTTTTGAGAGTTCTTTCTGTTTTTTCTGACAAAGTATTTCAATTTATTTCAGAACCATATCTTATTTTACCTTCTGTTTTTATCAAATTTCTTTAAAAAAGTACAGGAAAATTAAATGGCCATCTATATATAGACGAAAACACAAGAATGGCATAGCATGTTTATGTAAAATGAAAACTTGCAAATTGAGAGACGAGCTCAATTTGCAGAAAATGTAGTTTTTTTTTAATCCATGTATTACAAATGTTGCAGCGGTTAGTTGTAGGAGAAAGTACATAAAGGAGTTTTTTCTGTCCCTGCACCCATAGAGAATAAAAACGTATCGCACCTCGCAAAAAAAAAAGAAAAACAAAAAAAAACGCCGTACAAAAAAAAGCACGCACACAAGAAAATTGACCCAGTAACCTAAACGCAGAATGTATTATGAATTATTTTGAGTGATCTCATTCAACCAGATGCAAAGGAGGTTACCATGAGAAGAGCATGATTCACATGTTTTAGCTCGAGGAGAAATGTGTGTTTCTCCCTCCGAAGGACGTCTCTTTGGAATGAGTATGCAAACATCATACTTCCACGGTTCACACCGTATCTCCATGTATATAATGAATTGATGATGAATAAGAAGATCGATCCCATTCCTTTTCCTCTGTTGTACTTTCTCATCTAAACACGTTATCGACACTTCACTCTTCCAACGGACGTCTCTCTGAAATGAGTATGCAAACGTCGTACTCTCACGGTTCACACTGTATCCCCTGTATATAATGAATTGATGATGAATGAGAAGATCGACCTTATTCATTTTCCTCTATTGTACTTTCTCATCTCAATACGTTATCAGCACTTCGCTCTTCCCCACCAATCAAACCATCAATCACAACAAGGACACAAAGAGGAAGAGAAGAGAAACAAAAGATGTCTCATGATATCACTCCGATTGGAGAGGAATTATGCCTTGTGGACAGCGGAACCACAAATTCTATACTTAGGAAGATGTTAACGCCAGATTTTGGCAAATAGTCATTATGGATTGAAACACGGTTGAAGACCGAATCGGATAAGAAGGCTCGAATTGACTGGAGACAGGGAACTGGCAGTGATGTGGTTGCAGCTGATAGAGTCCAGATCGGACAAGGATGGGAGTCCGATTGGGCCCAAGGCTTGGAGACAGGTTCGGTATTTAACTGTGAGTCCGTGTAGATTAATTAGGATTTATCTTAAAGTTTGTTTAGAATTCTGTTATTTAATTAGTGTCCGGACAATGTAAAGTTAGTTAGTAGCGGATTCTTATCCGGTTAGTTATTTAGCGGGGCTATAAATATAGTTGCCCGGGATCCTTGTAAATTATTTCTAGATCAATCTAACTTGGCGCATCGCCTGAAATCTTCGACTTGCTTGAGCTTTCAGCGCGGGGTTTGTGTCACGCCCAGAAATTCCTCATACGAATTTCTGAACTTAATTGTGTATTAAAATCCCTGTCCAGGACCAGCTAGAGTACAAAAAAGACAATGTTGATTACATAACCATCGTTCTTAGAAACAACTGAAAATAACACTTATTCTAACAAAAATGCTGCAGAAAGAAAGGTAGACTAGCTCCAGCGGGTACGGCTCCAGTCCACAGGCAAAGCTTCGACGGCAGACCAGCTCACTCCTGAGAGTCACCTCCATCGGATTTCACTTCTAACTCTGGAGGGGGAAATTGGCAAGGCTGAGTACAATCCACCGTACTCAACAAGTAGCACGGAAAGGAGGGTAATAAATGCTGCATAAGTATCATCAAGGGCAGGCTAGGGTTAGTTGTAATAAAGCAGCATTTAAAATAAATAACAGAGATTAAACCGAATAAAGGTAATTAAATACATTAAAGGATAAGTAAATAACAGTTGTAAAATACCACAACACTGTCCAACATTACACCACGTTGCGACAGGCCCAACCACTACTCAACGTTGCACCACGTTGCAGTAGTCTCAAGTGAAAACTAGTTTACCCAAGTCATTAAAGGTTCACTAATCACAGTGAAGTTGGGAGTCCGTCCGTAACCGTGGGCATGTGGTTAGCACTTAATTACTTCCCGGCTTTCCCGTGAACCGGTCCTTAATTGCCATGGGTGCGACTCTCAAAACCATGCACCTACACACCCACGACCCACCATTATCAATATTTTAGTCGCCATTAACCCGAACCGGATAATGAATCGTCATACAACTATTATGAGCTAAAAATGATCCCATGAGCTACTTGATCTAAGCACGGCTAAGCATTAACCTAGGTCTAACTCTAGTCAAGTTACCCCTGGTCTAGCACGAATAAAGCCGGATAATCAACGGCATAATAAAAAGGATTACCCGAGAAATAAATACAGTAAATACTTTAATTAAAACAATACATATTTGAATAAATAAAGCGGGGGATTTGCAATAATAGGTTCAATATGATCAAAGATGAGTGCCACTTGCCTTGCTCTGGCCCCTGGGGTACTTCGGCGACGATCTCGAAGTAAACCGGCTCTTTGGTGGGGTCCGAATCTAAACGACAAAGCACAAAAATAAATAAAACAGGCACAAACTCTACTGAAACAGTAAAGAAAGTATTTTTAATGGATTCTTGACAATTTTATGAATTTAATAAAATTTGAATGGGCCTAAACGGAGACTAGATGAATTACTTATGAATTTTACAAGTTTTCTGGGTTTTTTTAACTAAACAGAAAAGTCCTAAATCAATTATTGAGCAATTAATAGGGCTGCTGATGTCAGCAAGGAAAGAGGGAGGAGGCGCTGACAGGTGGGGTCCCGCAGGCAGTGAGAGGGAGGAGTGAGGGGAGGATGACATTCGGGCCCGGGGAAGAGAGAGGAAAGGGACGGCGGCTGGCGACTAGCGGGTGGGCCCCGTTCGTCAGTGGCCCCGAACAGAGGAGGAGGGGAGAGCGCAGCAGGGAGAGGAAGATGGCGGCGGCGGCGAGCGAGCGGCGACAGCGAGGACCGACGGCGCGAGGGTGACGACGGCGACGGCATCGGCCGACGACTGGGGGGCAACGACGGCGACGGCGGCGACCGGCGCAAGGCCACGGGCAGCAGCGCACGGTGTCGGGGCGACGCCGACGGCGCACGGGAGGTGGAGGTGGGCGCCGGCAGTGGCGGCACGGCGACCGTGTGACGACGGCGAGGCGAAGGTGATGGCGCCGGGGCGGTGCGTCAGTGGCAGCGAATGGCGCGCGCGTGCGACGGCGACACGTGTGCCGGCGGCGGCGAGCGAAGAGGGAAAAGGGAAAGGAGAAAGGAAGGAGGATGCTCACCGGCGGCGACGGAGGTGGCGGCGAGTCGGCGAGGAGGAGCCACGGGTGACGGCGAATGGAGCGGAGGCGACGATGGCCGAAGCGCGAACGGCGGCGTGCGGGCGACGAGGTCGGGCGCGACGGCGAAGAGGGCGAGAAGGCGACGAGGCGTTCGGGTGCCCCACCGGCGGCGGTGAAGATGGCGAAAAGCCGGCGAAGCCGAGGCGGAGGTGGTGACGCGGGTACGTGGCGACGTCCGACGGTCGATGGTGAGATCGGTCGACGGCGGCGAGGAAGCGGCGGTGCACGGGTGAGGAGAAAAGTGGCGGCGGGGCGGAGAGGTCAGGGTTTTTATAGGGTGACGGCGCCGGCTAGGGCGGGGCGGCGGTTGCAGAGTCCGTGTCGGCCACGACGCGGTCTCGGCGGCGGCAGTTGCGGCGGTCATTGCGGCGACGGCGCGGCGTCCGGCTTGGATGCGGCGGGGAGGTGGCGCGGACTTCGGCGCGGGCGCGGGCGAGCTGGCCGAGCGGGCGCGGAAGCTAGGCCAAGGCGGCCCGGCCGGGAGGAGGGGAGGGCGTGCGGGGAGGTGGGCTGGCTCGGCTGGGTCAGCCCGGGAATGAGGAGAGGAAAAAGAAAAAGGAAAGAGAAAAGAAAGAGGAGGCAAATTGGACTTCGGCCCAATTTAGGAAGGAATGGAAAAAGATTGAAAAAAGGAGGAAAAAAGAAACGCTCCACTTTTGCCGAGTTTTAAATTAATTTGTTTGGCCAAATTTTATACTTCTTCAATTTGTGTTTAAATCCAGTTAATCGATTTGCGAACCTCGATTTAATTAAATTAATTTCTTTAGATTGATTTTTCATGAGTTAATTAAGCCAATTATTATTTACAAATTTTTTTACGAATTTAGGCTTGGGATAAAACTCCGGGTGTGACAGTTTGTCAGCTTCGCAATGTAAGTTCTAGTTTATCAAAACCCGTCGATCAACTAAGACAGAACTGTCTCGGTTAAATCCGATCTTCTGCTTGGTTGATCGGCGGGCTGAGCTCTATTACTGTTTTGATCTGTCTTAGCTTAAGATAGTAATAACGCTCGTTCAAGTCCCTACGAATTCTTCTTTTCAATCTGGTAACGTGGTTCTAGTTGGCCTAGTTCCATCTCGGTTTAGTCCGATCAATCTGGTTTACTGCATCCGCGTTGTTGGAATTGGATTGGGGATTCGTAGAGGCTTATCGCTGGAGTTTTAGCCAGCATTATCTTGACTAATTCACTGATTCGTTGGTTAAACTCACTGATCTTCATGTTTTGGTTATATTATGCGAGACTGCGTACTGTCTCGGTTAGGTCTGATCTATGTACGTTGGTATAATCTGTCCATAGAAGCATGTCCGATCGGCTGAGTTTAATGGATTAATTGATAGATTACGTTGTTTTGCTATCTCGTTGTGCGCATGCTATAATATTCGTCTGATATTATGCATGGTTATGCTTAGATCTATACTGTCTCGATTAGGTTCGATCTTCTAGATCTGGATCGGGCACGTGTGTCATTGGTTGTTATTGTGTCATGCTAATAATTAGTATAGCATTCTAGTTCACATGTAATTACAAGCTTAGTCTTGTGTTGGCTGCTAGCCTTATTTGCGATAAGTCTTGTCATGGTCCGATCGGCTGATTAATCTTAAGGCTGTCTCGGTTCGGTCCGATATTTTAAGATTAACTGATCGATTAGGCTATTCAGTATTTATCTTACTTCTGGCTTAGCCGATTGGGCTTATTTGCAATTGCTATCATAAAATTCCTGTAAAGCAGATTGTCTAGTCTATCGGCTAGGGTCTTGGGGCGGTTTCGGCTACTCAGCCGATGGCGGCTTCAGGGTTAACTGTTTTCTATGTTATATCTTGTCAGTTACAGGATCAAACTGACTGGCACGGCCAGTATTTCTAAAAATTAGGTCCTGCACTAGAATGATATAAGATTGATTTCCAGACCTACGTGTGTGACCGTTGATTGTTATTTTTAACGTCAACAGAAGATCAAATACTTCCAAACTCTTAAAAAGAGAAGGGAAAGTTTTGACAATCGCTAGACGTGATACTGTAATAGTTGGTGCTGGACGAGGAATTATTACACTCCTAATGGGCACACAAATCACAATCGAGGATGTTTAATTATATCCTGATTCAACCCATACCCTATTAAGTTATAGAGATATTCGTCAAAATAGGTTACACATTGAAACCCATATGGATAATCGAGAAGAATTTCTTCTCTTAACCAGACAAAATGGATATGGCAAACGTAGTTGCGAAAAAATTTTATCCCGATGTACTATACATACATTAAGCATATTTCACATGTTGCGTATAAAGTAATTTTTAAAATGTCAATGTATTCCACACTTGGCATGATCCACTTGGGCACCCGGGTGATTTGTTCTATGTCTGGAGAAATCTCTGTTGATATTAATTTTTCTAGGTATCTGCAGCTCTGACCGAGTGCCCCCGCAACTGTGCGCTTCTTGTCCGGGGGGGCTCTATCCCACCGCTACAGACGGGATGCCTTCCATGTGCTACGGTCTGTTACTGTGTGTCCAGGAGAGCGCATGGTAATACCGTAATACACAAAATATACCGTGCGTTACATAAGGCCGCACAGTTCCTCTGGTGCATTCAGCAATATATGTGAATAATAACGGAAAACACGGATATTAATTGAAGAGGATACGATCGATGACCACGCATGTAATTGAGCAACATATGCCTTCCCATGCATGTCTGCGATGATTGAGTCAGGCCAGCTTGATGCATGGAAAGTAAATTCTGCGTATACTGCGCAGAAAATAAATGCAATAAAATGGTGATGAATTGATCTGTTGGAATCGGCCGGCTATATATATCTGGGTCGTTGGGTCCCCTAGCATAACATATAGCAGCAGCCCATCAGCTATAACGATACCCTAGCTAGTAGATCAACACACACTCCGGCCGGCCTGCAGTAGATCGACACAGTACAACAAGATCAGAGCAAAGCCATGGCCGCCGCGCAGCATCTCCTCGCCGCCGTGATCGCTGTGGCGGCCATCGTCCACGCCGCCTCCGCGACGACGGTGTACGACGTCCTGAGGCAGAACAACCTGCCGCAAGGGCTGGTCCCACAGGGGGTGCAGTCGTACACGCTGCAACCGAATGGCCACCTTGAGGCGACGCTTCCTGCCCTCTGCGACTTCTCCGTCACCGTCGCCGGCAAGCAGTTCAAGTTCCGGTTCGCGACCAGCTTCGGCGGGACCGTCCAGGCAGGGTCAATCCATGATGTTTACGGCGTGAGTTTCCAGGCGGAGTATGCGTGGATCGGCATAAGGCAGGTCGACCGCAACGGCGACCAGCTCATCTTCCAGGCCCAGAACATCAAGCAGGCCTTCCCTGTCTCTGGCTTTGCCGCCAGCCCTAGATGCTCTTGATCATCAAAGCCCTAGATAGATGTATTCAATAATTAATGCCATTCACCCACGATCTTCTCCGATTCGATCCCTTGGTTATATATACAATTTGATTTTATGCGCTTCCTATTTTTATTGTTTTGGTTTGTTCTGACACTCTTCAATTGCTCGCTTAAGTCGCGCACTGATTACTCGTTGCATTGTGCCTAGCTTAAGGATGCAGCATCTCGGCGGGAAAAAAACCCTACGTTTTTATGAAATGTTATTTTGGATGTCAGTAATCAACATAATTAAAATGTTATCATTATCGATTTGATTAGTAATTAGAACGCCCTCTATATTTGATATAAAACGCAATAAATCATTTCCTCCACATAACTTCTTTCAGATTTTTTTTACAGTTTGAGAATAATTCAATTTTTGTTGTGAAAACCATATCTTATTTTAATACCTTTTGTTTATCAAATTTCATGTATTACAAATGTTGCACCGGTTAGTTGTAGTACAAAATACAAAAGTAAGCGCGCGCACAGACACTCCTGTATTAGACGGAATAGCAGACCATATGCATATATATTTGGATCCAATGCTTTCCGGGCATATCTCTACTATCTATTATATATTATATATATATACAATAATAGAAAAAAAGGCTTCACGGCGGGCTAAAAACAAGAGAAAAAGGAAAAAAAAAGAAATCAATCGTACAGATTGCCTTATGTGATCGGCAAGTGAAGGAAATCGAGCTGGAATTCCTTTGGTACAAGGAAGGAAATCAAGCGCCTTGTTCCAGATGGAAAAAGGGTAACTATAGAAAAAACATCCGAATAGGCTCTCCCGGAACTCTACACGCACGACTTACTATAAAAAGAGAAAAATTGAAATCTCGATTAAAACTTTTAAAATAATGATATTGAGGGAAGAGTCCATCTATAAATACAATTTAAAACGATCTAAAATTTTGATTAAAAATAAGGAAAAATAAAGAGAAATTGTTAATATATAAATACAATTTAGAACTATCTATCAAGCAATTAAAGTAATAGAAAAATAAGCCTCTACGTTGTCTCTAGAGGCCTAGAAATTATAGGATGAATCAAAGAAAAATATGAGAAAAAAAGAAAAATAGGGCTAGAAATTATGGTATATATGTGTTCCTATGCATGTCTGCGATTATGGAGGTATTGATGCATGGAATGTAATTGAGCATGTAATTCGGCAATTATGTGTCCCATGCATGTCTGCCATGATGGAGCCACGCCTTGATGCAAGGAAAGTAAATTCTGCATATACTGCGCCGAAAATAAATGCAATAAAATGGTGATGAATTGATCTGTTGGAATCGGCCGGCTATATATACCTGGGTCATTGCCTCCCCTAACATAACATATACTAGCAGCTAGCCCATCAGCTATTACAATATACTAGCTATTACATCAAGTCAGCAACACGCATTCTGGTCTGGTCAACAACGAGATCAGAGCAACGCCATGGCCGCCGCGCAGCATCTCCTCGCCGCCGTGATCGCTGTGGCGGCCATCGTGTACGCCGCCTCGGCGACAACGGTCTACGACGTCCTGAAGCAGAACAACCTGCCGCAGGGGCTGGTCCCACAGGGGGTGCAGTCATACACGCTGCAACCAAATGGTCACCTTGAGGCGACGCTTCCTGCCCTCTGCGACTTCTCCGTCACCGTCGCCGGCAAGCAGTTCAAGTTCCGGTTCGCGACCAGCTTCGGCGGGACCGTCCAGGCAGGGTCAATCCATGATGTTTACGGCGTGAGTTTCCAGGCGGAGTATGCGTGGATCGGCATAAGGCAGGTCGACCGCAACGGCGACCAGCTCATCTTCCAGGCCCAGAACATCAAGCAGTCCTTCCCTGTCTCCGGCTTTGCGGCCAGCCCTAGATGCACCTGATATATATTATATATAAATGTAGTCAATAATGCAATTCACCCACGATATTCTCCGGTCCCCTTGGTTATATATATTTGAGAACAATTTTGATTTTACGTGCTTTATTGGTTTAGTTTAACTTTTGCTTACACTATTTAATTGCTCGCTTAATTCGCGCACTGATTGCACCTTGCATTGTGCCTAGCTTAAGTATGCAGCTCCTCGGCCGAAGAAAAAACCCAATAACGATAACGTACGTTTTTCTGAAATGTTATTTATGGTATCAATATCAACATAATTGAAATGTGATCATGATTGATTTGATTAGTAACTATAACGCCCTCTATATTTCATATAAAACCCAATAAATCATTTCTTCCACATAACTTCTTTGAGAGAGTTTTCCCTACAGTTTGACAAAGTAATTCAATTCTTTTCAGAACCATATATATCTTATTTTACATTCTTTTTATCAAATTTCTTTAAAAAGTATAGGAAAAATTAAATGACCATCTCTGTGTAGACGAAAACACAGAGAATGGCATAGTATGGTTCTGTACAATGAAAATTTGGAATTTGAGAGCTAAGCTCATTTTGCAGAAAATTGTAGTTTTTTTTTAAAAAAATTATGTATTACAAATGTTGCAGCGGTTAGTTGTAGGAGAAAATATAAAGGGAGTTCATCCATCAGTCCACCCACATAGAATAAAAAGGTATGGCGCATCGCGCAAAAAAAAAAGGAAAAACAAACAAAAAAACGCCACAAAAGATTGATGCAGAGACGAAGAAAAAAACACACTTACGTTGCGTTTGGCGTGGTGGTGTTAACCGGCACGAAAAACGTCGTAATAGATTAGTACATAATTATTAATTATTAACTATATATCAAAAATAATTAATCTAAACTTTTAAAGCAACTTTACTTTAGAAATTTTTTTTTAAAATGCACAGTTTAGCAGTTCAGGATGCGTGCGTGTGAAAGAGACAATCTGAGTTATTAGCAGCGGGGAACAAACGGGGTCGTAGTGTAACCCAGTAACCCTAACGTAGAATGCACGCACACAGCTGCTAGCCCGGCCGCTTCTGCGCCACCTCCGCTGGCGTCAGCCACCGTCTCCGCCGCCGCCGCACCCAGCCACTTCTCCGCCGCAGTCACCACCACCACTTCTCTATCGGCACATTCCGCCACCGCCCAGTCCTCGTCACCGCTAGCTAGCTCGCCGACGCCGGAAGAGGACAAAGAGCTTCTCTCCCATGGAGGTTGTTTGGGAGGTGGTTGGTGCGGTCAGCTCCACGGCTACACCACAGCAATTGCACACACGATGTGCTCAACCGTCCGTATCATACCACGTTCTTCCTCACCATGGCAGTATATATGCAACCGTCCATCCGACCTTATGCCTCACCATGGCAGTATAAAAGTTTCTTGATTTTCTTCTTGCTCTTGATTCATTCTTCCTATTCTTGCTATTAAATACAGACGAGGCAGCGGCTGGAGGACGGTGTAGAAATCGTGTCGTTCAAACCCCGTGCTCTAACCATTGTGCAAAGTCAGTAATAAGCCCCACTATTTTTGTTCTTGCTCTTGATTTGTTCTATGTCTTGAGAAATCTCGGTTGATATTATTCTAGGTCTCTGCAGCTCTGCACCGAGTGCCCGTACAAATAGTGCACTTCTTGCTTGGGAGGGCACCATCCCACTTTAATTTTGCACAGTTTAGCCTTTTTTGAAAACAAATTTTACAATTGGACTCATTTCGAAACATGGTCTATGAATGGATCCAAACCTCGACACCATGGAACATGACGCTCAACTTCTATGTCACGGTGCCATGACAGGTGGTGCCGAGGCCCGGTTGACTGGTTTTGTCTTCAACTGAGCTGGCACCGACGTGGCCGGGGGGAGGGGGGTCGTCGCCAGGGGCTGGCTCCCACTCCCCACCCCCCCCAACCCTACCTTCTCCATCTCCTCTCTTTCTTTTTTCCCCTCCTCTAGCCCGAGGCTGTTGCCTTCCTTCTCTCTCACCCCTCTCACCAATCCCTCCCAAATCCACTCAAAACACAATCGTTTTGCATCGTTTTTTTTGTGAAATCGCAAGGTAGCTTCTCCTCCTATTCCCTCAATTTTTTTCCGAATTTATTGGCCAAATTTGTAGATCGGAGGAAGATGGTACAATTGGAAAATAGTTTGTTCTAGCAAATGTAGTTTCAATTGCTCATTTTGTTTGGTGGGATTTGAGAATGTGGTGGCTAAACTATTGGATTGGTGATGACCTCGCAGTCCTCCTTGCACTCCCATCACACCGAGGATGCCACATCTGCTACTCCATTGACCAGAGACCCTACATCTACCTCCAGGCTCTAGTGTTTACCCCTCCTGATGATCCTCTGCACCTGGGGGCGATGTGGACAAAACCCAGGTGGTTCGGCCCAAAACTTGCCCGTGAAGTGGTATTCGCAAAGAAAAAATATATACTAATGCTACTATCAAGTATAAACATAGTTTTCTCACAACCACTATGGAGCCAGAAAATTTACATGATGGTCTAGGAAGATAACTGGAAACATGCCATGGATGTTGATCAGTATATGGCCTTGATTTAAAATAAAACATGGCATTTAGTTCTCCCTAGTAAAAGCAAAATATTATAGATTGCAAGTGGGTCTACAAAATTAAGAGAAAACAAGATGGCACCCTAGATAGATATAAAGCCCGCCTAGTTGCAAAGGGTTTTAAGCAGAGATATGCTATAGATTATCAGAACACTTTTAGTCATGTAGTTAAGACAACAACAACTAGGATCATTCTCTCTATTGCAGTGTCATGGGGATGGAGCCTATGGTAACTTAATGTACATAATGCCTTTCTGCATGGGTTACTTAAAGAGGTATATATGAGGCAACCACAAGGTTATGAAAATGCTGCTCATCCAGGATATGTATGCAAGCTAGATAAAGACTTATATGGCCTCAAAAAGGCACCTAGAGCATGGTATTCTAGATTAAGTAAGAAATTATGTGATCTTGGTTTCCAAGGTTCAAAGGCTATTATATTTGTGCTTATATATGTTGATGACATAATAGTTGCTGGCTCAAGACAAGAGGCAATACCAATTCTATTGCAGGATCTGCAGAGGGAGTTTGCTTTGAAGTCTCTTGGTGACTTACGTTATTTTCTGGGTATAGAGGTAAACAAAACTCCTACTGTACTATTGTCTTTAACTCAAGGAAAGTATGTGGATAACTTACTTAAGAAAGTAAACATATCATACCGTAAACCTGTTAATATACCATTATGTACTAATGAGAAGTTACTATTGCATAAGGGATCCATTAGGACCCAATGATGCCACACAATATAGAAGTGTTGTTGGGGCTCTACAATGTTTGACTCTGACTCAGCTAGATATAGCTTTCTCGGTTAATAAGGTGTGTCAGTTTCTACATGCCCCAACCATGACTAATTGGACTGCTATGAGATGAATCTTGAGATATATTAAGCAAGACACCAAACTTGGGCTACATATAAACAAGTCTAAGACCATGACTGTTAGTGCATACTTAGATGTTAATTGGGCAAGATGTATAGATGATAGAAAATTGTAATGCCCGCATTTTTATTTGTTTATCAGGTTCCCATTTTATTTTTTTAGGAGAGTTTTATTTTCGTTGTTTAATTAGGTGTTCCAAGTTTTATTCTCTTTCTCTCTGTCCAAATCATCTATCTGAAAATCTCAAAACAATCTCAGCATCCTAGCCATTCAGAATCATTATTTTTACTCCTTGTTCTTAACCGTTGTCTTCACCCGTTGGCTTTATTCATCCAATGTTTATTTCCTCCATTCAATTGAGCACTTAGCCTACTGCCTCCACAGTTAGCATATCTTCTCTCGTGTGCCCGAGTTTTTCTCTCATCCTATTACCCCTATGCCCTCTTTCCATTTTGCTCGTTCTGCGTCGAACCATTCAAGGCAGTAGACCATCATTAGCAGTAGCATTGCACTGCATCGCTGCAACCCGAGCTTGCCGGGGACACAAAGTCGCTGCCCTCGATGTGTCCCGCATTTTCCATCGATAAGCGCTCACTGCAATCGCTGTCGTGCCATCACTTTGTCTGAGAAGCCAAAAGTCGAGCTAAGGATATGACGAGCAGAGAGCGACGGTGGTCGCGACGGACCCCGGACAGCACCACGACGCCTATAAATACCCCAGAACTCACCGTTCCCATCACTACTCCGGCAGCGTGGTTCCATCTCCTCCGTCGCTCCGAGCCGACGTGGTCGCGGTGCCGAGCTCTTCGCGGAACCGGCGAGGTTCCAGTCGAGAAGGGTAAGCATCCTCCTCAGCCCTGGTCTCCTCTCCTCCATGGCGCAACCGTCGCCGGCGTCGCTCCTACCCGAGGCGCCGTCGCCGTGAGTGCATGCATGCAGCATACATGGCGCATCACCTAGCTACATGCATGGCGCCAACCACTGCCAGCCACCCTCTAGCTCCGGCCCAGCGTCGCCCAGCTGCCACTAGTGCCGTCTGCCTCCCCACTGTAACATTCCAGCACATGGACCGGACCTGGACACACGGACGTGTTCAAGAGGGGAACGTTCCAAGTTGTTTGTCCAAGTGTGGGTATGATGGACCAACAGGGACGTCGGGTCTTTTGAGGGTGGGTGTATGTAACATCCCAGCCCAAGGCTTAATAGGATTTAATAGAATACTCATAATAACAAGTTGCAAGTTCTTTTCCGGAAGCTTATCTCGAGAGAACTCCAAGGTTAAGCGTGCTTGGCCTAGAGTAATCTTGGGATAGGTGACCGACCGGGAAGTCATTTCCGGGTGCGTAGAAAAGACGTGTGTTGGTTGTGTCTCCTAGAGCACGGGCCCGGCCTAGGGGGTTCCTAGGGTCAGGGCGTGACACCCACTACCGGCGCAGGCGACGTGAGTGAGAGAGAAAAGAGAGAGTATGAGAGGAAGAGAGAAAAAAAAAAGGAGATAGAAGAGCCTCCCCACCATGGCGACGTGAGTGAGAGAGAAAAGAGAGAGTATGAGAGGAAGAGAGAAAAAAAAAGGAGATAGAAGAGAGAAAGAAGAGAGTGCAGGGATTCTGGAACGTAAATCTGCGATCACGAAAACAGGGATTCTGGAACGGCCAAGAATCACAGCAATGAACACGAGAACGGGGACTACGCATTTATCTTTAAGTGCGGCTGGGTCCGGGGGCGGGAGGTACTACGCCTTTGCCTCTGACCCAAAAGGGGGGAAAAAGTCTAAATACAAGGCTACCTTTATCCATTTATTTTGGATGAAAATCCTCCTTCCCCGGGTTCCACTAGGATTATTAGGTTTTTTTTGCCGGATATCCCCGAGCATACTAAGTCTTTTTTTTTTCATACTAAGTCTTTTTTTTGTGTGTGTGGAATCCGCAGCTGCTGCGACAGGGGGGGAAATTGTAATGGCTCATTCGCCTCATACCGGGGGAGTTCGGAATACACCACAAATACACTGGTGGATGTACTGATGGACACGACGAGTGCTTCTTCCGGGGAGCCTTCCGTGAATCAGCCGGCGCCTGAATTCCTTCCTGTCCAGCAGGAGGTCGAGCAACAGGCATTGTTGACTGAAATCCGTGAGGTGATTGAGCAAGAATACCGGAGGTACATCCTCCGCCGTAGTCCCTTTATGCGGAGAGAGTATGAGAGGAAGAGAGAAAAAAAAAAGGAGATAGAAGAGAGAAAGAAGAGACAGAAGAGAAAGAGGCAAGCAGTAAAGGAGGTGGGCCCATGTGGATCCCACCTTATCCCTCTCTTTTTCAGTTAACAGCCTGGCCCCACTTGTCATGAATATTCCCTAGAATATTCTATTCTCATTTTTGAATAAGTCCAGCGGCCACCCAAAATACTTCCAAACATCAAAAATGCATATCTTCCAAATCGTAACTCCAATCGAATCCGTTCCAGTTCCAGAATCTTTCTAAAATTCCCATCTACCTATTTATTTCTCATTTCATGATTTATCTTCCCTCTAGCTATAAGTTTATGTATTATTTTATTTCCCCCGCGTGTAAAGTCCGAGACCAACGGAGGGTTAATTTGAGCCAGGGTTTGACGCTTTGGTTGCTGCTCCTGAACCAGGCAAGCCTCCTTTGATCATTTTTGCTCCTATGTTTTTGAATTAATTATTTTTTTGCAAAGTTGCATGCTTAGGTTATACTATGTTTTTAATTGTTTGGCCACAGTTCGCGTCGAATCGTTGGACCTTCCTATTAGTTGTATTTATTTATATATATAGTTAGGCCATCACCCGTGAGCTCCACTTACAATTTTTCGGTGCTCGTATCATCGTGTAAACAGCCTATAGGTCACGATTATACTGTGGTGGTTTTAAAATAAAGAGAAGGTATTGTCTATTTTCTTTTAAATTGATAGTGCGGGAGTTAGTGCCAGGGTGGCTTGACCATGCATTATCCTAAGGACCGATTCCTTTGGGAAATTCATCCAAACATAAAACAGTGCGGCCACACAGGTAGTATGGGATGCCCTGGTTGAGTAAGTAGCTAAAACAAGGGTGTCTAGCTGGTTGGTAGTTGAGGCACGCCGGGATAGGGAGACTAAGGCATTTTCCTGAGATGTGAGTATGGCCTGGGCCGTTGGGATACGGTTGGCGCTATACGGCGTGGCCTGAGTAGACGAGGCCATGAGACTTGCCTGATACTTGATTTCAGAGATTGGCCCAGCTGTGTGACCAGGGATGCTCATGGTTTGGTTATGTAAAGTCCTTGTAGTTGATGTTCATTTGTCCGTCATGTCTGATCCACACGTAGGTAAAGGGTGATTTTCACGACGTGTGGGTAAAGTGCGCAACCTCTGCAAAGTGATAAACTGTTTAAACAGTCGTACCCACGGTAATGGACAGATGTGAGGTGTTTCTCATAGCATAGTTTTTATAAAACCCCTATTTTGATCTTTAAGGAAATTCTTTGGTTTAATTATTCTTGGGGATGATGTATAAGTCCAGGTGACTCGAGGTGTTGGCATATATGGAGGTTTTGGCTGAGATGGCCATGTGTGGATTAGTGGTGGATTAAAATGTGGTGTGCCAAGATGGCACGACGGTTACACTTCATCTATATACTGATTTGGGGTTTATTACTTGGCTTTCAAACTTGACTCACTAGTATTTATTAACTAAAACCGTTTCCACCACTCTTTGCGAAAATGACCATGTCCCTACCTTGATTTTTAGCTTGCATGTCATAATTTGTTATCGGCTTGCTGAGTACATTAGTACTGACCCTTGCTTATTTATCTATATAGAGTTAGAGGATGAGTACCTCGACCCCTCGATTGTAGACTACTAGCAGGAGCAGTTGGAGTCCAACATCACAGGGTTTCAGGCCTAGTTTGCAAGCATGATCCATGGGTTTATGTTAGTTGTCCCGTCATTTATGCCATGTGCTTCTCGCTTGTCGCCGTTGTTACCTTGCTTCCGCTTTAGACAATATGTGTTCTATGAGACTACCGGTCTAGGGCTTGTCCATGACAGTAGGACATATGAGACCATCATCAGTATTGCAATAAAGCTTTGTATCATCTGTTTTTCACTATTATTCTGTGAGGTATCATTCCATGTTACTATGATCACGGGTAATAATTTCGACCCTTAGTCTATGTGAATTTCCTTGTGAACCGACATAGCCTGGGGCGTCACAAAAATCTACTGGAGGCTTTGCTATGTTATTAGGAGATAGTATTGTCCCATGGAATACACAGAAACAACCCACCTTCTCAAGATCTATTATGAGGTAGAATACAAAGCCTTGACAAATAAAACAGTAGAGGTTGTATGTACAAACCTTATTACATGAACTTTGTATCGATAGTTCAAAAACTGCTCACCTATGGTGTGACAACATGGGTGCTAAATATTTATCTTTCAATCTACTGTTCCATGCTAGAACCAAGCATATTAAGGTACATTACCATTATGTTGGAGAAAGAGTATCAAAGTGTGTATTATCAATTGACTATGCATCTACTACAGACCAAGTGGCTTATGTTTTCACTAAAGCTTTACCTATACGGTTATTAGAAAATTGTAGGTACAATCTCAACTTAAGAAAGTTCTGACTGAGGGGAGGTGTTAAATATCATGTAAATATAATCACTGTTGGAATTACTAATTGGGCTAAGGCCCATGTGTAGAATAATTCCTAGGAAAATTACAAAAGCCCACTTCATGGAAGCATGCATGAGAACATTTAGTACCACCTTACTAGTTCTATGAGAGTGAGACCTCCTTAAATAGAAGAGTACTCTCTAGGCTCTTGAGCAAGAAGGAAATAGAGCAACACACGCGCGCGCTCGCTCTCTTCGCCTGGCTCGGGCACGGGCCTGTGCACGTGCACGTGCATGGGCCGGGTGGCGCGCGCGCACGACATGCGCGTGAATGGTCCGCCAAAATTGGCTCCTCATGCTTGCGCAGATGCGTCTTGTTTTGCTGCGTGAAATGGAAATTTCAGTGATTAGTTTTGGAAACTTATCGTATCGGTTTCTTTCTTGCGCGAGATAGCGTAGAGTCCGGATAGGTTACGCGCGGCCTATCCGATTCGGTTACGACGTGGTAGGCGTGCTGATCACACGTCCTATAAATACCGGACCGCTACCTCATTGCAACGTACGTGAAAAACAATCTAGGGTTTGCCTCTCCTCTGTGCTGCGCCGCCACTGTCGTCTACTCCATCCCCTTCGCCGGTGTGCACCAACGATCGAGAAAGCAGGTCTCCGGAACCGTCGTCCTCATGAAGTCCTGCACTGAGAGAGGGCAAATAAGGTTTTTGGGAAGCGCTCTGCGCGACTGTTTGCTGTTCGTCAATGACAGCTCGTCTTCCGCGTCGATCGGTCGCAACTCACCATCGTCAACATCCTACACCACGAGTCGTTCGTGTAGCTTCCAATCCTCTTCAAAACAACCTTCGGTACAGGTCAATTATGTTTAATCTAGTTCTGCATCTATTTAATCTATTCGTGTGTAGCTATTTCGCATACATGTTTAGATTAGATCTGTACGTGTTGATTGAGCTATGTGTTGCCATGCTTTCGCTTTACAATGTCATGATTTATTTACGCGATAGATTAAATCATTTTGTGCTTATACTTTCAACAATCCAAAAACCTTATTATAGGCACTCTGATTTTTTGATGGCTGGTTTTACTGATGCACTGAGGCCGGATAAATTCACCGGTGTGCACTTTAAGAGATGGCAAATCAGGGTCACTCTGTGGCTGACGGCTATGAAGTGCTTCTGGGTTAGTACTAGTAAACCTGAAGGGGTTCTGACTGCTGAATAGCAGAAAGTATTCAAGGAAGCCACTACTATGTTTGTAGGAGGCATTCTTAGCGTTCTTGGTGATCGTCTTGTAGAATCATATATGCATATGACTGACGCTAAGGAGTTGTGGGATGCGCTGAATACCAAATTCGGTGCCACTGATGCTAGCAATGAGTTGTATATCATGGAGCAATTCCATGATATTAGGATGGTTGAAAACCGTTCTGTGGTCGAACAGGCTCATGATATACAAACCATCGCTAAGGAACTCAAACTCCTAAAGTGCGCCTGACCCGACAAGTTTGTGGTCGCGTGCATTATTGCGAAGCTTCCTCCTACTTAGAGAAATTTCGGCACTGCACTAAAACACAAGAGACACGAATATTCCGTTGAAAGTTTGATTTTGTCTCTTGATGTTGAAGAGAAGGCTCGGGTTAAGGATGTTGCGTCTAAAGGCGATGGGGGACAGTCAAGTGCTAATGTGGTGCACAAGCCATCTCACAAGAACAACGGAAAATTCAAAGCCAAGCCAAACAAAGAAGAGAGGACTTGCTTCGTGTGTGGCACGCCTGGCCATCTGGCTAGGAAGTGCCCACGACGCAAGGGCATGAAGGCACCTGCTGGACAGACTTCTAACTCTGTCAATGTGACCATTAGCAAGACTGAAGATGGGACAGGGTATGGTAATTTTCCTACTGTTCTTTCAGTCAGTCAATCTACTGATTAGTGGGTTGATACAGGAGCCAATGTACATGTTTGTGCTAATATCTCATTGTTTACCTCTTATCAGGCCATCCGAGATTCCTCCGTCCTAATGGGGAATGGGTCGCATGCTTCTATTCACGGTGTTGGCACGGTGGATCTGAAGTTTACTTCAGGAAAGATCGTGTAGCTGAAGAACGTGCAGCATGTCCCTACTATCGACAAGAATCTCGTTAGTGGTTCCCGTCTATGTAGAGACGGATTTAAGTTAGTGTTTGAGTCGAATAAAGTAGTCGTGTCTAAACATGGATATTTTATTGGTAAAGGCTATGAGTGCGGAGGCTTGTTCCGCTTTTTCCTTTTTGATTTTTGCAATAAGTCTGTGAACCATATTTGTGGCAGCGTGGATGATGAGGCTAATGTTTGGCACTCACGTTTATGTCATATTAATTTTGGTTTGATGTCTCGGCTTTCCAGTATGAGTCTGATTCCTAAATTTTCCATTGTCAAAGGTTCTAAGTGCCATAGTTGTGTGCAATCAAAGCAACCTCGTAAGCCCCACAAGGCTGTCGAGGAGAGAAACTTGGCGCCATTAGAACTCCTTCATTCTGGTCTGTGCGAGATGAATGGGGTGTTGACTAAGGGTGGAAAACGATACTTCATGACATTGATTGATGATGCTACTAGATTTTGCTATGTGTATTTGCTAAAAACGAAAGATGAGGCTCTAGACTATTTTAAAATCTATATGGCAGAAGTTGAGAACCAACTTGATACAAAGATAAAAAGACTTAGATCAGATCGTGGTGGAGAGTTTTTCACAAACGAATTTGACTTATTCTGTGAGGAACATGGCATAATACATGAGAGGACGCCTCCCTATTCTTCCGAATCCAACGGGGTTGCCGAAAGGAAGAACCGCACTCTCCCTGACTTGGTGAATGCCATGTTAGATACCGCGGGGCTACCTCAGGCATGGTGGGGGAGGCATTGTTGACCTTGAATCATGTACTTAACAGAATTCCTAACAGAAGTAAGGACAAAACACCATACGAGGTATGGATTGGGAGAAAACCATCACTTTCTTACTTGCGTACGTGGGGATGCTTCGCAAAAGTCAATGTACCAATTCCTAAGAAACCAAGTTGGGAGCCAAGACTGTGGACTGTGCCTTCCTGGGATATGCTCATCATAGCATTGTTTATAGGTTTTTAATAGTTAAATCTGAGGTACCGGACATGCATGTTGGTACAATCATGGAGTCCCGAGATGCCACTTTCTTTGAGAACATTTTCCCAATGAAAGATGGACATAACACTTCTAGCCAATCTTCTGAGATGGTGCCGAGTTCAGTCACTCCAACTGAATATTCAGAACCTACACATGAAATTGTTATTGAGGAGGATGCCAGTGAAGCTCCTAGTAGGAGCAAGAGACAAAGGACGGCTAAGTCCTTTGGAGATGACTTCACTGTGTATCTCGTGGATGATACTCCCAAGTCAATTTCAGAAGCTTATGCATCCCCAGATACAGACTACTGGAAGGAGGTTGTCCGTAGTGAAATGGACTCTATTATCGCTAACGGGACTTGGGAGGTGACAGAGCGACCCTATGGATGCAAACCCGTAGGATGCAAGTGGGTATTCAAGAAGAAGCTTAGGCCTGATGGTACTATTGAAAAGTATAAGGCTCGGCTTGTGGCTAAGGGCTATACTCAGAACGAAAGCGAAGATTTCTTTGACACTTACTCACCTGTTGCATGATTGACCACAATTCGAGTACTACTATCTCTAGCTGCCTCACATGGTCTTCTCGTTCATACGTTAAGACAGCTTTCCTCAATGGAGAGTTGGATGAGGAAATTTACATGGATCAGCCTGATGGATTTATAGTAAAAGGTCAAGAAGGCAAAGTGTGCAAGTTGCTAAAATCTTTGTATGCTCTGAAACAAGCTCGTAAGCAATGGCATGAGAAATTTGATATAACACTAACATCTGCAGGCTTCACAGTCAATGAGGCAGATAAGTGTGTATGCTATTGCCATGGTGGGGGCGATGGAGTTATCTTATGTTTGTATGTTGATGACATACTGATCTTTGGGACAAACATTGAGGTGATTAAAGAGGTTAAATCATTTTTTCTCAAAACTTTGACATGAAAGATTTAGGAGTAGCTGATGTTATTCTAAACATTAAGCTAATTAAGGGCAACGATGGGATTACACTTTCGCAGTCTCATTATGTGGAGAAGATCTTTAATCTCTTTGGCTATATTGATAGTAAACCTTCTCCAACGCCTTATGATCCTAGTCTGTTGCTTCACAAGAACAAGAAACAAATTAGGAATCAACTTGAGTATTCTCAAATCATTGGCTCACTCATGTACCTAGCTAGTGCAACTAGGTCTGAAATCTCTTTTGCTGTGAGCAAGTTGAGCCGGTTTACCTCTAATCCGGGAGATGATCATTGGCAAGCGCTCGAGCGAGTTATGCGCTATCTAAAAGGTACTATGGACTTGGGACTTTGCTATTCTGGTTATCCCACGGTGCCAGAGGGATATAGTGATTTAAATTGGATCTTAGATGCTGATGAGATCAAAGCCACTAGTGGATATGTCTTCACACTAGGTGATGGTGCTGTTTCATGGAGGTCTTGCAAACAGACCATCTTGACGAGGTCAACTATGGAAGCAGAGCTTACGGCACTAGATACTGCTAGTGTTGAGGCAGAATGGTTGAGAGATCTACTAATGGATCTATCAATTGTTGAAAAACCTGTGCCAGCTATCCTAATGAACTGTGATAATCAAACTGTGATTGTTAAGGTGAACAGTTCTAAGGATAATATGAAATCGTCCAGGCATGTGAAGAGACGATTGAAGTCTGTCAGGAAATTGAGAAACTCCGGAGTTATAATGTTGGATTAAATCCAAACAGCTAGAAATCTGGCAGATCCCTTTACTAAGGGGCTATCACGGAATGTGATAGACACTGCATCGAAGGAGATGGGTATGAGACCCATATGAGTTATCTATGGTAGCAACCCAACCTATGTGATCAGAGATCCCGTAAATTAGGACCTGGGAAGAACAAGCCATTAGTTAACTGGAGGAGAATATTCTTAATTAATAAATCCTCTCTAAGTGAAGATGCATGTACTCTCTTGCTACAAGGCAGGTTGGCAATGTCTTAATGTGTTTTGTTGGCTTTAACTAGCGAAGATACTATCCTGTAGAGAAATCTTGAAAGAACACACCTATATGAGCTTGACTAGTAGTCGTAGTCTATGGAGATTTTGGGTGAATCTTCTAGGAAGCTCATAAATAGACCATGGAGTATGACTTATAGGCTCCACCCGCGGGGTAAGCTACTGGCAGCCTAGTATCAGTTAAGGCTCTGAGTGAAACTTACTTGCACCAAACTTACAATTCAAGGCATAGTCTATTGTTCAAGTTGTGAGTAAGTGTAGCTTAGGGTTCTAGGTGGATGTTCAACCTTAATCGGTCTTCATCGCAATACTGGTATATAAACAATACATTGGGACAGACAAATCTCTAAGTCTTTTGAGATTTGGTGTGGGAATGTTGGAATTATTAATTGGGCTAAGGCCCATGTGTAAAATAATTACTAAGAAAATCACAAAAGCCCACTTCATGGAAGCATGCATGAGAACATTTAGTAGCACCTTGCTAGTTCTATGAGAGTGAGACCTCCTTAGATAGGAGAGTGCTCTCTAGGCTCTTGAGCAAGAAGAAAATAGAGCAACACGCGCGCGCTCGCTCGCCTCGCCTGGCTCGGGCACGGGCCAGGCCGGGTGGCGCGCGCGCACGACATGCGCGTGAATGGTCCGCCAAAATTGGATCCTCGTGCTTGCGCAGATGCGGCTTCCTTTTGCAGTTTTGTTAACTTATTGTATCGGGTTCATTCTTGCGGGAGACAGCGTAGAGTCCGGATAGGTTACGCGCGGCCTATCCGGTTCGGTTACGACGTGGTAGGCGTGCTGATCACACGCCCTATAAATACCGGACCGCTACCTCATTCCAACGTACGTGAAAAACAATCTAGGGTTTGCCTCTCCTCTATGCTGCGTCGCCACTGTCGTCTACTCCATCCCGTTCGCTAGCGTGCACCAGCGATCGGAAAAACAGGTCTCCGGAACTGTCGTCCTCGTGAAGTCCTGGACCGGGAGAGGGCGAATAAGGTTTTTGGGAAGCGCTCTGTGCGACTGCTTGTTGTTCGTCAACGACGGCTCGTCTTCCCCGTCGATCGGTCGCGGCTTGCCGTCGTCAACTTCCTAAGCCGCGAGTCGTTCGTGCTGCTTCCAATCCTCTTCAAAATAACCTTCGGTACAGGTCAATTATGTTTAATCTAGTTCTGCATCTATTTAATCTATTTATGTGTAGCTATTTCACATACATGTTTGGATTAGAT